>NC_081418.1:148665080-149007580 GCF_949786415.1 Peromyscus eremicus | reverse complement strand
CCAGTTCATGTGTTGGTAAGCGGCCTAACCTGTGTGTCGCTTCCCCTGTCTGTAAAATGAGGCTTCCTAGCGTTCCTGGGGATTAACTGCACTCACTGAGGAAAGCCTTAGAGAAGCCCCCCCAGATGATAGGCCCTGTGTAAATGTTCGCTGTCTGCACGTGGTTTTGCCCCTTTGAGCTTTGACTCCTTTACCAGGAAATGGGGAAAACAGAACACCCTGTGGGGCTGTTTTCATATCACACATATATTATATATGCATATGTGTGTATTAGTTTTAATTATGTGGATGTATATGTGTCTGTGTGTGGTGTTAGTGTGTGTCTATGTGAGTGCAGGTATCTGCTGAGGACAGAAGTATCAGATCCACCTAGAACTGGAATTATAGGCAGCCATGTTCCATCCAACATGAGTAGTGCTGGAAGCCAGACTTGGGCCCTCTGCAAGAGCAACATATACTCTTAACCACTGAACCATCTCTCCAGCTCCTGAAATACTCCAGGCTATAGGAAAGGCTTGTCATTGTGATGGTTGGGGCTTTTGTTATTTCTATGCATACATCATTTTTAGTCTGGCTATTACATCACATTCTCACATATTACCTGAAAAAAAACCACACTGGGTTGCTCTCTACATACAGAATGACAACACACAGGAAAAGCCTGGAATTTAACCCCTTCCTTGCCTAAGCAACAGAAGACATTCCTTCCAGACAGAGGAAGTAAACCAGTGATATGAACTTAGGTTAAAAATGTCCTTCATCCAAGTAACCACATAAGATGATCAAATAACTGAGTCAGGACATATGAGTTACCCAGCTTTGAGAATTCTGTGTGTTGAATCAGGAGACATTTCATAAGCCCCAGAATGCTTTGCCTTAGGTGTAAAGAGGGCAATAAAAACAAGGTTCAGGGCATGAAATATCAAGATAAACCATTTCTCATGAAAAAAAAAACATCATCTAACAAATAAAGATAGTTAAAACTAGATAAGAGGGGTTGGGAGATGGCTTAGCAGTTAAGAGTGTATACTGTGCTTGCAGAAGGTCTGAGTTCAGTTCCCAGCACCCATGTCTGGTGGTTTGCAGCCTTTAATGCCACTCCTGGTGATCTGGTGTCCTCTTCTGGAATCCTCAAGCACTGCACATGTCCCCCAAAACATAAACACGTAATTTAAAAACAATAAAAATAAATATTTTGAAATCCGTATTAGAAAACTGAACAATTCAACTCCTGATGGTGTATTAACTATGCTATTTTAGATCAAAGGAAAGAAATGTCACTGGCTGTCACAGGAGTCAGGATAGTGAAGAGACAGCTGCTTCCATACTGATGTCCTTGCCACTGGGGCCAATTCATTAAGATGCTTCCCTCTCCTTCCCATTTCTTTCCAAACATATTATACAAGTTACATTCAGAAGGCTTGCTGCTAGGATACCATTTCCACCCATTCATCCAGGACTTTCTTTCACATTCTTTTTCTGTAAAGGAAGTTCCCACTGTTGCCCTAAATTAGTGGGCACGTTTGTTTTTACATAAAAGAGCAAATCCCTCTTATCTGGACTTCAGCCAAGGCAGCCACTGCCAGTAAGAGGCTCAGCAGGTACTGCTTCCAGCATCCTCTCAGAGCTGGCTCCAGCATCAAGAGAAAAGCCTGCAGTGATCCACTGGGGCACAGAGAGCTCATCACAGGCTCTGTCCACAGAGCCCTTGCCAGCAGCCTCAAACTGCCATGTGGAGGTCAGGAGAGATCAGAGATCAAAGGCTCCAGGCCCTTCCTGCCAACTCAAGAGTCCTTGCAAGAATGCACATGTTACCACAGGACATGCATAATACAGAGAGACAGGTTTCAGGCATTTCACCCTGGGCCAGCCCTCTCTTCTCTCAAGCCCCAACACATTCTTCCTGAGTATTGCCTTCCCAGCTCTGCCTCTGAGAACAACTGGTCACATGGCACCATAGCAAAATGCCATGGCATAAATAAGAACAAATAACAACAACAAAAAAAAATATTGTTTTAGGAAACTTCATGTGAGGATGCTCTGGACCACTGCATCCCAGTACCTGTATCAGACACTCAAATGAGTTATCATGTGGCATATCTAAGCATCTAAGAAATACTCCAAAAAAAGAAGATTCATGAATAAACTTTTTCCATTTGAGCTGGTAGTTTTCAAACTTTGTTAACTATCACAGTCACTTGGGAAGCTTATAAAAACAGAAGTTTCTAGGACACCCCTTAAATCAAGTGAGTCAGAACCACTCGAGGAATTTAAGTACCTAAGGATCTGAGTTTTCACCTGGTTGGTGCTGGTTGTACAAGTTCAGATATTGCTGGATGATGTAGCTGGAGAGTTTCTCTCCAGCTCCCGCCAAGCCCCGGCAGTCCACATGGCTCATAGCTTGCCGGTATTTTACATCTGTTCCTCATGGCTCAGTCTTCCTGTTCCCAGAATTCTCTTTCTTGCTTGTCCCGCCTATACTTCCTGTCTGGCTACTGGCCAATCAGCATCTTATTTATACAGAGCGATATCCACAACAGAATGAAGCACAGTTTTTTTAGGGAGAGATCCCACAGGCATATATGTTAGTTATGGAGAAGATGTTTTTCTTTTGGCTTCTATGACTGTGGTGATAGCCAGTGAAATTTCTTTTCTTTGGTCCAAAATAGCACATGTATTGAATCACTTAATTTTCCAATGATAGTTTCTTAAAGTTTTATTATTTGTGTGTGTGTGTGTGTGTGTGTGTGTGCATATGCACATGTGTGTGCATGCACATGCATGAATGCATGCTTAGATGTTCTCAGAAGCCATATTCTCTAGAGCGAGAGTTATAGGAAAGCTGTGAACCACCAGGTCCTCTCCAAGAGCACTATGTATTCTTTTTTTTTTTTTTTTTTTTTTTTTTTTGGTTTTTCGAGACAGGGTTTCTCTGTGTAGCTTTGCGCCTTTCCTGGAACTCACTTGGTAGCCCAGGCTGACCTCAAACTCACAGAGATCCGCCTGTCTCTGCCTCCCGAGTGCTGGGATTAAAGGCGTGCGCCACCACCGCCTGGCCGCACTATGTATTCTTAATTGCTGAGCCATCTCTCCAGCCCCTCTAACAATGTATATGTATGTGGTATATTTATATGTTCATGTAGGTGTACACATATGTGCCTACAGGTGAAGTCCAAAAGTCCATACTTGGTGTCTTCCCCTACTATTCTCCACCTTGTTGTCAGGGTCTCTCACTGAACCTGGAGGTCACAGATTCAGCTGGACCGCTCAGCCAGAGAGCTCCAGGGATCCACCTGCCTCCAGTTACCCATCTGCAGAAGGTCCAGCCTTCTGCAGGTTAGAAAGACTAAAAAGCAAGATGCAGAGTTAGCGAGAAAAAACACAGACTTCTTTGCTGAGAGATACAAGCTTCTTTTAATTATTCTTTCAATTACTCTTTCTGTTGCTTTTCTATTCTATTCTTTTTCTGTTCTGCTCTTCTATCCTGGTGTTTCCCTCCTCTTCCTCCTCCTCCTCTTCCTCCTCCTCCTCCTCTTCCTCCTCCTCCTCCTCTTCCTCCTCCCCCTCTTTCTCCTTCTCTTTCTTCTTTCCTGATACTTCCTTCTCTCTACTTCCTGATATCTTCCTTCCCTTTCTTTCCTTCTATATCTTTCCTGGTGTTTTCCTTCTGTGTGTCTTTATTTTCTCCTTTGCAGCTTATATACCCCAGCAAAATCTTCCAAGCAATATAAAAATTACAATGTAGTCACATTCTATTTTTTAAATGGATGATTAGAATGAATACAATAAAAAGCATGTTTTCCATATCCCTTACATGATTAAACATTTTACATATTACAGGTGAGAAACAAATTATCACCAAGAACCCACATACAGTTAAAACATTTATCTTCTGGACTTCTCACAGATCAGGAGCCTTTCAGCCATAACCCTTTACATAGGCAGTAACTTTTATAATTGCCAGAAAAACAGGTTACTAGTTTCACTTTTCATATTTTAGAGTCTAGTTCAATTATCTTAAGTAACCATTTAATTCTTTGTTTTCTAGTTACATGAAGTCAATTGTTTAAAGCTTTGTTTTAGCTATGATGTACACCAAAATTCATGAACACATTTTCCAATATCAGAAAGACCTTGAGCTAACTCCTGGGAGTGATTGTTTTCCTTAATCATTAACTTAAGTCACAGTCCATACAGCTCCTCAAGAGAAACTCGTAAGTCCTAGCTGAATGACACTTCCTTCATCCTATTTTCTATCCTCTGTAACCTCTGTTTTATCAGGGTCAGAGGGCAACACTATATCCTACCTTTACCTATATTAATTTTCCCACTAAACTCTACCATAATCCCATACTATATTTGTTAAAAGCCCATAATCAGCAAAATTGTATTTAATCTTCACTATTATTGTATAAAATCATTACTTCAATTAAACAGCACAGCTTAAGAGGAAATCATTTTCATAATAATCCACAGGTAAAGATGCCCAGTAGAACAGCATTAAAGGCAGTGGGGATTGTGGTGATATTTTATTTGTGCTCTAATAAATAAAACTTGCATGGAGATTGGAGTAAAAAGCCAGCCACTATATTAAGCATAGAAGTCAGGCAATGGTAGCACATGCCTTTTATCCTATCACTCAGGAGGTAGGGATCTGTCTGGATCTCTGTGAGTTCAAGGCCACATCGGGAATAGAGCCAGGTGTGGTGGCACACGCCTTTAATTCCAGTGCTAGTTAACCATAGAGATCTGGATGTCTATACAGACAGACAGGAAGTGATAGAGCCGGGCCATCACAATTAGGAAGCAGAAAGCAGACAAGTGGGACTGACCCTAGCAACGAAACCTCAAGGCGAAAACCCTCAATAATTCATTCTTTTCCTGTGAGGCTCTACCTCCTAAAGGTTCCACAACCTCCCAAAACAGTGCTACCATCTAGAGACCGGGTGCTCAAACACATGAGCCTGTGGGAGACAGTTCACATTCAAACTACAACAGTGTCTTAAATGATGTAAGTCACTCTGAATTCTGGCCTCAAGAGAAGCTTACAGTGTCCAACAGGCACACCTAAGCCTAGAGAAGTCAACTAGCAGTCACTGTCCTCTGCACAAGTTAGCATGCTTCAGTGGGCATGAAATGAGCTTCTCTGGGACCATCTGTAGCACAAGGGGGTGGGGATGATTGATCTTTTTGCATGATATATTTATGTAAATATTAATCAGCAGTTCTTGATAAAGAAAAACACAGCATATGCTTAAGCAAACACACACATGTGTGTGTCTTTGAAAATTTGTTTTAAATGCAAGCAGCTTTGCAGAAATTCTCATGAATGATCCCAAACGTTAGCAATTATGTTCTCAGAGGAAAGACTGGCCTCTATAAATAAAATAAATGTGGGGATTTTTTTTAAATACATGTGATGGTGTAACACTAAGGTCAGATGTTGGGGGAATTCTAAGAGTTGGAGGAATAGGTATAATGGTGGCAACATAAGAAAGACCCAGCAGATGCCAAGAAAGAGCTAAGCAGAAAAAGAGAATGGGAGGGAAGTGTGTGTCATTTCATCCTCTTTCCTTCCCAGGGGGTATGAGTGTATTGAGGCACTGTTTTCATGAGAGCTGCTTGGACAGCTCTATGCAAAGCTGAGACAGGACCAAGAACGATGGCATCAGTCATTTGTTAAGTATCTCTTTTTGCTGAAACATCTGATAGATGCTTCATATTCTCCTATCCTACAGAGTACACCATCCTTCTTACCCACAGAGAAATGGAAGAAATCTCCAAGTTATAAAAGCAGCAGTAGAAGCACTTACCTCCCTATGCTGAAAATACCAGAGCTGGAGAGACGGCTCCGCAGTTAAGAGACTGTATCGCTCCTGTGAAGGGCCCAGATTTGATTCCCAGTGCCCCACCATGTTTTACAACCAACTGTAATTCCAGCTCTAGGAGACCCAATGCCCTCTTCTGACATCAGGTTCTACACACACATGGTCCACATGCATATGTAGAGGCAAAACTCACACATTTAAAATAAGTAAATCTAAAAAAATTAAGAACATATTGTTGTTAATATGCATAGCCATTATTATTATGTCAGGAAGTGACCAAGATGTATGCCATCTTCTAAAAAACATAATACTAAAGTGTATCCCATTTTTTATATTGCTGTCCCATCCCTAATGATATTACTTCATGGAAGCATCCTTCTCCTCCTGCACTTCTCAGTTATTTCATATTGAGTAGACTCATGTGATCTACAATTCAGTTACAGATCATTAAACCAAAAGTAAGTGGAAGAAAATAGGAGAATGTGTCTTCTTAATATACAAATCAACATGATACCACTGACAACTGCAACTACTTGGTTTGTAGAAACCAAGATAGCCTTAATAATTACCTAGACTCCCCAGGGAACTCATGTTCCTATGGATTATACTTATTGATATTCAATATTAAATATTAGAAAATGAAACAAGAATTTTTGAATATGAATTCACATTTACTTATAAACAATAAATATCTTGGTTTCTACAAAGTTAACTGGGCTATTCTGAGTGTGTGTGTGTGTGTGTGTGTGTGTGTGTGTGCACGTGTGTGTCTATGTCTGTGTGTGTCTATGTGTGTCTGTGTATGTCTGTGTATGTATGTGCATGCACACCTTGGTGTCCTGGGGTTGCCTGGATGTACATGTATGTGAAGGCAGATGTGGAAACTAATCCTAGTATCCCAGTGCACAGTGTTTCCTGTCATTTGTGCCATCCTCTGATACTCTTGTCAGATCAGCAGCATTTGGAAAAGGAGGAAAGTGAGACATAAAGAGGCATAGGGTATTCAGTGAGCAAAGTATGAATAACAGGGTAAGAGAGTGGATGGATGCATCATCCAGAAAATGAATCTTCCTACTGGCTGGAAAAGTTAAGAAAGGGTGGCCTGGTAGAACTATAATCAGTGCCAGTAAATAACCAAACAAACACAGCTCTTCTTATTTGATCTCAAGCAACCATTCTTCCCAATCTGTGCTCACATATGTTCAGGCCTGGTCTATCTCTGGAATGTCTTGAGGGATGAAGACAAAACTGAGAATGCACCTTAGCCGTGAACTCAAGGTTTTCTTCAAGACTCTTCTTCAGGACTTTCTAATACTAGAATGACTGTTCTGTAATACTGGGTGTCCCCTTTTTCCTCTAGTGTTTTCGTTTATTCTGTTTTTTTCTAGTTTAGGGTCTTAGTCCAGTATCCTTAGTCTGTTTCACTTTTTAAAAAAATATCTTAGCTTGCATACTATGAGTGGCAAACCTCATAGCTTTTTTGGAGGTTAAGAATCCAAGATTAAGATGCCAACAGAGCTGGGAGAGGTTGAGGTAACCTGCTTATAATCCCAATACTCAAAGAGTAGCTGCAGGAGGATTAGAAGTTCAAGGTCATCCTTAGCTACCTACAGAATTCTAGGCCAGCCTGCACTGCATGAGAGCTTGCCAAAATTTAAAAAAAAAAAATGCCAATAGAGTGGGTGTTTAAGAGGGCTTCCTGTTCCATAAATGACACCTTCTATGTGTCTTCCATGATGGAAGAGATAAATACACTCCCTCAAGCTGTCTTGATAGGAGTGTTAGTAACCCTCTTCATCAATGAAGAGGCTGGTGAATAGATTATCTTAAGGTGGTTCTGCCACCTGGCATTACCACATTGGGCATCTCCTTCTAACATCTGCAATTTCAGGAAAGATCCAGTTAGCCTGAAACCAGGGCATATGTCAAGCCCACAGTGAGTGCAGCATTTGAACTGCAATTCTATTTCCTGGAACTTTCATGAAATTTTTAAAAAGACGTAATTTCTGTTGTACCACATAGGAAACAATAGGGACTGGTGAGATACACTTCATGAATATCTGCAGAATACCTCAAGGGCAGGCCTTCTCAGGATGTTATGTGGCACCATGAGGGAAAAGTCAGGAAGGTTACACTTCCCAATTTGTCCTTGTTGTTGGCTGACTTGAGGATTACATCATGAGTTAGAACTGCCCCTGGTATAGCTTTCTTAATTGCATATGTAACTATTAAGCCAATCACTGGGTAACCCACTTGCTCTGGAATGTCACAAGCAACCCTCCAGATTTGACCAGGAGCATTTGTCTGACCATGCCTGACAGCAACTGCAGCAGGGATGTTTTTGTTTGCTAATCTTGGCACTGAGCTGGCAGAGGAATCGAGCTGAGGTCTGTGCAAAAGAACTCAGAAAGCTCCTGAGGCTAATGTCAGTTAGCTTCAGCTTAGAAAATAATAAAAAAGAAGCCTTTTTAAAATCTGCATCACTAGCTGAGTAATCAGAGGTTAAATAGCTCCCATCTCTTCCCCTCTATAAAATTTGATTAATAATAATATTTATTAAAGAAAGTCTAATCTATTTTCAATTTGAAGCACCAGAAAGAATGACTAAGCAATTGTGATTTGTTTACATTGCTGTGGGGTTTCTCAGCCCATGAATGCACACGATTGAAAAAAGATTCTCACTGTGAAACTAGAGTTCTTCTGTCTCCCCTCTATTTCCAATGGTACCAGGGAGACAAAATTTGAAACAATTGGAAAAAGTATACAGCAATCCATTAAAAGGATTGGACTGATGCTGTGAATCAAGTACTATAGGAAATGATGAACACAACTAATTCTAGACTTGTTTGACCCAAATAATAGAATTTAAGCAGGAAAGAGGGGCTGGGGAGAAGACTCAGAGGATGAAGAGCCTGCTGCCTTAGCATGAAGACATGAGTGGGGATTCCCAGCAACCACATGAAAGCTGGGTATGGTGGTGACCTCTAACCCCAGCACAGTGGGTGGTCGGCAAGTCAAGGATAACATGTGGATCCTGGGCTTGCAAGCCAGCCAGTCCAGCTGGAACAGCAAGATCCAGGCTCAGTGAGCGATTCTGTCTCAAAAACAAGGTAAAGAACAATAGAAGACAGCAACTGATACCAGCCTCTGACCTTCACGAGCATAGGCATGGGCATGCGCACACACGCGCACACACGTATATCACACACTAATAATAATAATAATAATAATAATAATAATAATAATAATAATAATAACAAAGAAAAAACCCTTAGTGAATAATATAAAATATTTTACTTTCTTCTGTCTCCCAGGTATCATGTGTTACTACCCTGATGTGGAAAAGGGAAGGGAAGAGATCTTCATCATCTCACTGAGTGTGAGTTTACAATAAGCCAGGGAGAGGGGCAGGGAAAAGAGAGCAGTCATCGACTCACAGACCCTCGAGCACTGAGCATCACACACACAATACCACACTTTCACCCCGAATCCAGCCCAGCCCATGTGAGCCACCAGAATCGCTGTCACCTAAACCAGAGAATTCAAACATGCCAGTGCTTTCTTACCTGCAGGACTCAGTCGCTATGCAGCTAGACCTCAAGGACTCCTTCCTGTGAAGGTACTCATAGATACCTACTGTAAAATCTGAAGCTTTGAACTCAGTGCCGTCTCACCTGAACCTAGACAGAAGGCACACTTCCCTGGCTGAGAGCACAAGTGATCCAACCTCCGTAATTTCATTCATACAAATTTTTAATGCAATATATAAAGATGAATTTTTGAAAATTATTTCTCTTCTATAAGCCAACAAAGGTAAAAATATTTTGTATTTTGTTTTTGGCATTTTGCTTAAAAATAGGGTTTTTCTACATATCCCTGCCTGTCTTGGAACTCACTATGTAGACCAAGCTGGCCTTGAACTCAGAGTTCCATCTGCCTCTGCCTCTGCCTCCCAAGTGCTGGGATTAAAAGCATACACCATCACCACCCAGTCAAAGGTAAATATTTCAAAGTGGTAATGGATGTGGAAAACTTTATTGACGTATTACTTTATTCTGGCCACGGTTCTTTAAGACTCCATTATTGTAACAATACTTTCAGGTATCTATAAATAACGGCTCTAAGGCCAGAGAGACGGCTCAGTGAGTAAAGGCACTGGCTGCCAAGCCTGACAATCCGAGTTTGGTCCCTAGGACCCATGTGGTAGAAGGAGAGACTATTACAAGTTGCCCTCTAACTGCCACATGTATGTTGTGTGTTAGCCCACATACACACATACAATAAATAAATAGAAACTTTTAAAAACATACACTTGACTTCCTTTAATTTAGAAAAGTGAATTGTGTTTGGTGCCCTGTTTGAGCACCCCTGCAGAAAAATACTTTGTAATTCTTGAGTTTAGCAATGTGTGGGTCACAGATTTTCACATGCATGTGCTGTGGGATGTTCTGTATGGCAAATGTGTTGCTCTGATTGGTCAATAAATAAAACACTGATTGGCCAGTGGCTAGGCAGGAAGTATAGGTGGGACTAACAGAGAGGAGAAAAGAAAGAACAGGAAGGCAGAAGGAGTCACTGCCAGCAGCCACCAGGACAAGCAGCATGTGAAGATGCCGGTAAGCCACAAGCCACGTGGCAAGGTATAGATTTATGGAAATGGATTAATTTAAGCTATAAGAACAGTTAGCAAGAAGCCTGCACGGCCATACAGTTTGTAAGCAATATAAGTCTCTGTGTTTACTTGGTTGGGTCTGAGCGGCTGTGGGACTGGCAGGTGAGAGAGATTTGTCCTGACTGTGGACCAGGAAGGAAAACTCTAGCTACATGCATGTCTCAAGCTCTACATAAATACTGTATTCTGAACATCACATCTAGCATCTTTAACCACATGTTATAGAAAATATTAATGAAAAGTCTTATAAGTATTATATATTACAAAGACATCTGTTCTGTAGAAAAAAATGAAGTGTGATCATAACCATTAAGGAAAATTAACACATTCATTAGAGAATTTATATTGATTTAGTTTGATTTTAGAATGTGACGTTTTTATTGGATATAAAGATCTTAAAGTGTGATGTGCACCCCTGCCGTTGATTTGTTCCCTCAGCCAAGAAGTATTTGTCAAAGGCTTGCCTCCTGCCAACTACAACCTGAATGCCTTGAATGAGACATGAGGAAGCAGACTATGGACCCATTCTGAACATGCAGCAGGATAGGAGTGATAGACAACTTCAAAGGAGTAAGAGCCATCATAACACATCCTATGCAAGGGAATGGGGAGAGAAACAGTAGTGGTAGCCATGGGCCTCATGCTGGGGACAATAACAGTGCAAGGTCTTAGCAAATACTCTCACAAAGGAGTCACAGCACAAGAAAATGAAGTAGTTGATTCAGCTCCCTGGACTCTAGTAGAGCTTGAGGGATTTTGCGACTGTGTGTTGCAGCTTGAGTTTTCCTGCCTGACCCACAATCAGGACAAATCTCTATCACCTGCCAGTCCCACAGCCACTCAGACCCAACCAAGTAAACACAGAGACTTATATTGGCTACAAACTGTATGGCCGTGGCAGCTTCTTGCTAACTGTTCTTACAGCTTAAATTAATCCATTTCCATTAATCTATACTTTGCCACATGGCTTGTGGCTTACTGGCATCTTCACACGCTGTTTGTCATCATGGCGGCTGGCAGTGTCTCTCCGACTCAGCCTTCCACTTCCCAGCTTTATTCTCCTCCTTGTCCTGCCTATACTTCCTGCCTGGCCACTGGCCAATAAGTGATTTATTTATTGACCAATCAGCAACACACTTGACATACAGACCATCCCACAGCAGTGTGTTGTAGCTCAGCTGCCACATAAAGTACCAACAGACAAGCGACAGTCACTCTGGAGGCACGATTGTGTTAGAGGAATTCAGACTGCTTCCTGGAAGTGTTTCAAATGACCCAGTGAGAGGTGTGGCTTCCACCGAGAGTGTGAGGAAGTATCTACAACGTAATCATGCTCAGACACCACAGCAGGTACTGTCTGCTGCTCTCCTGGTGGAAAAATAAGTAATTCTAAGTTGAGTCCAGTCAACAGCTGCAGCAGATGCTGCTAACTGGCTGGTGTCCAGTCTCCCTCTGATCATCTCATGTAGAACAAGTTTGCTTAGAGTAGCAATATGGCTAATTCAAACCCTGTTTCCCTCCAAGAGGCCTGTTAAGCCAAAGCCCCAGGAGACAAAGAGCACAGTTCTGCCCAATAGCATGTGAAAGAGAGGCCACTGGGATGATATAGAATCTGCTGTCTTCCTGATTAAAAAGCCAGACACTCCTGGGTCCAGAGGCACACACCTACACTTGAGGGTAGAGGTAGGAGGATCAGATGTTCAAAGCCATCCTCGGCTAACATAAATTTGAGGCTAGCTTGGGTTATATGAAACTCTGACTCAAAAAGAAAAAGAAAATCTAATAATCCAAAAGGTAGATATAGTATTAACACGTGACTTTGTCTAACTCTGTCCTGTTACCTAAACCTTGGACAGAATAGAGTCAAGGTCACCATGTCCTGAGCTCCAAAAATCATAATTGGTGTGTGAGAAATAAATCTATTTGGTAAGGTTCTGTCACAAGGTTTCTATTATGTAGCCTAAAAAGTAATGTGGGTGACTCAGAAACCAAGGAAGTTTCATAGGAAAGAGCAAGGAAAAAAACCTAAACAGTAAACACACAGAGGAAAACATCTGTTCTACAACCAGATGGGAAAGATGCAGAAAAGACCTCTAAGCTCTTTATTATGGTCTATAACTCCAAAAGGCTCAGCCTATCTCTTTATATCAGCACGTATTGACTTTTTTGAGCTTAAATCCATGGCCCAATGGCTCCTTTCCTGTTCTAATGCTCACTATGCCCCTCTTCCTTGCTCTTCTTCACTTTCCTTAAGTCTTTGCAAGTGGGGCTGAGGAGATGGCTAGCAGTATGGGGACTTGAGTTGGACCCCAAGAACCCTTGTAAAAAGAAAGAAATGAAGAAAGGGAGGAAGGAAGAGAGGGAGGGAGGGAGGGAACGATGGAGGGAGAGATGGGGGAAAGCTGGACATGGTGGTGCACACTTTGAATCCAGTGCATGGAGGTGGATATTCTGTGGCTCTCTAGCCAGATGGCCTAGCATACATAGCAAGTTCCAGGCTAATAAGAGACCAACAAGGTGGGTAGTGCCTGAGAAATGTGGAATTTGTCCTCTCACTCCCTCGCACACACACACACACACACACACACATAGAGTGAGAAAGAATTTGACAGGATTGGGTGTTGTGGGTGTCCCATGCTTGAACCCTGTAACTGGGAAGGGCTAGCAAAGTATATTCAGTGTTTAGAAGCTCCCATGGTACCCTAAACCAGCACTTTCCTTTATTTGCTACAGGAACACTTAGCAATGTAAATGTCATCAAAACATCTTTTAAGGTTTATTTTAATCTCGTGTGTGTGTGCCTTCATGTATGTGAGTGCAAATTCTCAGAGGCCAGAAGAGGGTCTCAGATCCCCTATAGCTGGAATTATAGGAGGTTGTGAGCCTCCTTGTAGGTGCTGGGAACAAAACCCAGTTCCTCTGCAAGAGTACCCGGTGCTCTTAACCAGTGAGCTATCTCTCCAGGCCCCAAAATACCTTCATATGGAAGCTGGGTGTTGCGTGTTCCTGTAATCCTATGATACAGACAGAAGAATGAGGAGTGCAAGGCCAGTGTCGGTTGCAAGAGATTCTGTATCAAAAATAATAATAATAAAATAAAATAAAACAACCAAAAACGAGAAATCCACTTTATAAAGGAGATACTTAGAGCCACAGTCAAGAGTTTCTGTGGTGCTAAAGATTGTACACAGGCTTCCCATACACTAGGCAGCCGCTCTGCCACAGAGGAGGCACTGGCCAACTTGATTTGAATGAGAGCAAACACTGACCCAATACCAGCATCATTGTAGCTTTAAGGTTGGGTAGTACCAGTCAAAAGCAGTCCCAGAACTATGGGAGTTTGGAGTCTGCAGATTGTGAATAGCTTACTCCTTCCCTTCTTTGAGGGTCACTGTGAACAGTTCCCACAGGAGTTTCTATGGACCCAGGCGCGACTAGAGACCCACATGTGGTTCCCAGCCACTCAGTTTCCCTGCACGTAGCAGGAACTCTTCTGATTACATGTGGGCTGACACTGACACGTGTGTTGTTCCAACTAAGTAATTCCAATCATTAACATGTGAAGCCAACCCGAATTACTGTGCTGGCTGCCAGATGTTCTTGTAAGGAAATGTCTCCTCCTAAGCATCATGATCCTTCATTAAAGCAGATGAAGGGCATCATATTTACTTCATCACTCTTATGTGGAATGATGTTCTGGCTCTTGATTGCAGCTAGGCTCCAAATGGAAAGAATGAAATAACCACTACTATATGGTAAATTCTAGACGTTTGATTGTATAAACAGAGAATGCAACCTCAATGACTGAGATTCTAACAGCCAGTCAGCCTGACCTAGATAGAAAAATTCCTTGTGGCATTACCTTCTTTCAAGGCCCAGCTCTGAGTCAGCTCTGAGAAGCCGGCCTTCCCTTAGACCAACATGATCAATAACAAAGAAGGCATTTCTATATAATATTGCAAGATAGCATTATCCCTATTTTACCTCTGCCCAGCTGTAGCCTGCCTTGATTGATTCCATGTGCTAGAGAAAGGAAAGGCAAAAAGAAAACCACATAATGCATTTAAACATCGTATCTTTTTATTTATACCAGAATAATTGATGCAAAGGTCAGAATACATTGAAATCTAAGATTAGCTAGAAATACTTTTAGTCGAGATCTCTCATAACTCAACTACTGGGATGATTAAACAGGAAGCCCAGTGTTGAATAAAGATGATGGACATTTCACAGATGGTAAAAGAGGTGGGTGGGGGAGGCAGAAGAACAGTGATATGTTTAATACCCAAAGCCATGCAAATTACGATTTGTAACCATGAAAGCTCCCCAGATCAGATATTACCAGAGAAGCATCCCTCAGGTAGGTACCAGATCTTTAGTATAGTCAGTCTTGATCTGCTGAGAGTTACTTTTCTCTTTGCTGGGCCAAAATACATAACAAAGGCAGCTTAAAGAGGGAAGGATTTCTTATGCCTCCCAGTCTGAGGGTCCAGTCCAATGTGGAAAGAATGGATGCTGGTGCCAGCTCACTGGATCATCATCCAGCAGGACTCCACAGTCAGGATAGATCCTCACACCCCTCCAGGACCCCTTTACAGACACACTCAGAGGTTATTCCTGAGTCTAAACCTTGCCAAGTTGACAATCAAAACTGTCATAGCTTGCATGCCCAAAAGTCACATGTACATGCAGGTAACAACCATTACTGAAAAAAGAGCATGTAACTGCAAAAGACAACAAGAAGGGGAGATGGGAGGGCTTGGAGGGAGGAAAGGGAATGGAAAATGATGGAATTATATTAAATCTCAAAAAAAAATAAAAGAAATTTTAAGAGTTTTTTTAAAAAGAAACACAAAACAATAGCAGAAAAGGGGAAGGGGCTTGAGTATCAAATGTAATTCATTGTTATTATTTATCCAGAATAATACTGAGAAAGCTTTGGAAGTGGAATTCAAAATCAGAAGCAAACACTGATGTAATTCATTAGTAAAAATCATCTGTCTATAGGAGTGGGAAAAACAGCAAGGTGTGTTGGTACATGCCCTTAAACCCAGATCTCAAGGGAGAGGTAGGTAGATGTTTGGAAGTTCAAAGCTAACTGATGTACATATGGAGTTTCCAGACAGGTGGGGCTTTTTGGTTTTGTTTTTGTTGTTGTTGTTGGGCCGTACCTATAGCTTTAGGTGAGAATCAGAAGTTCATTTGTTCGTTAACTAACTTAGTTAACACTAAGACCTAGAATTTATGAGAAGGAACAAATAGCACATGTACATAGGGATCCTCCAGTTGATGCTAGGGCTGTGCCCCAAGAAGCTCATGGAAGCCTGGAAACATATTAGTCTAAGATGCATTTGGTACATCTAACCTGCTGAACATCGTAGCTCAGCAACACAATATGCTACAGGCTATGTTGCCCTAGAGACCACAGGGCTGAATGGGGACTGCAGCTCAATGCCACTGACCAGCTCAGAGCATCAGACTACATACCACAACCCACAAAAGAGATCAAAATGCAAACTCAAAGCTTGGATTCTACTACAGTCACATTCCTTTAGCATCATTTTGTAAAGCCAACCTGTCCTCCCCGCCCCCTCAAAAAAGTTAAGCCAAACCTCTCTCTAGAAAACTGTCTTAGTTGTAAGCTTGGCACAGCCTAGAATCATTTGAGTGGAAAGCTTCCAGTGAGCGGTTGCCTAGATCAGACTGACTTGTGGACATGTCTGTGTGGAACTGCCTTCATTGTCAACTGATGTAGTAAGACCCAGCTCACTATGAGTACCACTAAAATCTGGGTAACTAGTTCTGGCATGTAGGAGAAAGCCAGCTAAGCATGAGGTAGCGAAAGAGGCAGCAAACAGTGTTCCCCATGGTCTCTGCTTCAAGTTCCTGCTTGAATTCCTGCCCCAACTTCCCTCAATTATGGATTGTAATTTGTACACTGAAATAAACCCTCTCCTCTCATAAGTTGCCTTTGGTCAGGGTGTTTTACCATAGCAACAGCAAGGAAATCAGAGCGGGAACCACTTGCAACTCATCAACTTCCTGAATGTTGACTTGAGGTGTGTTTAACATTGTCTAATTTTTCATGGTGACACAGATGAAAATCATCAATTCTTTACAACACAGCATGGGAATTTATTTTAGCAAATATTTACTAATTATTTCTTACATGTTAAGCACTATTCTACGTATTTTATAAGTGTAAAGCAGTTATGGTGCACCATAAAACCAATGACTTAGTCTCTGTCTATAAAAAGTGATGACTTCATAGAAAAGATCAAACATCCA
This sequence comes from Peromyscus eremicus, assembly GCF_949786415.1. Taxonomy (NCBI): domain Eukaryota; kingdom Metazoa; phylum Chordata; class Mammalia; order Rodentia; family Cricetidae; genus Peromyscus; species Peromyscus eremicus. The sequence goes on along the minus strand of NC_081418.1, from coordinate 148,990,792 downwards.
GCAAATGGATCCTATAAGACAATTTGACGTGAAACAATGGTGTGTACAACTGTTGAGTATGAAATTACAAAATTGCAGAAAATTGTTGACTTTCAAGTTAAGGATATGACAGAAACATTTGAGTCCCATTCATTCAAGACCTGTCAGAGTGCCCAGCCTCCCCCCAAAGCAAGTAAGCACTGGGTGCAGTGGTGCACACCTGTAACCCCAGCACTTGGAAGAAGACCAAGGTCATCTATAACCACCTGGTGAGTTTGAGACAAGTGTGAGCTGCCTGAGACCGACCCCAAAAACTGTTCTAATAAATGAATGGGGTTACATTTTTTGGAAACCTTCATTCTGCTATAGGCAGTTAAATACTACAGTATGCAAATTAGCTCTTTATTCAAAAGAAGACAAGGTCTCAAGCAAAATCTCCCATATGACTCTCATGAGGAAGTGTCATGGAAATGTCCAAGACCAAGAGTATAATTCTAGAGGGAAGATCAATTCAATGATTTATGACCAATTACTGATACCTACTGCATGGAAATCAGTTCACAAGATGCTGGAGGCAAGGTTGATTTCTTCCAGATTCGGCCATCAGTCCGAGACTCGTGAGCATGATAAGACTCTGAGATAGAAACTGAAATGGTTTTGAGTCTTCTTTTACATTTTCTGCTCCTTTGTTTGCTTTTGACCCCCACAGCAGGCCTGCAGGAGTAGTAAGGAATCATGTGAGCACTATGGCAATGCACACATGAACTTCGGACAATGAGAAATGTGGGAAAAGGACTCAAGCAGAGGAGAATTCACCCTCTTCCATCAGAAGCACTGCACCTGCTGACCTCTCAGAAGGCCACATGAGGTGGATGCATGGAGGTGGAGACGGAAGCAGTGGCTGGAATATCGGCTGTACCCCAACAAACAAAGTGAATCACTAAGAATAACAACTACCAGAGTTCTGGCTCTACTACTGAAGAATGGACTTACACACAGAAAGAAGGATGCCTAGAAATGACTGGCACGGTATCTGACAATCAGAGAAAGAATGTCTAATTACCTGCCTAAATATAGAGAGAGGAAGAAGAGGTAGAGGATGATGAGGAGGAGGAGGGTAAAGGAAGAAGATGTTGCTGGTTTCATTTGAGCTGGCTGAGGAGCAATGGCTTCTCACTAACAACAAATTCAGAACTTAGATCTTACAACCAGGACTTATTGCTGATTCCATGGTGACAGGCAGGGAAAGTAGTAGGCAGGTGGGACCAGAATATTAGAAAATATTCAAAGAACAGTGAGAATATGTCAAAAGGACACAGAAGTCACCTCTATTGGTCCTTATGTAGGACATGTTGGAATGTCAAATTGGCAATGGTGTTAACAGACTTAAAAGCAATGGGTAAAGATGGGACTCCACAGACAATGTTAATTAGATTATAAATATGTAAATGAGAGGGCACCCTGCATGTGCCTGTGTTGTGTGAGCTCACATGTGTGCAGGGGTGTGTGTGTGTGTGTGTGTGTGTGTGTGTGTGTGTGTGTGTGCCTGAGTACCTATACAAAGGCCAGAGGAGGCCAGAGGACTTGGTGTCCTGCTCTATCATTCTCCAACTTCTTCCCTTGAGGCTAAGTCTCTCACTGAATCTGAGCTAAGAGAGCACCACCAAGCCCCAATGATTCCCTCTAGCTCCATCCCCCACAGTGCTGGAGTTACAGGTGTACCTGCGGCCACTCCAAGCTTTTGGTCCTCATCTTACACAACAAGCATTCTTTCCCACTCAGCCATCTCCTCAGCTCAGAAAGAACTTCTGATGCAAGAATGCCAGTGGATAAATAGAGCAGGTAAAAGAAAATCAACATTGTACAATTATAATGATGGTTAATGTAGATGAGAATTATCTGTTGAAGGCAGAAAGGCTGCAGGTTAGGGTTTAATTAAAAGGGGGGGATATAGGATGATTTTGGAATATCTACTCCATAAAGCAATGTGATCAGTAGCACACAAGAGAAGAATTGCTTCGTGGTAGAAAAATATAACAGGCACCAACATGACCAGACGACAGGTTAGAAAGGCCTAGAGGTACCCCTGGGGATTTGCTGTCCTGAGGGGAACATTGCATCATTTCTGTGGATTCCTGCCCAGAAATCCTGATCTGAATCAGTCACAAGAAAACACTGGACAGACCCAGGTCATGTGTCATCCTATAAACAGAACATACAGCCTGTTATTTAAAACTATGACAGTGAGGTGAGGGGAGAGAGAGGCCTGTGGTCCAAGCTGCAGGCCACTGAACAGATGCAGCTAAATAGAACACACATTCCTGGGGAGATTCTGGGCCCTGAAAAGAAGACACTTTGTTAGAAGGGCTGGAAAAAACGTGAATGGGATCTGTGGGTGAGATACAGTAATGTGTCAGTAACTCTTTGGTGTGTGTGTGTGTGTGTGTGTGTGTGTGTGTGTGTGTGTGTAAGCTCACATGTTTGTGCCATATGCATACACATGGAGGCTAGAGGATGACAACCAGTGTCCTGCTCTGCACTCCCCACCATATCCTAGTGAAACAGGAAACCGTTTCTCATTGAACCTAGAGCTGAGCTAGTGGCTAGCAAACTCCAATGATCTCCCCTCTACTTCCACTGCCCTGGGATTGCAAGCATGTGTGCAGCCACTCTTGGCTTTTTCCATGAGTGCTGGGGTTGTACTCAGGTCTCCGTGCTTGTGGAGCAAGCACTCCTACACACTGAGCCATCATCTCCCAAGCCCACTTTCTGATTGTGAGAGTTTCCTTATTTAGGGACAACATACTGAACTCCTGGGGAGGGGTTATGGGATCTATGTCTAAGGCATGCTTTCAGGATCTGGAGAAAAACTGGGAGGTAACATATATTTAGAAAAGCTGGGCAGTGGTAGCACACATCTTTAATCCCAGCACTCGGGAGGCAGAGGCAGGTAGATCTCTGTGAGTTCGAGGCCAGCCTGGTCTACAGAGTGAGATCCAGGAGAGGAACAAAAACTACATGGAGAAAACTTGTCTCGAAAGAAAGAAAGAAAGAAAGAAAGAAAGAAAGAAAGAAAGAAAGAAAGAAAGAAAGAAAGAAAGGAAGGAAGGAAGGAAGGAAGGAAGGAAGGAAGGAAGGAAGAAAGAAAGAAAGAAAGAAAGAAAGAAAGAAAGAAAGAAAGAAAGAAAGAAAGAAAGAAAAGGCAATGCCTGAACAGTGTGGTAAATTTATCCAGATGAGCTTGCAATGTGCTTTTTTTCAGCTTTTCTATCAGGTTGAAAATGTTCCCAAGAAAATTCCAGAACTGTTTTTAAAAAGTGAATGTGATAAAGAATCTTATAGAAGAGACAGCAGGAAGGAATCTCTGGCCACAAGCCCAACAACCATCACGTTCTTGTCTCTTGACTGAATTTTCCCTCAAGCTCTGGGGTTTGCACAGAAATCACAGGATCATAAGTCTATCAAGGGGCTTCCCCCACATCAGCTTTCAGGGAGTTGCTCATAAATTTTCAACCCTAATAATTTCAAGGTATTAGAGAGTGTGAAAAATTAACCCCCAATTTCACTGCACGGGCAGGGTGTATCGATATACTTCAGCCAGCCCACTCACCTCCTCTGTACATGCAAATGTCTGAGGAAGCTTCCCTCTGCTCCTAACACAGGGCTCCTTCAGGCTTTCCATCCTCTCCACCCCAGCACATTCAGGCCATGACTGAAATCCACTCAGTCCCTCCACATAACTACATACAACCCAGAATATAAAATATATGGGGAATTTGTTAATAGACTAAAATCAACTTTCTATCCTTTGGGGAGAAATATTGAATTGAAAGGTCAACTGAAATATAAAATATTTAAAGACTAACTTTGCTATGCCCTTGAGGCTTTTATGTGAAAGCAGAAGGCAGAGGAAGTGGGGTGGGGTGAGGGTGGAGGGATTACTGCCTGGCTTTTGAAAGCCTGTTTAGACACACATGCCATAGCCTCCCCCAAGCGTAATTCTACAAGAACAGAACAGAGACTCACAGTACAACACTCCAGAGAAAACTGTCATGAAGAAGCCTGAGATTTCACCTCTCAGTTTCTGAAGATGAGGAAGAAATCTAGACTGAGGAAAGACGCAAGAGTCAGACAAGCTAATACACAGAGAAAGCCAACCTCCAGCTGTGTCTGTGTCAGATAGAACATGTATCCTGTTCCATCCAGTCTTGAGCAGTTGAGAACGCATCGAACCCCAAGACAAGGCTGCCTGGTACATTGTCCACAGTTCTCTTCCCTGGCCAAACACTGAACCCACCAGGGATGACATTGCTCCTGAGTCCCTGAGCCATGATGTCATTCCAAGAGGTTATCAGAAAACCAGAATCACAGAAAAGGGCTTCCTTCAGGAAACAAATTTGTAGATTCTGGCATAGTTGGTGTGGAGTGTGCCATCTCCAGATGAGATAAACACCGCTGTTCCAGGACCGCATCTGCAGGCATTGCCCCAGGAGCTGGGAGTGTTAAACCCTTCAGGTGAGTTTCTGAACCACCAGGCTTGAGAATAGCTGGTCTGGGCAGGTAGAGTGTCTAGTAATCCTTCAACCCTAACATTCCTGCTAGTTGTCTGAGACAAGCTAAAAGCAGTCCCAGCTGAGCCCATGGGTCTCACATCTGTGGGAGAGGGACTTCTCAGTCACAGAGGATCCCAAGACAACAACCCACCAAGAACTAGAGATGGATAGACAATTCAGGTGCCCCTATAGCCAGCAGACATGGGAAAGAAAGAAAGTCATTCTATGCCCCACCCCCACCTCCAAAACTGCCAGCAGACTCTTGCCCCAAGGAGGACAGGGAGAGGCAATGGTGTTCTCTCTTCGAGAGAATTCTGTTCTACCCCCTTAGAAAAAGAGGCTCAGGGTGAAAATTGCACCAAAGTACAGGGGAAGTTCAACTAAAAGTTTGGGAACTTATTTTCTTCTGAAGTAAGAAGGTAAGCTATTTTTTATGGATGGGGTTTAGGAGTGGGAACCAGGAAGGGCACAAGAAGAACAGTTGGAATGGAGGATAGTGGCCTGTGTAATGGGCGTGGGAACTGTCCAGAGACCATTAGAAGTTGTACACGTGGACCTGCATTGCAGGCCAGGCAAGATAGGAAGCCATAAACTTGCTGTGGCCTCAATCTATGGCAGCTGGGTGACGTTTCTCCTCCTATGCCAGCAGCTACATGTGGAAGCAGAAGGGATTGCATATGATCTGCAAGTGGAGGTTTGCAGACAGGGAACAGCTAAAGGGCAAATCAGTGGAATATGATAAACATGAAGGCTGAGAAGCTTAAATACTGTCTCTCAAGGGAAAGCCTGATAGTTGACAAGATCTGAAGGAAGTGGAAAATCAGTTGACCAAGGCTGTAACACAGTGTTACAGAACCAGATTCTGTGTGAAAATAGACTATCTATGATACAGGGATGCCAGGAAACTGCCACTCAAGGCCCTCACTAATGAGCCTGAGAATAAGTTATTTAAGTCTAATGAACTTAAAAACAAATTGAGAGGGGCTCAGCAGTTGAGCATCCTGGCTGCTTGTGGTTTGGGTTCGAGCACCCATATTGGGAGGTTCACAGCTACCTGTGACTCCACATCCAGGGGATCCTATGCCCTCTCTGGCTACCATCACTGCATGTGTGTGTGTGCGTACACACAAAGACACAAAAAAATGAGGACAAAAAATGAGCTACACTCTCACAAGAAAGGTGAGTTTTAAGGACATTACTGTGTGGCAGAACGTTCGTCTGGTATGTGCAAGACCCTGGGTTCGGTCCTCACCAAAAAAAAGAGCAAAAAGAAAAAGATAGTTCTTTTATGAGAAAAGTGAATAGGGAAACATATTCAAATAAAAGTTTGCAAAATTTAAAGGAATGAAAAATAGAAATTCTTTCATTCCAAAAATAAAAATTGAAATGACAATGAGATTTTAAAGCCATAATTTTAAATTTTAAATTCCATAAAATTTATTGAACATCTTCTTAGCAAATATCCCCAGGGTTATTACTGGGAATTTTTTAAAAATTATTTACAAAGACAAATAATTTTAGTGTTAAAAATACAAGCATCAGTTGCTTACATGCCTAACAATAAGTTCACTTTTAGATATTTGAATTGATACATGACACTGAATATATGTGTAAGGTACCCTGTGACATTTTGATAACGGATACATTGACCAGAACTCAAACCGGGGAAAGCTTTACCTGTCTTCTTGGGCACTGATCATTTGTTTATGAGGTAAAGATGCTAAAACCTTTTCTTCTATCTTTTTTGAAATCTATAGTATATCACTATTGCATTTTCAAGGTTCATTTTTATATTTCCTTTCTTACAGTGAAAAAAACCACTATCTTGGAATGAAACCAAGAGTTATTTGTGGTAGGTCTGAGAGTACAGCAGACAAGTTTGTCACAATAGCTAATTTTGATGTATGGTGTATGATGTACAAGTTGGGACATTTATCTTGAATTTGTTTTGTTTGGTATTTTTTTAATGAATAAGATTCTTGCAATTTTTTTTTCTGGTCCGCCTAAAGAAAAAATTCATTTGCTGGGCAGTAGTGGTGCATGCCTTTAATCCCAGCACTTGGGAGGCAGAAGCAGGCAGATCTCTGTAAGTTCAAGGCCAGCCTGGTCTACAGAGCAAGATCCAGTACAGGCACCAAAACTACAGAGAAACCCTATCTCGAAAAACAAAAACAAAAACAAAAATTCATTTGAGTGATTTGCTGACTGGTTCTCACACTTCTTTTAAATTAGAGTTGCAGAATGAGTCCACATCATACCCAAATCCTGGAAGCCCTGATGAAATTGAGGGAGTGACCCCAAATGCGGTTTTAGATGATGGTCGAGCAGCACTGGGAACTCAACTGTCAGTGTAAGTGTGGATAACGGCAGAACTCAGTGACTTTGCACAGGTAAGCATCCAGCACATGGAGATGGTAAAACCTTACATGAACATGTCTTAGCTCCACTTCCGGGTCTTTCTAAGACTTTCACAAATCCATACTCACTATGAGCTCAAAGTTTGAGAAGCAATTATATGAGTGAACTTTGAAAATTCACTGCATTGTACAAATCACCAAAAAAAAATGTAACCCATTATTTATTCAGTGTTTATATGACCTCTGTCCCTTCTTTACCCATTCTTTCACTATGGGAAGACTTACAGGTGTAGCTGGAGTCCCTGGCTTTAGGAGAGAAAGAATGAGAGTAAGGAAAGTAGAACCAGAGAGAAAAGAGAATACACAAGTATCGGGGTCAAGACTAGAGGCAAAAGTGGCCTGGAAAGGCTGGTGGCAATGGAGACAACCGCCCCGTTTCCAGCTTTACAAATCCAATTATTTTTAAATTTTCTATTTTATATATTTTTGTTGTATGTGTGTGTATATAATGTTTGTGTAGTTTTGGATGTGTGGAGTGCCATGGTACACACATGGAGGTCAAAGGTCACCTGGCAGAAATATGGGTTCCAGGGATTGAAGTCTGTTCATCAGGTTTGTGCAAGAAGCGTTTTTTGTCCATAGAAGGAACCATCTTGATTCGTCATGATTCTATTTTTATACTCGTGAGTAGCTATATTTTATCCACCTTTCTCTCACAGCTCTTTATATGAAATGACAGTGGGCTGGGAATATAGTCTGGTAGTAGAGGCTTTGCCGAGCACACTCATGGCGGACAAACATGGGGCCCTAGGTTCAGTCCTCGGTACCACAACACACACACAGAGGAAGCATTTCCTAAGATAACTTCATGTTGTTTTCATTTGCTTCCAAGAAAAATTTCTTAGCTTTTCCTGAAGATGCCATCTTTACAAGAAGAACCAGATGTGATGGTGTACATCTGTAATCCCAGCACTCAGGAGGCTGAGGCAGGAGGGGTCCACAAGTTCCAGGCCATCCTGTTCTATAGAGTGAGGAGGAAAAGAAGGAGGAGAACAAAAAGGAAGAGGAAGAAGAAGAAGGAAAAAGGAAGAGGATGAAGGGAAAGAGAAGATAGTAAGTGTGGTGGCTAGAGTGCTGAGAGGGAAGCCCCTGCTACACCAGAGTGCACACCAGCACCCAGATCCCTGACCAAAGTCACCCTATCACAGCCCAAACCTCCAGCAGAAACTCCCTGCTTCACCAGAGGCCACACCAGCACCAAGGCCACAAGGCAAGCCCCGCTACTTCATGGACTACCAACAAGGCCACAAGGCAAGCCCCGCCACTTCATGGACTACCAACACTCCCCCAGAGCCTGCCTAGCTAACTCCAACAGCCCCTCATCTCACTGTCGGCCTATCCTAGACCATACCTCCGGCAGAAGCCTCCTGCTCCAGCAGAGATCACACTAGTACCCAGAACCCCAGAGGACAACTAGATCAGCGGCCACACAGGCACCAAGATCTCCAACACCTTGCTCTACCAACAGTCATACTAGCACCCAGAACCCCAGAGGAACCCTGGCAAGACCAGACACCCTGCAGACTGTTACAACTCACAACTGGGGCAGAAACCCCCTGCTCTACCTACCAGAGGCCATCTCAGTCATCAGAAGAAGTTCATCCCCAAACTCAGGCAGAGATCTTCTACTCAACTGCAGGCCACTCTGGTCAGAAGACCAGAGAGGAAACAGAAATCAAAGAACAAAACACCCATCCAAAAAAGACAAACTCAGAAATTGACACCTAGATCTATAATCACCCCAAACCCAGATGCCTAGATGTCAGTGTAAGAACACAATCAACAACAGTCAGGGTACTATGTTGCCACCAGAGCTCAGCCATCCTACTACAGCAAGCCATGAGTACTCCAACACAGCTGAAACACAAGAAAATAACTTTAAAGCCAACTTTGTAACAATGATAGAGTGTAGCTAGAGTTTTCCTGCCTGGCCCACAGTCAGGACAAATCTCTCTCACCTGCCAGTCCCACAGCCATCAGACCCAACCAAGTAAACACAGAGACTTATATTGGTTACAAACTGTATGGCCATGGCAGGCTTCTTGCTAACTGTTCTTACAGCTTAAATTAATCCATTTCCATTAATCTATACCTTGCCACATGGCTCGTGGCTTACCGGCATCTTCACATGCTGTTTGTCATTGTGGCAGCTGGCAGTGTCTCTCTGACTCAGCCTTTCACTTCCCACCTTTATTCTCCTCCTTGTCCCGCCTACACTTCCTGCCTAGCCAATGGCCAATCAGTGTTTTATTTATTGACTAATTAGCAACACATTTGCCATACAGAACATCCCACAGCACTTCCCCCTTTTTTTTTGTTTTTTCAAAAAGGAAGGTTTTAACCTTAAAGTAAAATTACATATAATTTGGGAATTTGGGCGTAGCTTCTCTTACTACTTCCTGCTGGAGGGGGGCGTTGTATCTTATGGGGAAACAAAGAAAATTTTAAAATTATGGAATAGTCCATGAGGCTGTATCGTCTGAGCCAGATGCCTTAAAACCGTTCTGGATGTTGGATCATCTGGGCCATGGTGTCATCGGAGACCTTTCAGGGGGTCTTGGCTGGTCAAACCTGATGTATCTTAATCTGAAACAAATCTATAGCCTTTGGCTTTCTGTGGGAACACAAGCAGAGTCTCCTTTCCAAAGTAACACATCCTTACATCCAAATTTTGAAGTCAAAGTATCTTTAAAATATACATTTTGGCATAACTCAACAGCTTTTACAATCAAATGTTTTTCTGCAGTTAAAAATCCCAAAGACAACACAATCCAGATTCTCTGTGCAATATTTATCTTTACGAGGCTTATTTTTTATATTAATTTTACTGTCTCTTTAAAGACTTTACTTTTTAAAAACTCTTTATCTCTTTATATAACTGTATATATTCCTTTTTCTCTCTCTTTCAAGCCTACGTACATTTTTACACACATTGTAAACTATTACATCTGAATCTGTCTTATTGTAAATCTATTGCTTTAAACTGCAGCAGCTGTGGCTGCTAGCTCCGCCCACCTCAGCTTCCCAGCATGGCGGTGGTACTTTACCACCAGCTCTGGGAGCTATCTTGGGTTTATGCTTTTATCCAAGCAGCGTGTAGCCCAGAAACCTCTTTTTTTGTTTTGTATTAGCAAAGTCTAAATCCACCATGCAGCTTAATGTGTCCCTTGCAGAGGCCTCATTCCCGCCATACAGCAGGTCGAGCGTGCAGGCCAGGAACCCACAAGTAGCTCAAACCGGCAGCTGCCACTCATTTGAGAGAGACAATTAGGAACTGTTTTTAGCTCCGTCTCAGAATCTTTTCTCAGGTTTTAGGTGGAAACTCTTGCCACCACATTGGACGCCATTCTCTCCAGATGCCCCAACTTTACAAGAGAAGTTTGGATGACTGTCCAGGCTCAGGTGTCTCTGTCTACCCTGCAAGACTCCCAAAAGTTGCTTACATCCTTCTCCCATTTCTCAGGCAGTATTATATCCATCCTTCTGAGGTCTTTGATGTGGTTAAAGACTAGATACTTATAATTTTCCTTAGTTATAATAAAAGATAAGTTAGATATAAAACCTTAAACTCACAAATATAAGATAGATAGGATCTCTTCTTTAATATTGTAACTGTAATTCTTGCTTGATAATTGTTTTGTTATATGTAATTTTACTATGTGAAAGTTAAAACCTTCCTTTTAAAAAAAAAGAAGAAAAGGGGAAGTGCTGTGGATATCGCTATATGTAAATAAACTCTGATTGGCCAATAGCCAGACAGGAAGTATAGGCAGGACTAACAGAGAAGAGAATTGAGGGAACAGGAAGGGAAGAGGGAGACTGCCTGGAGCCACCGCCAGGACAAGGAAGATGTAAGGTACCAGTAAGCCATGAGCCATGTGGCAAAGTAAAGATTAATAGAAATGGGCTAAATATAAGAGTAAGAGCTAGACAATGACAGGCCTGAGCTAATGGCCAAGCAGTTTACATAATGTGAGAGTTTGTGTGTTTATTTTATAAGTGGGCTCTGGGACTGGAGGGACTTGGTGGCGGGAGCTGGAGAAAAATTCTCCAGCTACAATAGAGGTTTTTAAAGAGGAGATGAATAAATACTTTAAAGAAATTAAGGAAAAGACAAACAAAAAATTGGAGGAAATTAATAAATCCCTTAAAGAAAGCCAAGAAAAAACAAACAGGTGAAGGAAATGAATAAAACTGTTTAAGACCTGAAAATAGAAATAGAAGAAATAAAGAAAACACAAACTGAGGGAATTCTGGGAATGGAAAATCTAGGTAAGAGAACAGATACAGATGCTAGTATCAACAACAGAGTACAAAAGATGGAAGAGAGAATCTCAGGTGTTGAAGATACAATGGAAGAAATAGATACATTCTTCAAAGCAAACATTAAATCTCAAAAAGCCCTGACATAAACATCCAGGAAATCTGGGACACCATGAAAAGACAAAACCTAAGAAAAATAGGAATAGAGAAAGGAGAAGAATTCTATCTCAAAAACCCACAAATAATTTAACAAAATGACAGAAGAAAATTTTCTTAACCTAAAGAATGACATGCTTATAAAGGTACAAGAATCTTACAGAACACCAAATAGATTGGACCAGAAGAGAAAGGCCCTTGCCACATAATAATCAAAATACTCAGGACACAGAAAAAAGAAAGAATATTCAAAGCTTCAAAGGAAAAGGCCAAGTAACATATAAAGGCAAACCTATTAGAATTAGACCAGACTTCTCTATGGAGACTCTCAAAGCCAGAAGGGCCTGGAAGATGTCCTGGAGAATCTAAAAGACCACAGGTGCTAGCCCAGATTACTATACCCAGCAAAATTTTCAACCACCATAGATGGAGAAAACAAGCTTTCCATGACAAAGTTAAATTTAAACAATATCTATCCATAAATCCAGCCCTACAGAGGGTACTAGAAGGAAAACTCCAACCTAAGGAGGTTAACTACATTCACAAAAATAAAGGCAATAAATAATCTCATACCAGAAAAACCCTAAGAAGAGAAACACACACACACAAAAAAAACAAAACCAACAACAACAACATAATAACAAGAATTAACAAATGTTGGTTATTGATATCTCTCAATATCAATGAACTCAATTTCTCAATTAAAAAACATAGACTAACAGAATGGGTGTGAAAACAGGATCCATTCTTCTGCTGCATACAAGAAACATACCTCAACATCAAAGATAGCAATCACCTAAGAGTAAATGGTTGGGAAAAAATGTTCCAAGCAAATGGACCTAAGAAATAAGCTGGTGTAGCCATTCTAATATCTAACAAAATAGACTTCAAGCCAAAGTTAATCAAAAGGGACAGAGAAGGACACTTCATACGCATCAAAGGAAAACTCAACCAAGATGATTTTTTCAATTCTTATTGAATTGAAACACAAGGGTATCCATATTTGTAAAGGAAACACTACTAAAGCTTAAATCACACATTGACCCACACACATTGATAAGGGAAGATAAATATCTCATTCTCACCAATGGTCATCTAAACAAAAACAAAACAGAGAAATACTGGAGCTAACATACATAATAAACAAAATGGACCTAACAGATATCTTCATAACATTTCACCCAAACAGAAAAGAATATACCTTCTCAGCACCTCATGGAACATTCTCCAAAATTAACCATATACTCAGTCACAAAGCAAGCCTCAACAGATACAAAAAAATGAAATAACCACTGCACCATAGATAAAGCTGGATTTCAACAATAGCAGAAACAACAGAAAATCTATAAACTCATAGAAACTGAATAACTCTCCACTACATAATTATTGTGTCAAGGCAGAAAGAAAGTAGGAAATTAAAGACTTCCTAGAATTCAATGAAAATGAATGCACAACATACCCAAACTTAAGGGACACAATGAAAGAGGTGCTAACAGGAAAGTTCATAGCACTAAGCGCCTTTATAAAGTAATTGGAGAGATCTCATGCTAGCAACTTAACAGCACACCTGAAAGCTCTAGAACAAAAAGGAGCAAACACATCCAAGAGGAGTAGACAGGAGGAAATAACCAAACTGAGGGCTGAAATCAATAAAATAGTGTGGTGATATTTTATTTGTGCTCTAACAAATAAAACTTATCTAGGGATCAAAGGACAGAGCCAGCCACTAGATTAGACATAGAGTCCAGACAGTGGTGGCACACACCCTTCATCCTATCACTTGGGAGGAAGAGATCCGTCTGGATCTCTGTGAGTTCAAGGCCACACTGGAAACAGAGCCAGGCAGTGGTGGCACACACCTTTGATCTTAGGACTTGAGATCTCATGTCTTTGCTTGGGAAAGAAACACGCCTTAATCCCAGGAAATGATGGCAGGAAGCAGAAAGGCATATAAGGCATGAGGACCAGGAACTAGAAGCTCTGAGCAGCAGTTCAACTGAGACCCTCAGAGGTGACAATTCAGAGGCTTTCAGTCTGAGGATTCGTGGAAACAGGATCAACTGAGAAGTTGATGAGGTGAGGTTGGCTGTGGCTTGTTCTGTTTCTCTGATCTTTCAGCTTTCACCCCAGTATCTAGCTCTGGGTTTTCTACTAATAAGACCTTTTAAGATTTATGTTACAAAAAGAACAATACAAAGAGTCAATGAAATGATGAGTAAGTTCTTTGAGAAAATCAACAAGATAGACAAACCTTTATCCAAACTAACTAAAAGTCAGAGAGAGAGAATATCCAAATTAACAAAATCAGAAGTGAAAGGGGGGAACATAACAACAGACACCAAGGAAATCAAAGAATCATTAGGTCATATTTCAAAAACCTGTACTCCACAAAATTGGAAAATCTAAAAGAAATGGATAATTTTCTTGATAGATACTATTTACCTAAGTTAAATCAAGACCAGATAAACAATTTAAACAGACCTATAACCCCTAAAGAAATAGAGGCAGTCATTAAAAGACTCACAATAACAACAACAAAAACCCTCAAGAGCAGATGGTTTTAACACAGAATTCTACCAGACTTTCCAAGAAGAGCTAATACCAATACTCCTCAAATTATTCCACAAAATGGAAACAGAAGGAATATAGGACAAAGTGCTAAACAGTCTTATTAATTTAAAAAAAAAAAAAAAACAGAGCCAGATATTGGGGTGAAAAAGAGAACGAAATCAGAAGAGCTCAAAGAAGCCAGCCATGGTCTTACTACTTGGAGATCCTCTGCCAAAAAGAGCTACTTCCTGCATACCCACACCTATATGCTTTTCTGTTCTTCATTTCACTTCCTCTCTCTGTCCAGTTACATCACTTCCTCTTTCTGCCCAGCTCTGTCACTTCCTGTCTGTCTGTACAGACTCCAGACCTTTATTGTTAACTAGTATTGGAATTAAAGTCATGTGCTATCACTCCTGGTTCTATTCCCAGTGTGGCCTTGAACTCACAGAGATCTGGATGGATCTCTGCCTCCCAAGTGATAGGATTAAAGGCGTATGCTATCATTGCCTGACTTCTATGTTTACTATAGTGGCTAGCTTTTTCCTCTGATCCTCATATAAACTTTATTGGGGGATATAGATAAAATATCACCACAAAGGAACATTGCCAAATTCTTTCCATGAAGCCACAGTCAACCTGTTACTGAAACCACACAAAGACTCAACAAAGAAAGAGAATTACAGACCAGTTTCCCTCATGAATATTGATGCTAAAATACTCAATAAAATACTTGCAAACTAAATCCAAAAACACATCAAAAAGATCATCCACCATGATCAAGTAGGCTTCATCCCAGAGATGCAAGAATGTTTCAACATATAAAAATCTGTTGATGTAATCCACCATATAAACAAACTGAAATTAAAAACAAAAACAAACAAATGAACATGATCATCTCATTAGATGCTGAAAAAGCCTTTGACAAAAATACAACACCCCTTTATGATAAAAGTCTTGGAGAGACCAGGGATTCAAGGGACATACCTAAGCATAATAAAGGCAATTTACAGCAAGCCTATAGCCAACATAAAAGTAAATGGAGAGAAACTCAATGCAATTCCACTAAAATGAGGAACAAGACAGGGTAGTACACTATCCTCATATCTATTCAATATAGTACTTGAAGTAATAGGGGATATGGAGCCTGAACAAGCCATCTTCTGTAAGTAGGCAAGGCTTCCAGTGGAGGGATTGGGACACCAACCAAGTCACAAAACCTTTGACCTAAAATTTGTCCTGCCTACAAGATATGCTGTGGTAAAGGTGGCACAGAACTTGTTGGAGAGGCCAACCAATGACTGGTCCAACTTGAGACCCATGCCAAGGGAGAGAGCCCATCCCTGATACTGCCTGGAGGGCCAGGAACCAGAGTCTTGATAGCCAAGAGACTTAGGATAGAACCAAATATGACTTGCAAAAAAAATAGTCAATGAAATGACTCCTAATGTTATTCTGCTATACTTGCAGACTGGAGGCTAGGATAATCGTAATCAGAGAGGCTTCATCCAGAAATTGATGGGAGCAAATACAGAGACCCATAGTCAAACATTAGGTGAGCTTGGGGAATCCTGCAGAAGAGGGTGAAGAGGGATTGTAGGAGCCAATGGGGTTAAGGACACCATAAAAAAAGGCCCACAGAATCAACTAACCTGGGCTCATAGGGGCTCACAGAGACTGAACCAACAATCAGGGAGCCTGCATGGGCCTAACCTAGGTCCTCTACATGCATGTGTAGATTGGTGTTCTTCTGGACTACTAACAGTGGGAGCAGGGGTTGTCTCTGACTCTTTTGCCTGATTTTGGAACCCTTTTCCTCCTACTGAGCTGCCTTGTCTAGCTTTAATATGAGGGCATGTGCCTAGTCTTATTATTACTTGATATGCCGTGTTTGGTTAATATCCTTGGGAAGGCTGCCCTTTTCTGAAGGCAAAGGAGGAGGAGACTGGGGAAAGGGCTTAGGAGGGGAGGAGGAAGGGGAAACTGTGATGGAGATGCAATGTGATATATGAGAAAAGAATAAATAATAAAGAAAAAAGATAACCCAGACAAAAGACAAAAAAAAATAGTGACAGGAGTGGTGACCTGCCTGCATGATACACAGGTACAACAGCAGCACAAACGCTGTAGGGGTAACCAACCACTATCTGATTAGGTTTAAGACCCGCTCCGTGAGATGGAACCCAGCCCCAACACTGCTCAGATGGCCACGAATCCAAGACTACATAGGCCATAGACCTAGGGGAAAACAAATGCTATTGTTCAACTAAGGGAACACGGCCATAAAAACTCTTATGGACCATTCTGCCATACTCGTAGATCAGTACCGTGCTGAGCTGTCATCAGAGAAGCTTCCTCCTTTAGTGGATAGGAACTAACACAGAGACCCACAGTCAGACATTACACAGAGAGCTAGAGACCTTAAACACTCAGCCCTAAATGGGACACCCCCATCAAACGCCTCCCCTTGGGCCTCAGAAAACTATTCAAAAAAGGAGGCAGAAAGATTGTAAGAGCAAGAGAAGTGGAGGGCACCAAGGAAACAAAGCCTTCTAAGCATGGCAGGACTAACACACATATGAACTCACGAAGACATTGCAGCTGGCACAGGACCTGCACAGGTCCAAGCTAGACGGGGATGCAGCATTGAGAGGAGAACTGGACACGAGTTCCCACTCCTGACCAAGAAGTTAATTTCTAATTGACAACCACTTGCAAAAGAAAAACTAGTTTTCACCAAGAGTGTCTCACTGGGACTACAGACCACATTTAAGGGCAGTCCCCATGCCCAGCAGTAGACAGTCAACACAAAACAAGTTCAAGGATAGTTTAGGAGGTTTATTGTCTCATATTGCTTTGTTTGAACATTTTTTACCTTATTGGTCTTTTGCTTGTATATTATGGTTTCCAATTTTATGTTGTTATGAGCTGTATGTGTGTGTGTATGTGTCTGTGTTTCTCCTGCTTTTTCTTTGATTTTTTTTATTCTGTTGTTGTTATTGTTTGCCTGTTTGTTTTCTAAAGAGACAGTGAAAGAAAGCATTGAGTTGGATAGGTAGAGAGGATCTTGGAGGAGTTGGGGAAGGGCAAACTATGATTAGAAAATATTGTATGAAAAATTTCTTTTCTTTTTTTAAAGAAATTTTTTATTCATTTTACATACCAATCACAGATCCCCCTCTTCTCTCCTCCCGCCCCTCCAGCCTTCTTCCCCAACCCACCCCCTCATTCTCTCCTACAAGAAGGTAAGCCCTCCCATGGGGAGTCAGCAGAGCCTGGTACATTCAGTAGAGGCAGGTCCAAGCCCCTCCCCCTGCCTCAAGGCTGTGTGAGGTGTCCCACCATAGGTAGTGGGCTCCAAAAAGCCAGCTCATGCACCAGGGATGTATCCTG
This sequence comes from Peromyscus eremicus, assembly GCF_949786415.1. Lineage (NCBI taxonomy): Eukaryota > Metazoa > Chordata > Mammalia > Rodentia > Cricetidae > Peromyscus > Peromyscus eremicus. Next base: position 148,973,481 of record NC_081418.1, on the reverse strand, counting down.
ATGGAGTACTACTCAGCAGTAAAAAACAATGACATCATGAAATTTGCAGGCAAATGGATGGAACCAGAAAATATCATCCTGAGTGAGGTAACCCAGACTCAGAAGGACAAACATGTTATGTAGTCACTCATAAGTGGATACTAGAAAAGCTTATTTTCAATTTAATAAGAGAGTGAGACTAGCCAGCAAGATGGCTCTGTGAGTAAGGGTGCTTGCTGCCAAACATGGCAATCTAACCTTGATTCCCAGGACTCACAAGGTGAAAGGAGAGAACTGATTTACAAACCACACACACACACGATAGAAAGATTTTTTTAAAGATAACAAAATAAATAAAAGACTGATGATAAAGGGATAGACCATTTGTGGTCCCTGAATGGAAAACAGTCTAGTTTTTACAGTGAAATTATTGCCACTGTAGCTCATCAGTAAACGTCTACATTACATTCACACACTTTGTTGCTTTGTCATGAGAAACAGAAATCATTCTATACAAACAGGCAAATGATTCCATTCCATGTCAATAACATGCTTGGAATAACTTTCAATACTAAATTGGGACAGTGGCTTCACAAACAAATTTAATGCTTCCTAACTACCATTCCCTTGTAATGTCAAGGAAAGTGCCGATGCTGGTATGCCCAAGTGACTTCTAAACCACTATACTCTTTCCCTTCCCTTCTAACAAGGAAAGACATTAAGGAAAAATGGCATAGCTACACATGCAGAACCTGTGGAATCGATGACTCATCGATGACAGGAATTACAGGCACAATTAATGAGTCCAAGATGACACAGACTCAAACCCTGCATTTCCAAATAAAGCTATTTGCTCATTTGTTTATTTATCATTTTATGGAGAACTTTGTCTCGTGGTGAGAATATTTTATTTATTAAAATGAATAGAATAGGTTTTTTACTTACACCACATCTGTAGACATCCTCTGGTCATTCAGGAACTCTTTGGTGCTCACACTTAGGTAGGTACCATCTGCTCTGACTGTGGTCTTTCTAGAACAATGGCTTTCACCCTTCCTAATGCTGTGACCCTTTAACACAGTTCCTCATGTTGTAGTGACCCCCAACCATAAATTATTTCATTGCTACTTCATAATTGTAATTTTGCTACTGTTAAGAATCATAAGTGTAAATGTATGATATGTAGGCTATCTCACATGCAACCCCCAAGGGGTTGGGACCCACAGGTTGAGAACTGCTGTTCTAGATAGTCACCAGCTTTCAAGGTGAATGTGTAGCTAGCTCTGTCAGTGAGAGAAGAATGCAGGTCATCACCATAATTAGCTAGCTTTTAATAAAGAGAAGACACTTATTATTCTATGATGAAATAAAATAATTTTATTTGGCTTTATCGAGTAGCAGAGAGAAGCTGAGATCGATATGGGCTAAAGGCCAATCAATAGTACCCTAGCACTCTGAGCATGCCTCAAATCCATTTTATTAATCACCTCTGGGACTAAATCTCCAATTCCCAAATTAGGTCTCCAAATCCCTTCCATTTCCAGCCCTTCCTAGTAGGTCTAGGCAGCTTCATCTTCCCCTTCCATTTTGCCTTTTCTCATGATCATTTTTGTGATGAATATTTGAACATCAGTGTGCTGCTTACATAACCTTAAGTGCCCAGCTTCTCACAGAGAGTTGAGTCAGCCAGGCAGAATAAAGAGGAAAGAGTGTGACCACATTGATTGACTCACAAGATTTTCATAAATTAAATTCCATTCATCATCCCAGTTGTCTCTGTCAAAGCTCTCTGTCCCTTTTCTAAAGGGCAGTGGGGTTGTGTGGTGCATGGATACTAGGAAAATAAGAAAAAGGATAATAGATGTGGTCTACAGGGCATTCAGAAAATCACTCCCCTGCAACATCATGAAGTAGTTCCACAATAATAGAAAACATTTTTGCAGAAGGATACACAGCACATGCCAGGAACATAGATAGCTTTGCTAAACAATGGCTCCTGAAATGGATACCCTTACTCTAAACCGTGTCTCATCAGATACAATTATATGATAATATTATGATTGTCATGGGTTTCTTTCCTAGCCCCTCATCCATCTTATTTACTTATTTACTTACTTTTAGCAATCTGTTTTGCACAGTATGTGTTTTCCCACAGCTCCTTAACCCTGGGTCAATAAAAACAATACAGTTCATCATGATATCAGTCACCAGGTAGGCAACCCAGAGTCAGGTGACTGGGTGTTGGCAACAACATCAGAGTCTCCATGCTGTTTGCCAACCAGGAGATACTTCTGGTCGATTGATTTCTTGGGGTTAGCAGAGCTTTATTTGTGTATGCTCAAACTGCGTCACTAAAAGCTGTGGGCTCCAGATCCATAAAAGATTAGCATTCTTGACAGAAAGCCAATGGGTAACAGTGACAAACCTCAGCTGCATGACTTGGAAGGACAATATCCTGTTGTTCAGTCAACATTATTTTTGTGTCTCATTTATTGAATTTGTGTTATAAACAGGAAGATTCAAACTCTAGATTAAATACCTAATGACTGCTCCCCAACTTTTAAAGTTTCTTTCTCCCTAATTAAACTTCATTAAATTATAATCTTGGGTTATAAAAATTTTGTAGTTAGCTTTCTTGTTTTTACCACTTGGAAAACAAGAGCTTCATGAAAAAGAAAATCTTCTTCCTAAACTAATATTTTATTATGAAACTAAAATATTTTGAATAATTTGAGAAATGTTGAAATTCTAATACATAGTAACTATAATTCATCCCCAAAGCTAAGAAGTGTTATCTCTTTACAAAAGAAAATAGTATGAACAGAAAACATATAACATTTAGGCACCATCTCTGAACAGAAAAAAAAATGTATTTAAAAATAAGTAAACAATTTTTTAAAAATAGTGACATCTATGTCCTGCCATGATAATAATGAACTAAACTTCTAAAACTATAAGCCACCCCAATTAAATGTTTTCCTTTATAAGAGCTTCCATGTCATGGTGTCTCTTCACAGCAATAGAAACCCTAAGACACCTACTATGTGTCTAGAAAAATGAATGGATTTCTCAGACAACAAATTAATACCTATGAAAATGTGGGTGATAGGAGAAAGAAAATGAAGATGGTAGGATTAATGTGGGAAATGTATCATGGAACTGACAGTTTTCCAAAAGAAAAAACAGTGGGGAACTCATCATTTAAAAATAATAATAATACGTTTTAATAATAATATGGGGTAGCATGGTGGTTCAGTTGGTTAAGGCACTTGCAGCCAAGCTTGATAACCTGAGTTCAATCCCCATAATCTATATAGCAGAAAGAAAAATTGACTCATGCAAGTTGTCCTCTGACTGCCACATGCAGGTCATGGACTCTGAACATACAGATAAAAATTATAAATAAATGTAATAAAACATTTTAAAATAATAATAACATTAAAAGAAACCTTTCAACAACTGAGATACATGGATCTCCCAAACCCCCCCAAAAAAAGTGCAATACATGATAAAAGATCTACAGTAAGGTATAATGATTGACCCTTCAATTCATAGAGAAATGCATAGATTGTGAAGTTTTGCTTTGCTTTGTGTAGTCTATTTCTGTTGCTATTGTTTGTTCATGATGTCTCCTGGGTATTTTAAGGGATTATTTAAAAAATATGCTTCTCTACTACGACATTTTGAAAACCTTTTTATTGTTAAGGATCTGAAGCATAAACCTTATATTGAACCATACACTCCTATATGGATGCATGACCATTATATGTGTTTTTCTTTTCTTTTTGGCAAAAGAATTTATTTCATTTTAAATTTCCAGGTCATTACCCATGACTGAGGGAAATTAAGGCAAGAACCTGAAGACAGGAACACAGTGTTAACTCTGACCAAGGAACTTATAGCAAAGGAAGTAGAGCAGAAACCATGAAGAAAAGCTGCTTGAGGGATTGTTCATAAACCCATGCTTAGCTAGCTTTCTTATATAGCCCAGAAATACATGCCCAGGGAAGGGTGCTACCCATAGTGGGCTAGACTCTCTTACATCAATTAATCATCAAGATTGTATTTCCTATTATCTGACTCTAACACTGAGTCTTTGAGGCATTACATAATCCACTGTGTGTGTATGGGGGTAGGGCAAATACAATGAAAAAAGTCATTATACACAATGGCTATTCCAAAGAATTCACAAACTCAAATATAAAAGCTGAACTTAAAACACTTCCAGAAGAAAAAAAAATAAGCAAAGATTTTCTCAAGTGAGGAAGACCTATTACAGGTAGGGGTGTGGCTCATTGCTGGAGCCCTTACCTAGCATACAAAGTGTTCATCACCAACACTACAAGGAAAAATAAAAAGAAAAGCCTATTTATAAAAGAAAAACTTGAGAGATATTATTCATCTCAATTAATATTTTGTTTTCAATTGAAAAAATTCCACCAGCTGGAAAGATTATACAATGATTAAAGCACTTATCACACAAACATGACAACCCAAGTTCCCAGCCCAGAAGCCACATTAAAGCCAGACACAGTAGAATGGCTAAGATCCATAACACAAGCAACAGCTCATGCTGATGAGGATATGGAGCAAGAGGAACACTCCTCCACTGCTGGTGGGAATGCAAACTTGTATATCCTGTGGCATTTTGAAGGAAAATGGCCCCTAAAGGGAATGTGTATTAGGAAGTGTGGCCTTGTTGACGTAAGTGTGGTCTTGTTAGAGGATGTGTGAAACTATGGAGGTGGGCTTTAAGGTCTCATATATGCTCAAGCCACACCCAGTGAGTCAGACTACTTCCTGTTGTCTGCAGGGCAAGATGTAAGGACTCTCAGCTCCTTCTCCAGCACCATATCGGCTGCTGGCTGGCTTGCTCCCCATCATGATGATAATGGACTGAACATCTGAACTGTAAGCTGCCACCTCAATTAAATGTTTTCCTTTATGGGAGTTGTAATGGTCATGCTGTCTCTTCATAGCAACAGAAACCCTAAGACAGCCACTATGGAAAGCAGTGTGGCAGTTCCTCAGGAAATTGGGAATCTACCTCAAGACTAGTTATGCCACTCTTGGGCATACACCCAAAGGACACTCCATCCTACCACAAGGACACTTGCTCAACCATGTTCACTTCTGCTCTATTCATAATAGCCAGAAACTGAAAACAACCTATATGCCCCTCAATCAAAGAATGGATAAAGAAAATGTGGTACATTTACATAATGGAGTATTATGCAGCCATTAAAAAATAACATCATGAAATTTTCAGGCAAATGGACGGAACTAGAAAAAAAATTGTCCTGAGTGAGGTAACCCAGACCCAGAAAGACAAACATGGTATGTACTCACTTATAAGTGGATATTAGATGTTAAGTAAATGCTAATCATGCTGTAATTCACAGACCCAATGAGGCTAAGTAATCAAAAATAGTCCATAATATATACAAAGACCAACAGTTTGAACTCAGAGTTGTAAAACCTTAGCTAACAAAATGGTAGGCATCTTAATTAAAAACAGACATAAAACATTTCATTAAAGAAGAAACCCAGGAGCAGGAGAGACAGCTCAGAGGTTAAGAGTATGGCTGTACTTCCAGGGTCCCAGGTTTGGTTCATAGCACCCTCGTGGTGGCTTGCAACTGTCTGTAACAGTCCCAGGGGCTCAGACCCCTTCTTCTGACCTCTGTGGGAACTTACATGAAGTCAGAACACCCATATACATAATAAAATGAAAAAAAACACTTTATAAAGAAACACAAATGTCCAATAACCACACAATGTAGTATTCAGCACCATTGGCTATCAGGGGGAAAAAGCCAATTACAGTCATGATGACAACACACTGTGCTAAGATGGCTGAAATGAAAGGAGTGGGTACTTACCTTGTTGAGGAGGTGGAACAGACAGGACCCTCGCGCACAGAGATACCCACCTCACCCAGGACAGCAGTCTCACTTCTAGATATTTATTTCAGAGAAATGAAACCACATGTCCTCTAAACATCCCTGCATACAAATGTTTATTGTAGTTTCCCTCATGATAGACTTAACCTAGGAACTGCTCCTTGCCCATCAACAGATCAAATAAATAAACTGATATTTACAGTCTGGCATACATTTAAGCAATGAAAAGGAACAGACCATAGCTACGTGCAACAGATGAACCTCAAGAAAGAAAGAAAGAAAGAAAGAAAGAAAGAAAGAAAGAAAGAAAGAAAGAAAGAAAGAAAGAAAGAAAGAGAAAGAAAGAAAGAAAGAAAGAAAGAAAGAAAGAAAGAAAGAAAGAAAGAAAAGAAGGAAGGAAGAAAAGAAAAGAAGATGCTAGGGAAGAACAGCCAGATACAAAACAGTATACAATATACATTTCTACTTAAATAAAATACTAGATTAGATAAAGCCAGTGGGTTCCTGATGTCTGGTGTGGGTGGGGGTGTTTTTAAACTAGAAGGGGCTAATGGAAATGTCCTATTCCTGGGTGGGGGGTTGGAGGACACAGATGTACTCATATTTCAGTGTGAGTAAACCATGCATTTAAGATCTTCACATTTTGCTGGTTGTCCATATCACAGTAACATGTGGATAAAACAGCAGAGCTGGAGTTTTATGTGAGACGTAAAAACTTCAGGCATTTTTTGTGGTTATTAACAGAGTATTGAGTAATGTAACTGGACAACCCAAGTGACAAACACTTAGCCAGTGTAAGTTTTAATATTATCACAAGTTCACTCCATGTTGTTCCCTACTGCTTTTACTTTTCTACTTGAGTTGGAAGTAATTAAGAGGTTTGCACAGTGCAAAATGTACTGAGCCGAGTGTTTGTTTTGCACATGTAGCTCTTGATAGTTAGAAGTAGACAAGGTCTCTACATGTCTTCCCCCTAGTAACTTCCTCTCTGGGACATATGCCACAATGAAAACGAGTCCGTGATAGCCTTCCAGAAGGGAATGTCTGCGTCTGTGTGATAGAGGCAGTAAGACAGTTGTCAAAGGCTCGGAAAATAGGACCTTTAAGGAACTGCATAGGAGGGTTGTCTAAGTCAACAATGAAAATGCCTCCTGATTAGAGGAAGGCGCTGTTCTCAACCAGTCCCTTGGAAGTCAAAGCATCAAGATACAAACAGAAGAGAAAAAACACAGCACCCGCCCACACGACAAAGGGAGGAAACCTGGAGCAAACACAGCACAGACCATTCCCTGGGCCTAGCTGCCAGAAATGGTCCTTGCATGGCCAGGGCAAGTGGCTGGACCTGAGCTGTTAAATACATAGTGAACATTGATAATGTGAATTTGGTTAGTTGGAAGAGTTAGACATTCCTTTCTCCCCTTACATTTTATAGAAAGTCTGTTGTGCAGGAAACTGCCCAGCAGCAATCACCACCCTCCCTAGAGAGATTCCCTACTCCTACAAGAACTTGATCCAAGGCTTAAAGCCCCATCAGTAAATCTCCCTCTGCCCGATTCACTCTCTGAGGCACTACTGTGAGGGTGCTGTGATAATGATTATTTATTATTACAGATAATAGATCTGTAATAGATTTATAATAGATCCCTTTCCTTTCTCCTGAACAACATGCTGTGTGTGGACATTCTGCTGCATTCAATAGAGACATCATAAAGAATGACTATATAGGATATGAACCCCATAAATGCATATTGAAACCAACTTACCAGTAAGAAACTCTGACCATACATTGCAAAGCTTTTATCACACCTCATTAGGAACTAATGATCTTGAGCATGTAGTCATATAATCTTCGAGAGTTTGAGGCCAGCATGTTATACATGAGACCCTGTCTCAAGAAAAGAGGAGAGGAATTAAGGAATTAGGCAGAGGATGCCAGACCACACTGGGTCTCATCAGCCACAGTAATGACTGCAATCTACCTCTAGGAGAAAAAGGAAGCTGATGAAGAACATTGAGATCTAGGACACAATCTATATGACTCTCTTAAAAAACTACTTTGGCCCTGCAGTGGAGATCAAGGTAAGAGGGCCCTTGGCAGGGATCCAGTAGGCAGATAGTACAACCTGCATCAGTCAGGGCCTGAAGGTATGGATGAACAACAAGCTTGTGACAGAATTAGGAACAGAGAATGAAGAGAGATGCTCAGAGATGCCTGGACACTGAGAGGAATAAGCTCTCTGTCTGAAGGGCAGATGTGATAGACAATGCCTGCCCTGTGCTTTTCAGAATGTTCAAGGAGTTTTGTTTGTTCTTAAACAGTTACTCTTTAATCTGCTTTCTAAAGGATTAAAAGGGGGAAAAAAAACCTCACCAAACACATACACACACACACACACGCACGCACGCACGCACGCACGCACACGCACACGCACGCACGCACACGCACACGCACACAGACATACCACATAGCAGCTGCCAATAGACCATCAACTAACTGCAGGGCCCCTGCTTCTTTTCCTCTGGAGCTCTCTGATCCCCAGCAGATGATAAAGTGGCTGAAGACTCACAGGTTTCCTATAATTCTGGTGGTGGTATCCAGAAACGCCATCATATATAGTTAAGGCCTGAGGCAGTCTAGCTGCTGATACCTCCTTTTGCTATGGCCAGAGCTGCTATGCCAGCTTTTCCTGATGCTACTTCATCAGACAGCACCTCCTTGACATTGTCGGGGATATAGGACTTTAGTTTTCTTCATCTTGTATTATTTTATCATCATCATCAGCAGCAGCAGCAGCAGCAGCATTTTTTCATACAAGGATGGAATTCAAAGCCTTGTGCTTGCTAGGTGTCACCTTGATTATATTAAGAAATGCCTGGGACATTAGTGTGATGTACCTGTGTGTGTGTGTGTGTGTCAGTCAGTCAGTTTCTGAACAGATTAACTGAGGGAGGAATATGGGTGGTATCATCTCACCAGCTAGAGTTCCTCACTGAATAAAAAGAGACTAAAAACAAAACCAGTTGAGCTTCGTGGTCCTACCAAGATGTGAGTCACATTCCACTGTGAGCTACATTCCACTCAGCACTGGCTGAGAGGCACCCTTGCCACGGGCCTTCCCCCATTCTGAATGGCAGTATCCCTTTAAACCATGAGCCCATGGACAGCAGCTTCTGTTTTCACATTTGAGATGTCCAGGGGTTCACTAAGTACTAACTCAGTAATCTAAATGTCACAAAGTTGTGGGGTGTGGTCTTGGATTTAACTGAAATAATGTTAATGTACCATTACTTCCACCTCTGAATTTCTCCTGAGGTTCTGAAACAAAACTTCATGTTCACTCTTAAGTAGTAATCTTCAGTTCTCTCTACACAGTTGGATCTCCATTGTCTTGACTCCTCTAGACTGTGGTATATGTGGTGCCGTGACCCCAGCTCTCCTTCACTGGTTAGGCCTGGCCTTCCCTCCCTCAGCTTTCCAGGCCCAACTGCCGTCCTAGAAGCTCTCCATCTCTGCTCCCTGCATCTTACTCTGACATAGTGTAGATCAACTGCTTCAGAACCAAAGCAAGGACAAGAAGACATGATTAGGATTCCACAAAGCAGAGTCTTTTGTAGCCATCTCTGACCTGAGAGCAGGCATCTCACTGTAATTATTTTTTAACATTATCTGATGAATTTTCAGCTTGGGAGTCACTAAAATCTAAAGTCATTTTAGTGACATCTTGCTACAAAATTAAGACTTCTCAATCACATACTGATTCAGTTTGGGGTTAAGTTAGGAACATTACAAATATCCTTATCATACTACAAATAATGCATTCTGTCCAGAAAGATTTTCTCAATTCTTTATCTGTTGCCATTTGAGGAGCTGAAGGGCAGTGGTGTGCATAATTCCTTGAAAGAGCATTTACTATGCTGTGCAAGGAAACTTTGAATGTTCTGTTCTGAAACCTTCCAGCTAGTGCACACACCTAGACTTTGCTCACATAGATGCTAAACTAATGACATATGTCCCCAAGCTGGATTGTCATTTACCAGTCATTTCAATAGGTCCTAAAATTTTGAACATGTACATATAAAAATATATTTATGTCTGCTCTGCCTTCAAGATAATAATAACAACAAAAAAGGAAGCAAAAAGGAAAATCAACTTGTTTCAGCAACTGAATGTGTCTTATCAGTCTTACCTAGCTCTGATCCCTGTGACTACACAAATGACTGGCCTGGCAAGTCATGCCCACTGGTGCAGTAGTGGTACAAATGTCATGAAAGTGACCAGCCAATTTCTGATCACATTTAAGTCCCACTCCACAAGATGAAACCCAGACCTGGTTCCATTATTAGACCAAGAACCTACGGCTAGACAGGTCATGGCCCGTAGGAAAGAACCTACTATTAAACTGATATAGTATTAGAGGGACTCCTAACAACATCATTATACTCATCTCTCAACCTTCATCAGAGAAGCTTCTATCTGAAATAGATGAGGATTACCCCAGACACCTACAACTAGCCAACGTACAGAAAATAAGAGAATGCAGAATGCCAAGCTCTAAAGAGAACATACAATTTATCTATTCCATATAGTGAATATATGTATTCTCCCCCATAGTCAGAGATCATTGTAGAAGGCAGTATAGAGAGAATATAAGAGGAACAGGCAATAGATCAGTGGTTCTCAGCTTGTAGGTCACAACCCCTTTGGGGATCAAACAACCCTTTCACAGGAATTGCATATCAGATATCCTGCGTAATCGATATTTACATTACAATTCCTAACTGCTGTGGGATGGTCTGTATGTCATATGTGTTGCTGATTGGTCAATAAATAAATCACTGATTGGCCAGTGGCCAGGCAGGAAGTATAGGCGGGACTAACAGAGAGGAGAATTGAGAGAACAGGAAGCTGGGTGAGGGGAGACACTGCCAGCCGCCACCATGACAAGCCACATGTGAAGATGCCGGTAAGCCATGAGCCATGTGGCAAGGTATAGATTAATAGAAATGGATTAATTTAAGCTGTAAGAACAGTTAGCAAGAAGCCTGCCACGGCCATACAGTTTGTAAGCAATATAAGTCTCTGTGTTTACTTGGTTGAGTCTGAGTGGCTGTGGGACTGGTGGGTGAGAGAGATTTGCCCTGACCGTGGGCCAGGCAGGAAAACTCAAGCTACACCTAACAGTAGCAAAATTATAGTTATGAAGTAGTAATGAAATAATTTTATGGTTGGGGGTCTGCACAGCATGAGGAACAGTATTAAAGGGTCACAGCATTAGGAGGTTGAGAACCACTGCAATAGTTGATGAGGAAAAGGTGTCTTTTGGACATAGTGGGAATGCTGCACATATGAACTCACAGTGGATGTGACAACATACACGAGAGGTGAGTTGGGCACCGAATCCCATCTCTAGCTGTTTAAATGTTGACGATTATCTGCTAGGAGTGGGAAACTCCCTGGTAAACTGACCGTGCCTCAATGGAAGGCCACATACCCAAGAATATTTAAGAGGAACAATACTGTGGAATAATCCTCTTGTACACTGTAAAGATTTGTCACTCGAATTGGTTTAATAAAAAGCTGACTGGCCAGCAGCCAGACAAGAAGTATAGGCAGGACAACCAAACTAAGAATGATGGGAGTCAGAGAAGGGTGGAGAAGCCAGAAGATGCAGAGGAAGCAGGACATGTAGAAAATGAGGTAACAAGCCATCAGCCACATGGCAAAGCATAGCTAAGAAATATGAGCTAATTTAAATGTAAGAGTTAGCTAGTAACAAGTCTAAGCTATCAGCCAAGAATCTACAATTAATATTAAGTGTCTCAGTGATTGTTTGGGAGCAGCTGCCAGCCCAGGAAAACTCCACCTACAGAACAAATTGGTCTTGATGGGTTAGCTTTTGTAAATGACACAAATTTGGGTAGATGGGCAAGTGGGCTGAATCAGGGAAGTGTTGGGAACAAGTGAATATGACCAAAACAAAAAACACATTTTACAACATTCTCAAAGAACTAATAATTTTTTAAAGTATGTATACATTTAGTCTGAGATAAACATATATATACACATATATATAAAATTGCTTATCTGTAGCAATATACTTAACAGTAAATTCATGACCTAATTATTGCTATAAACTCATTACTGAAGCCTCTCCTCTCACAGGCCCAGTAAAAATATAAACCCTGCACCATTACGAATTCCAATTGCAGCCGAATACATCCAATTATAATCAGTTGCAGTGAAGTCCCGCTCTGCATTAAGTATAATTAACCATGTGATAATAATCAGTATAATAACATTTAATGTGCTGTGATAGCATTTATAAACTACTCATGTGGATTCCAGAAAATGGAGTGTCAGTGCCAAGTAACAGCGCCTGTAACCCTTTCCTGATTGAAATTTCAGGCCTGCTCCTTATTAGGGAATTTTCAATATACCTACCTGAAAATGAAAATTCGATTTGCCTAAGGACATAATTATGTTTGTTGTTAATTTTAAAAACCTCTTATTTTACCAAAATACTATTTATTTCCATAACCTTTAATAAATTGCACCCCTAAATGTAGGCACCCTAGAGGAGAACCTATTACTGCCACTTTCTACATGTTTAAGGATTTCCAGAGTGGCTGAGATTTTTGTTAACATAATAGAGTGGTTTAATAATTTTTAATTAATATACCTGCAATTTAAGGAAGGTATCACATCTGGTTCATTTTAATAATGAAATTTCTGCTATATTCTTACAAGAAATGAAATTCATTTCTATTCAATGGGGAAAATAACTTTATCCTAACACATAGCATTTTTTGGAATTTTTATTGATATATATTCACTGTACATAATTACAGGTTTTACAAAGACATTTTCATATAAACTTTCCATATACTTCAGCCATACTTCCCCTTTCTTTCCACTCCGTACTCCCATTATTTCCATTCATAACCTCAGACAGTCTCACTTCTACTTTGGGGTCTTTATACACATACACAATTTTATATACTTATATAAGATGAGAGAAAACACTCAATATTTGTCTATCCTTAATCTGCTTTGTTTTGCTTAACGTGATGAGAGTTGGTTGTATCTGTTTTGCTGCAAGTGGCATGATTCTTTACAGCTAAATAAAACTCCGTTGTGTATACATCACCCCTCACCTACTCTTCTCTTCAGGGACAGATAAGCTACTTCTATAACTTAGCTATTCTAACAGTGTAGTAATAAATATGGATGTGCAGGTATCTCTGTGCTGTGCTGACTTACGAACAGTATGAACAGGTCATGTGGTAGTTCTATTTTAAGCTTTTTGAGGTGTCTCTTCACTGAGATCCATAGTCCACATTTCCATCAGCAGTGAATAAGGGTTCCCCTTTCCCATACACTCATCATCATTTGTTATACTCATTTTCTTAATGCCAGCTACTCTGCCTGTGGTGAGATGAAGTCTCAGTCTTGGTTTAATTAATGTAACCATTTTTATAATCAGTTTCTATATTGTCCTTTTCTCTATATAATTCTGAGGTCAATTTTAGCTGACATGAAGTAGGATTCCCAACCCCATGATCTTTATTCAAACTTGGGCTAATTTCACTCATATCATTAAATGACAATACATACAAGAAGTCTGTGTATCTCTTTTACTAGAATGAATATGATGATAAACTCTATGGTGTGGCCAAAATTAATTGGCTGTTCAATGGTTTACTGGGCATTAAATCATGAGTCTACCAAACCTTAGCTTAGGGCTTAGGGCCATTTCCCTCTAGACACAAGAGTCTAACAACATTTATTCTTGATGAGCTTTGGCCTATGATTTCAATAGAAACACTTACATGTTATTACACATCTCTTATTTGGCTTCTTTGTTTTTTTTTTTTTTTTCTCCTTGTGTGGGGCTGGCATAGAACTCCAAGGCCATATGCATGCTAGGCAGACACTCTAACACCAAGCTACATCCACAGCCCTGTTCCACAAAAAAACATTGACTGGCATTCTCTCTGACTCAGTTTACTATTGTTTTGTTTTGGTCAGTGGTAGGGAACAAATCCATGTCTTTTGCACACTGAGTAAGGACTCTGTCATAGAGCTGTATTCTCAGTTCTGTTTCTGAGACAGGGCCTCACTATGGAACTCAGACTAGCTTTGAATTCACTATGCAGCCCAAGCAGGCCTCAAACTCACAATCCTCCTGCATTTGTTTTCCAAGTCCTGATCTTATAGACATTCACCACCACATCCAGCAATGGAGTTGCTTGTTTTCTTTTTCATGTTGTTGTACAGAGAACTAATCCTAGGGTTGTGTGCATGCCATTCAAGTGTGCTACCACAGAGATATATATCCATCCCTTAACTCTTATCTAATCACCCTTCCCAGGCGAGGCTCTGTCACATTATATATGCAGCCACTTTGTGTTCAGAAGCCCAGAACTGCCATAGAGCATCTCTCAGGATACTTTCTGTTTCATGTTTCTAAAATGAGAATAGAAATCTACAGGATGACACCTGCATCTAAAGGCTTTTCAGCCGATGAAGAAGCAATACAAACCACTACCCTTCAGAGGAGAAATCCAGGTTGCCAGAGCTTAGTTGGCTAGAGAAAGAACTGTTAGGATGAGAGTAATCTACTCACATTTTATCTGTGCTGTGAAGAAGAAACAGGGAGGAACGAAAGCCAAAAAGCCTCTCCTGTCAGCTACAATCTTACTTTAATGTCCACAGTGATTCACTTACCTGTCCGTAAAGAATTAAGATGATGTCACTGGGTGGTTTATGTCTTTTCTAAGTATAAGAGAACCACCATGGATCTATGGATAGTACTCTTTTTTTCCCAGACAGTGTTTCCCTATGTATTCCAGTGTGGTGCTCTGAATGAGAAATGCCCCCATAACCTTAGGCACTTGTACACTTGGTCTCTAGTGAGTGGCATTGCTTAGTGAGGTACATGTGATGCAGCCTTGCTGGACGAAGTCTGGGAGGAGGCTTTGAGGTTAAAAATCCTCTCCTCCTTCATTTGTTCTCTCTGCTTTGTGCTTGTGGTTCAGTATGTGAACATTCCACCCCTACCACCATGCCTGATGCTTGCTGCCATGCCTCCCCTCCGTGGTGAGTTCTCTGTAACTTGTAAGACAAAATACACTCTCCCTTCTGTAAGTTGTGTTGGTTATGATGTCTAATCACAGCAACAGGAAAGTAACTAATATACCCAGGCTGGCCTTTATGGTGATATTTTATTTGTACTGAAATGTGATTTTATTTGTATGTTAATAAATAAAGTTGCCTGGGGGTCAGAGCTAATAGCAAGCCATAGCAGAAGCTGGGTGGTGGTGGTGGTGCATGCCTTTAATCCCAGCTCTTGGGAGGCAGAGCTAGGCAGATCTCTGTGTGTTCAAGGATACAGCCAGAATGGAGACACATGCCTTTAATCTAAATACCAACCACAGAAGACCTGGAGGTCTGTATAGATGGGCAGTGACAAGGAAGTCATGTGGTTGGGTTTACAACCAATGAGAAGGCAGAATAGAAAGTCAATAAAAAGGACAAACACACAGGATGTAGGTCTCTTGGCTGAAGAGGGCAGCAGCAGCAGTGAAGGGTAAGGTTTTTAGCTCTGACCTCTTGGGCTTTCATCTCTGCATTGGCTCTGTGTTTCTTATTTAACAAGATGGTTACATATACAGGCCTTGAACTCAAAATCTTCCCACCTTTGCCTCTTGAGTAGTGGGATTGCAGGCATACACCACCATGCCTGGTAGGCTCCTACTCAAATCCCTGCTTTTATTTGCTACTGTTTATAAATGATGATGGCTGATACTAAAAAGAATCCAAAAGTAATTGAGGAAACTATATTAAAGCACTATGAAAAGATCCTTTTGCCCTCAAAAGAGAGCATATGGTTCATGAATATTGAAATGAGAGGTAGGAGCAGGAATGTTCTATCTTGAGGGAGGAGGTTCCTCACCTGTGATCTGTTCTGAAATCCCCCAAAGCACTCACTTATGCCAGAAACATTTGTCTACTGTGGACTAAGCCCTGTGCCAGAGATACAAGCATAAATAATGCATGATCTCCACTCTCACAAGACTTGCATTTTAATTAGAGAAGCTAACAGAAGTAAATACAGAATAACTACAGGGTGCTGTGATAATTGCTGAAAGTATACCATGGAGGAAGCAAAGGTTAGAAGGCAAGAGACTCAGTCAGACAAAAATAAAAACAAGGCAAGAATATGTAGAAACACCACATGTGGTGGTCAGCCTGACCTAGCCCATTTAGTGGCTTAAAGTTTCATATGTCCACAGTGCAGCAGGCCTGTTACAGAGAACAAGGGAGTAGGCAATCCAAGAAGGAAAGCTATGAAGACTTCCAACTGGTTAGCCCCACTTCTTCTCTTGTCTATCATTCCTTTCTGCACTCTCTTCTCTCCTCATCTCCCCAGCGATCAAGATAACCACTACCCACAAATACTCTCCATTCTCTCCCCTTCTCTTCCTATACTACATCTCATGGAGAAACACAAACTTGATTAACATCACTCTTATTGTGCACAGATGCCACTTTCCCTGGGAAGATGTGACTAAATATCCATTCATCTCAGAGACGACACAGGTAACTAGGGTACAGCCAAAAGAATTGTTGCATCCCAGTCTAGATTGGTGAACCAATTAGTGTACTGGGCTTGTTTACAAGAGCACAGGAGAGGGGTTACTTGCAGAAGCATACGGAACTCAAAAACAGCTGCATAATTAGAAAGCCCACTTCAACATGGGAGAAAACTCAAGAAAGCAGTATCCTGGTGTTCTCTGTGCAATGTGAGGCAACTCCATGGGACAAAATTCTCCTCACTCTACTAAAGATGTGCTGTGAGATCATCTTTTTGTACACTGTAAAGATATGTCTCTGCCAAGGCACCTTCTCATTGGCTTAATAAAAAGCTGAAATGACTGATAGGACAAGATAGGCAGGCCTTCTGGGGAGAGAGAGGAACTGGTGGGGGGAGCATAGAATCTGAGAGGTAGGGATTCACCAGCAAGATGTGGAGGAAATCAGATGTACACTGTACTGAGAAAAGGTACCAAGCCACATGGCAGAACATAGATTAATATAAATGTGTTAATTTAAAATTATAAGAGCTAGTTGGGAACAAGCCTAAGCTAAGGCCAAGCTTTCATGCTTAATCAGTCTTTGAGTAATTATTCAGGAGCTGGTGGTCCAAAGAAAGACCTGTTTTAAATATGCTCTTAGTCTCTCCCAATAAATGTAAGCATATGGAAGGCAGAGTTGGGGTTGACCTTGAAAGACATCACATTCTAGGAACGCAGTGATTAAAGGAGTTGAAGACAAGACACCGTTGGAATATAGAGTGCATTACATGTATAATGTAGAACTCTTAGAAGCAGATTGAGCATGGCCTAAAAATTGATTTACTAATACATTATTGTGTTTTGTGTATAAAACTTTTACTTATGGCCATGAATGTCATCAACAAAGCACAGCACCCTAACTTCTTCCATTAAGCATCACCTCCTAAAGACCTCATTGCCTCCCAACAGCACCGTAAGTTACAATCAAGCCTTTAGCACATGAGGCTTTCTGTGGCACTCTGATACAAACTACAATAGTAATGAACAAGAAATTATCCAAAGAAGGTGCATTTGACAATAAAGAACACAGGAAATGAGGGCTCCTGGACAGTGAAGGATCTATGCATGCATGTATTAGACAATAAAGAAATAGTGACTTCTCTACTCATTGTCCTATACCTCAGAGATAAGTTACCATACTTTAATAGAGACTTGTGGTTTTTGTGATAAGTTTAATCAAATTGTTTATGCTGCCCAGAGACCTGGGTTCCTTGAACTGGTCCTGTTACTGTTCAGCTGCCTATGGTTTTGATCTCTCTCCTCTGTTCCTTATAATCTATATATGATATATCTAGGGCAGTCTGTCTCTCCAGGACCTAAAAGAATGACAGGGAAACTTCACCCATGATCTGCAACAGTATGATTACCTAAACAAGGTCCCAACAATACCACCAATAGACATGCTGTTACAGAGCAGGGAAATCTCACAGAATTCCACCCCTAGACAACTACAAGTAGCTAAGGACTTCTTAGGGAGGGAGAATCAGCCTCTCCCACGGATAGTGCCCCTAATTGGTTATCCAATAGCAAGTAGTTAACCCTGAAATCATATACATACAAATAACATTAAATGGACTTAGCATGTTATATTTATATATCTATGAATATATATAACAATAATAACCAAAGAAAAAGAATCTATGAATTTGAGAGGGAGTGGGGTGGGTCATGAGAAAAGTTGGAAAGAGAGGGCATGGAAGGAGTTGGAAGAGAAAAGGAAAGAGGGAAATGATGTAATTATATTTTAGTTAATTTTTAAAATGTTTTATTAAAGTGCTTCATTTTACATCTTCAAAAAAAGATGTAAAACTACTTTGGATTATAAAACCATGGATTTTTCAAATTTTTCCACATATAGTTACCTTTCTTGCTGTAATGAAGTACCTGGCTTAGCAACTTAAGAGAGGAAAGATTTATCTTGACTCACAGTTCAAGAGGCTACAATCTGTCAGGCTGGGGAAGATACACCAACAGAAGCCAGTTTGGCTGCAGTGGAAGACAACCATTTTAGCAGACCAGAAAGCAGATACAGGGAAGGAAGTGGGACCAAACCATCAACTATAATACCTGCTCCAGTGGCCCGGTTCCTTCAGCATGATCTACCTCTTAAGGTTTCTGTGCTTATCAAATTGCACCAGCAGGTGAAAACCAAGTGTTCAAACATATGAGCCTGTGGGGAATATTTCACATTAATCATCTTTGGAATCCTCCACTAAGAAACAAAAATTTGTATAAGGAAACACAGACTCTAGTCTCCAAAACACTGGAAGAGAGATCTTCTTAAAGAGTTTATGAATGGCTTGTTCCTTAGCTGAAAAGAAAATTAAGCAGCAACAGCATACACTACAGTTGCTTCACACTACACAGAACATAGACAAGAGCCTAGAATGTCTGTCCTGTTGCTTCCCATGCCCCCTTCCTTTCTCTTAACTCTTAGTGGTATAAGCCACATACCACCTCCTCAAAGACACTTTCTCAGACTGCTTCCATCTAAACTGTTCCCACTCAACTCTCACATTTCTCCACTATTTAACTTTACCATGTATCCTATATAGTAATTCTGTTTTATTCTAGTCTGTCTTTCCCATTGGAATGTAAGCTCAACGAAGTCATGCCTTCAGCTTTTTCACTGTTAACACCTGCAGTACCTCAAAGAATTCCTGAAACATAGTAGGCATTCAATAAATACTTATTGTATATGATAAAGTAACTTTCACAGTGTTCCCTGAAATAGTATGGCCATAGACCTATGGAAACACAGGTGAGATTTCATTACTTCAGTTGGCCACTCAAATACAACCTGCACATTGCATATGGAGCTTTCTGACCTATATTAAGACCTGAACTACAATCCTTCTTTGACATGCTAAATCAAATCCAACATTTAGAGTCTTAGCTTCTTCATGTTTATTATAGCATGCATTTCAGACTTGTACACATAGCACTCAAAGTCATTCACTTTCCAGTTGTAAGTTTCTATCTCTGATTTTTTAGATGACTTACAAAATGTGAGTACCACTCTCACATTATTTCACCTACTGAGAATATTGTCTTCCATTCCCTGCCTTCACCCACAAACTTCTTTCTGAACATGCAACTCAATTTTATCCTTCAGGAGATGCTCCTATGTTCTACTGCTCCATTTCATATTCTCAAACATCTAGGGAGTGTCTCTGGATTTCTCCCAAATTCTCAGTAACATCAGTGGCATCCATCAGTCCTTAGCAATCTCTTTAGTGGATTGTCAGTTTATGTTCCATGATATTTATACTCAACAAAATATGGAATCTTTGGGTGAGACAAATGTTTTTGTATTAGTCATAAAGTTTGGGCTATAGAGACTGGAAAGAGGGCTCAGTTGGTACAGTGCTTGCCACACAAGTGTTTAAACCCCAGTGCCCACGGGGAAAAAAACCTAGCCAGAGCTATGGAATGAGACACATTCCTGAGGCTTGCTGGTCAACCATCCAAGCCAAATCAAAAATCTCTAGATTTGATGAGAGACCTGCCACAAAAAAAGAAGATGGAGAGTGATTGAGGAAGAAAGCCAATAGCGAGTTACTGGCCTCTGTGTGTGTGTGTGTGTGTGTGTGTGCGCGCGCGCGCGCACGCACACATACACACATACATATACCACAGAATTGGAGCTATAGTAGGTGTCTGATAAATTATTATTGATCAATTAATGTGAGGACACAAATACTATTCATAAATAGTGCTGTCTCTGACTCTGATATTATACCAAGGTGTAAGGTCAGCAACTGAGGGCTATTCTGAGTCAAAATTGTTTATAGCTTGATTACTGTAGGAAGAATGTGATTCAATTGGAAATTTACATTCCTTAAAATTACATGACAAAGACTCAAAGGGCAATTTTCCTTTGAAAATAAATATGTAGTACTCAGAACAAAAGCTAGAGAAAATAAAGACAAACACTCTTTTTCAGGTCTCTTTTTCCCCAAACTCGGGAACAGAAGTATAAAGTTCTCTGAGAAGTTGTTCGGTATGAAAATTTGCTCAGTAATTCTCTTTCTTCCTGCCTTTACTTCTCAGAGTGAGTTCAGAACATCAAGACACATTGATCCTCAGCCAATGGAAAACCCTTCATTCCTCAACCCTGCATGCTTATTAAGCACTGATGAAGGCACAGAATAGTGCTTTGAACCTGCAGGTTGTTCTTCCATACCCAGCACCCACAATGTCTCTGGAGTCCTGAGAGGGACTGCCCCAGAAGGACAACAGATGTCACCCTCATGTTTCCTTAATGCTCCTTCTCTTCAACTTGATTCTGTTTGCTTTTAACTCTTTTCAAAAAGAAAACAGAATTCTTGGCTCAAAAATGTGGCTTTGCTTTATTTTTGCATAAATTTGCATAATGAAGCAATAACTAAAAATATGGGTAAATAAATTCATTAGTCAACCTACAGTCATTGTATTCAAGTTCAACTACACATAAAAAATACTGATAATTTTTAAGCTAATCACAACCTGGACCAAGAGGTAAGACTATTCTAGAAGGGCACAGCCTACCAACCCTGTAAGGACCCGGAGTTATTCTACTTTCACTGAATAGCTCTATGAAATGTGACCTGGGGCTCTCTTTTTCCACCAGGGCTACCAAAAGCAAGAATAGTTCGGATGTGACCCCTCCAGGGAAAGCATTTACTAATTTCTTTGTCTTTTGACCTTAGCACTTCTTCTGCACACAGTTAGATAATCCTTCTTTCATGTGAAACTATTCTGTTTTTCTTCACTATTCTCTTAGCTGGCCCTCTTCTGAACATGTGATTTAGCATTGCTCTCTACTAGAATCACCTGAGGAGTCCATCCCAGTGTTTTGGAACACAATCTACAACTCTTAAATTTCAGCAATTCTCTTAGATATTTCCCACTGACATGAAGTTTTAATCCATTCCTGTATCCACATACACACACACACACACACACACCATATAACAAGCTCATTTCTCCTTCTAAGAAAAAAGCTACACTGAGCAAATGTTGGAACATAGAATTTTTCTTTTACATCAGTCGCTAAAAGGAATGATGATTGACCTGGGGGATGGTGGTCAATCACTGGGAAATGATGGAAAATTATCACACCTTTCTGAAAATCTGCTTTTCATTTTTATTCACTGGTAAATACATCTGATTAAGAGTCAGGACCCGCCACAGTCTCTGTAACTCTCCTACATTCCCATCTGGAAATGAAACATATTTGAGCCACATGATTCCTTATGACTTCAAGAGGCCAACCATTTGATGATTGAAAGTACACAGAGAAGAAACATCTACAATGTCAAATATCTTAAGGTTTTTTTTTTGTTGTTTTTTTTTTTTTTTTTTTTTTTTTGGTTTTTTGAGACAGGGTTTCTCTGTGTAGCTTTGCGCCTTTCCTGGAACTCACTTGGTAGCCCAGGCTGGCCTCGAACTCACAGAGATCCACCTGGCTCTGCCTCCCGAGTGCTGGGATTAAAGGCGTGCGCCACCACCGCCCGGCCAAATATCTTAAGGTTTTAGGAATTAATAAAGTGCTAGAGATCACAGTTAAACCAAATAAGTACATTAAGTACATGAAAGGCTTAGACATTTTCCTACTCTCTTTCTGTTGTGAAGGAATTTCTCAAATCCAGTTGTCTTTGTAACTGAGTCTTGTTATTTTATCGTTTTGGTTTTAGAATTTTATACATGAGTACATACCTCTCTCCCATGATGCTCCCCGAGCTTTCAGTGTAGGAGTTGTGTTGTAGATATCCACTTTTGAGATGAGAAATCTACAGTCACTAAATCTCTGCACATTGGCCAGTCATGGTTTTCTACAATGGCTACTGCAAAAAGAAGCTCCTATAGTAATGGGTGAGAGCTGAAATAATTAAGAAAGCCTGTGTTAATTGGTTTAATAGTCTTTCTCTCTAGTGCTCAGCTAGTTCTATGAATCTGGCCTATCTCAAACAAGCCCTCCTGGTGAGGTCACATGTAGAGGCATTTTGTTAGATTTGTGGCCAGTCACTAAAGTATCTGAGACCATAAGAAGGCTAATCAGGAACTTTTCCTCAAATATCAACTAATTAAGTGATTATAGCTCTAGCTAATCCCCTGTCAAGTGGATGAACACACACAGCCTTCTTTGTAAAGTACCCCAAGCATTTCTAATAAGGCAAAGACATTTGCTGAGAGAAGTTCTGTTCATGACAAAATGAAGACTGCTCTAACAAGTGTCTGTGGAGTTAGAAATGAAAATAAGTACATTGAAAGAAGCATGGCATCTAAAGACTCGAAGTCAGAATGGAAAGCACCAGGATAGTCAAACACCATTTTCTCATAGAGAGAGAAAAAAAGTAGTCATGATTGCTCTTCCTCTCTTGGTTTTCCAGGAACTGAAATCAGTCCATACCGATTTCATCCATACTATGACTACACCTGTATTCCTACACTACTGACACAAAACGTTACAGGCCACAGCTAAGATGGTAGAGCAGTGGTTCTCAACCTTCCTAATGCTGTGACCCTTTAATACAGTTTGTAGCATGAATCTTAAAAGTTCTTATTAATAAAATCAAACCCAAGGCCAGTTATTGGGGTCAATGCTGGTAGATCAGAGAGCACAGCCACCTCACCTCGCCAATTCCTCAGCTAGTCTTGTTTCCTCAGACTGGAGGCCTCTGAGTCCTCATCCAGAATGGGTCTCAGCTGAATTGCTGCTAAAAGCCTGAGTGCTTAACCAGCCAAATGCTTAACCAGCCAAATGCTTCTAGTTTCTGGTCTTCACGCCTCATATACCTTTCTGCTTTCTACCACCACTCCCTGGGATTAAAGGCTTGCTTTCTGGGATTAAAGGCGTGAGTCACCATGCCTGTCTGTATCCTTGAACACATGGATTTCTGCCTCTAGAATGCTAGGATTAAAGGCATGTGCTACCACTGCCTATCCTTTATGTTTAATATTGTGGCTGCTCTGTCTCTGACCCCAGATAAGCTTATTAGCATGCACAATATTTGGGGGAATACAATACCACAACAGTTCCTCATGTTGTGGTGACCCCCATCTATAAAATTATTCTGTTGCTACTTCATAACTGTAATTTTGCTACTGTTATGAATTGCAATGTAAATATTTGATATTCAGGATATATGATATGCAAACTGCAAAGGAATTGTGACCCATAGGTTGAGAACCACTGTGGTGGAATGATGTTTGAGGGCAAAGCAATGAATGTTCGCATTGTATATCACCATTGATACTGTCAGACATTAAATAATAACAGTTGGAAACAAAGTTTTGATAAATATAGTTTATTATTGATAATCATACTAACAATAATGACTACTATTTACCCAATGCTGAGAAATATTCTAAAGATTTTCAAAAGTTATTCATTTTCATTTAATATACACAGTGTATAATAGTTAACATCATCTATCAACTTGATATACGCTCAGTTGAAAAACTGCCTCTAGGAAATGGCCTATAGGCACATTCTTGAATGGCAATTAATGAGGGAGGGCCTAGCCCACTATAGGTGGAACCATCCCTAGGCAGAAGGACCTGGGCTACATAAGAAAGTTAGCTAAATATGAGTCTGAGAACAAGCCAGTGACCAGCGGTCCTCTGTGGCCTCTGCTTCAGTCCCCGGTTGTATTCTTGCCAGATGTGGTGGCACAAGCATGTTAACTCAGAACTTGGGATCAAGATCAGGTGTTCAAGGTCATCCTTGACTACATAGCTAGTTTGGGGCCAGCTTAGACTACATGAAATCCTGCCTCAAACCAACACAAACAAATCTCTTCTGTGCTGACACTTCTCAGGCTCCTCACTCATGTCTTAGAAAAACCACTCTTTCTGGGGGCTTATGTCACAATTTTCCTGGGGTTCTTCTCTAAGATGAGAGAAATTCTACATGTCATTGTTTACAGAGGTTAAAATTGTTCAGTAAAATGAAAACTGAACTTACACACAACCTGATATGTGGAAGTGTATCCACATTGCAGGATGGTTAGATCCAGCAAACACATGAACAGGTGACGTCCATTCTCAATATTTTTACAAAGGCAATATACCATAGCTACTATCATCACCACATTGCACAACAGATGTTCTGGACTCCTTCCCTCTGATGGGAATTTTATCTTTTGACCAACACCTTTCTACCCACCACACCACCACCCACCATCCTTTCTATTTTAAGAATTGAATTCTTTTAGATTTCCCTATAGGAGTGTCAGAGCACGTGGTAATGACATTACATGCCTGGCTTATTACAATTAACGTAATGATGTCAGGGCTCATCCATGTTATTGCAAGTAACAAGACCCTCCTTTTGAAGGGTTAAGTGTTATTCTATTTATTCCACTATCCCATGTACATTTTAGTTATCATTTATCCATTGGGGGACACTTAGATTGATTCCATATTTTAGTTAATAAACTGCAAGAAACAAAGGGTGTGCATAACTGTCTGACATTGATTTTATGTCTTTTGGTTATGTAGCCAGTGACAGAAATGCTGGACCATACAGTCATTCTGTTTTTAATTTTCTGAGGTGCCTCCAGAACGTTTTTCATAAATGCTATACTAATTTATATTTTCACTAGCAATATGCAAGGTCCCCCTTTCTCCATAACCTCACTTGGATTTTGTTTTGTTGTTTCATTTTGTTTTTCTGATTATCAGCTAGTCTAACAGGAGTACAATGGTATCTCCTGGTTTTGACTTGCACTCTTCTTGAAAACATTTTTTATATGCTCATTGACCATCTGTATCTCTTCTCTGGAAAAACACCCTTTCAGGATTATTACCTGTTTTTCAGTTGGGCTGTTTCTCTCCATTCTGTTATGCTACTTATGTGTTTTTTATATAACTTGCTTGTCAGATGTATTGTTTGAAAATACTTTCTCCCATTCCTTAGATTGTCTCTTCACGCTGTTGACTTCTTAGTCATGAATAGACTTATTTGTGACACCTTTTGTCTGTTCTAGCTTTTGTCTAAGCTCCTTCTAAAATCAAAACATCATTGTTCAAACCAGTATGGTGGATGTTTCCTCTAAGTTGAAGCAGTTACTGCACTTTGGGGTCTTGCCTTTAAGTGTTTTATCCATTTGGAGTTGATTTTGTCTATAGTATGAGAGTGGAGTTCACTCCCATTCTTCTGCATACAATACCTGGTTTTCCTAACAGCATTAATTTGCTGAAGAGGTGGTCCTTTCTCCATGGTGTGTGTTAGGCATGTTTGTCAAAATCCAGTGTGTTGTAAATGCCTAGATTTACTTCAGGTTGGGTTGTTCTCTGTGCCATTTTTTCATGTCTGTTTATATTTCAGGGCCATGCTGTTTTGATTCCTTGGGGTTCATATTATGCCGATACTTTCCAGCATATGTTTATGTTACACTCAGCTCAGCACACTATCAGTTGGAAATGCACTCAATACAACTAAGTTACCAGACAGCACAGCTTAGCAACGCAGCACTCTGTGGATTATGGGTTGTTTACCCCCACAAGCACATGGCTCACTGAGAGCTCCTGCTCACTGCTGTTGCCCAGTACCATGAAGGAGCATCATGGTACACATTGCTAGCCTGGGAAAAGGTCAAAATTCAAAACCTGCTGGCCAGTCTCCACTGGCTGTACATCACTTTCACATCATCATCGAGTCAAACACTATCTTAAGCTGGGGACCATCTGTATTTTAAAGTGGCATATTCCTGTTAATTATTGACTATCTGTGTCACCAACTGGGAAAAGAGTGTGAAAACTGTATTGTGATTAATGGGAAAGGGGCAAAGGCCAATAATGAACAAGTGGTTTCAAAGGACTCTGGGTTGCTGTGCTCCAAACCCTAGCAGTTGGGTTCTAACAGCAGACACAAATAAGAGATTAGAAATGTGTTTTCCAACAAGTACTGGAATGCAAATATGTGGTGAACAGCACTTGTGTTGGGTAAATGGTGACTATTGCATTGAGAACAGTATGTTTCTCTCTGCTGCCCTCTTGGTAGAGAGGCAGACAGCAGCAGCCTATGATGAGAATTCAGAGACCACAGAACCTCAGACATTTCCGCAACCAACATTAAACCTGAGCAAGTTCTGCAAAGTCATCGACTATAATAATAAAAAAAAAGAAAAAAAACCAAGATAGGTAGTTTTAACAGAAACGTGTTTCTTGGTTCACTGTGAAGGCTGCATTTCCCAGGGCGCCGTGCCCTCTGGCTTCTCTTGCATCATTATCACCCAACCCAACAATTGTTATGGCAGCTGCAGCTGAGAGTGTCAGGCATAAAATGAACACTGGAGTGCAGCACATGAGCCACCCCTAGAACAACAAGAAAACAAAATCCATGTGAAAGATGGTACACCTAGGGGAAGACAATGGGGTAAGGAAACTGCGCAGTGCCAGGCAGTCAGGGGTCAGAGTCCTGGAAGGAGAACGCACACACCTCAGGAAAAGCACTCATTACTCCCAGAATTCAGAAAGACATTAAGAAAATATGCATTTAGATAAATCCGAGTATGTTGGTGCAGACCTGCTATCTCGGAACCCATGAGTCTGAGGCAGGAATATAGGGAGTTGGAGGCCAGCCTGTATTACATAACAAACCCATTCTTATTTTCAAATGTAAGTTAGAAGTTATAGTTACAGTTTGCATCATTCTTTTCTCAATTCTATATTTCCTGTGTATTTTACAGTGAACAACACACAGTAATGAGGGACTATATACTAATACACACAAAGGCCAATGCACACAGTTTACAATGGGGAAAATTTTGTAAGTTTTTGTGAAAATTAATTTTAAAAATAAAAATGTTTGGACACTATTGACTTGGAGCTTACTTAGAACTCTTAACTCTTTTGCATGTCAATTTTTAATTTCATAGGGCCATACAACAAATAACTCTGTTTCAAAACATCTGTAACAAAATTAATTCTCAAATCCATGAGTATTGGCCTTATAAAAAAAAGGGGGAGGGAGTGAACTTTTAAGTTTGCAAACAATGCTTTAATCCATACAAAGCTGATTTGGCCCTTCTTGTTTAAGAGGGAAATAAAAAAATCAGTGTGAATTAACAAGCCCACAAAATCTAAGGATGATAGAGAAACTGTAAGAACATGATTTTAAACATGTGAAGACAGCAAGAATAGAAAGCATTCAGAAATCTATACATCAAATGAAGGTTTTGGGGCATGTATTATTCTTGCCCAAGTATCAATGACTTTAAAAATCATTATCAAATATGTAGGAGGTCCTAAGCTAGGGACACTTCCAAGGAGATTATCAGATTATGATTACATGGATCGTTGGAACCT
Source organism: Peromyscus eremicus (assembly GCF_949786415.1). Classification (NCBI taxonomy): domain Eukaryota; kingdom Metazoa; phylum Chordata; class Mammalia; order Rodentia; family Cricetidae; genus Peromyscus; species Peromyscus eremicus. The sequence continues at coordinate 148,945,663 of NC_081418.1, read as the reverse complement.
ATAATGGCACATGCTTATAATCTCAGGACTGGGAAAGGGGCATCATAAGCCTGAGGCTATCCTATGTTGCACAGTGAGACCTTGTTTCAGAAAGTAAAAAATTACAAGGAAACCAATTCCCTACCATCTTGCTACCTTGCTGATGTGTTAGACAGAGCTTTAACAAGCAGTCTTTATGTACTTATGAGAGTACCATGGCTTAACATGGGTAAATCATACTTTCCACAGCTGTGTGACTTTCTACATGCTAGAGAAGATTCCATGGAGCACTGGGATTAACAAGTATCAGAGAAAGCAGACTATCTCTTCTTCTTGGGGCACAAGTTTTAATGTGTGTAGATGCCTCATGGTGACAATGGCAGCTGTACTGAGTAGCAGAAAGATGGGGAGGACAAATGAACCCAGTCAGTCATGGGACTCTTCATCTTACATAATACAATATGAATTCTAGATAGACTGCAGATGCTGATCATTATAATGAGTCACTGGAAATAAATAATGCAGAGGTGTAACTAAAAATCTGCAGGATAGCTTTATTTTTAAAGAATGTTTAAATGATCCAGGAGAGTAGGGAAGGAGCAAGTGGATTTTAACACAGAGAGACAGTAGAAACATTGAAAACTACATGGTAGATACAGATTTAATCGTATCAATAACTCTGTTGTAGAATATTAGTTGAAGATGTGGTACACTCATTTATGCTGTGGAATATTTGTTTAATGATTCAAAGATGTGTTGCATTCTTTTATATTGCATTGGTTTAACTCTATGAAACTGTGTTAAACTGTGCCTGTCTAAAACACCTGATGATCTAATAAAGAGCTGAATGGCCCATATCTAGGCAGGAGAAAGGATAGGCAGGGCTGCCAGGCAGAGAGAATAAATAGGAGGAGAAGAGAAGAGAGAGATGTGAGAAAAGGAGAGGAAGAGGATAATGCCAGGGGCCAGCCACCTAGTTACACAGCCAGCCACAGAGCAAAAAGGAAAGAAAGTTATATAGAATAAAGAAAGGTAAAAAAAAAAAAAAAATCCAGAGGCAAAAGGTAGACGGGATAATTTAAGAAAAGTTGGCTAAACACCCTAATTGTCGTGCTAGAAACCCCATCCAATGACTGAGGGAACTGGATGCAGAGATCCATGGCTAGTCCAATTGGTGAGAAAGAGGAGGGTTTATATGAGCGAGAATTGTTGAGACCAAGGTTGGATAAAGCATAGGGACAAATAGCCAAACGAATGGAAACACATGAACTATGAAACAATGGCTGAGGGGTCACCAACTGGATCAGGCCCTCTGAATAGGTGAGACAGTTGATTGGCTTGATCTGTTTGGGAGGCATCCAGGCAGTGGGACCGGGTCCTGTCCTCATTACATGAGTCGGCTCTTTGAAACCTGGAGCTTATGCAGGTCACTTGGCTCAGCCCGGGAGGAGGGGACTGGACCTGCCTGGACTGAGTCTACCAGGTTGATCTCAATTCTCGGGGGAGGCTTTGCCCTGGAGGTGGTGAGAATGGGGGTGGGCTGTGGGGAAGGGGAGGGGGGCAGGAGGGGGGAGAACAAGGGAATCCGTGGCTGATATGTAGAATTAAATTATATTGTAAAATAAAATAAAAAAATAAAATTCCAATATGTGAAATTTAAAAAAGAAAAAAAAAAGAAAAGTTGGCTAGAAATGAGCCAAGCTAAGCCCAGGCATTATAAGGAGTAATAAATCTCTGTGTATTTATTTGGGAGCTGGGTGGTGGACCCCCAAAGAGCAAAGAGAAAAAAAAATAACCAAATACATAACTCTATTAGATGTTCAGTAAGCAACTCATATTTTTTTAAAAAATGGCTATTATCAGAATGGATAAAAGAGCAAAATTAACACATCAAGTTTGGTAGCACACAGCTATAATTCCAGCACTCACTAAGCTGAGACAGGAAGATTGCAGCTGCAAGGCCAGCCTGAGCTACATAGCTACAAGGCCAGCCTGAGCTACATAGCAAAGTCCATCCCAGTCTGGACCACATAATGGTTCACCGCCCCCCCAAACCAATTAACATCTACAAATAAAGAGTGAGAACAAAAACATACTGCTTTAGAGAGACGAGCTTTATGTATAAAGTAGATTAAGTTGACAGTAAATAGGGAGAAAAATACATAGTATGCAAAAAAATCCAGAGTTATGAAGGCTAGAGTCTTTCGCTTCTATCTTACAAGACTTAAATGCAATGTGGATCATCAGCTATCATAAAATCATATTAAATTAATCATGGGTCAGGGATGGGCTCCCCCTCCCAGCAAAACTATAGATGATTAAAGGTTGCTGGGAGAGGGGGTCATGTTCTTCAATGGAGTAGACACTGGAACGTTGTCTCTAGTCAAGAAAATAACCTCCTAATGACAAACTCAGGAAAGTGAAGAGGTGGCAGGGTGGGGAGAGGACTTGGGAAGAAGGGATTTTTCTGGGACAGGAAATAGGAAAGAAAGAATAATGGGGAGGAAAACATTGGTAAAGGAGTATTATGTGTGCATAAAATTGTAAAAGTAGTTAAATTTTAGAGAGAGAAAAATAAATAAGACCTTATGCTGAGCAGTATAACTCTTTACACATAAAGGTATTTTAGTTGCAAAAAATTTCTTTGAAAATTTTCCAAAAAGATATGACATGTATGAATCTATGTATATAATACTGAGTTTGAAATATGTGTAGAAAAACGGCATAAAGATATATAGATATAGATATAGATATAGATATAGATATAGATATAGATATATACACGTACGTGTGTGTGTGTGTGTGTGTGTGTGTGTGTGTGTGTGTTCAACATTCCCTCAGCAATGGATAAAGAGCCAAGCACAATATCTTAGAAACAGATCATCTGGAAAACACCATAAGCCACAGGGACATAATGAGTACAAACAGAATCAGACACTGTGAGTACACATCACTTTATGGTATGTATGCACATATGTCCACCAAGACAGAACACAGGACCTTAAAGCAAGTTTCTATGAATTTGAAAAGATGGAAATGCAGAGTACATCTTCTCACTATATAACAGAACTAAGTCAGAAGTCAAAATGGAAACATATGTGTGATTTCAATACATGTGAGTCTTTGCAGGTTTCTGAGAACATCAGGGGTAGAAAGTATTTAAAATTGATTAATCCTGCCTCATTAAGTATAAGCCAAAATAAATCAAGTTAAAATTGCTTTTTCTTTGAGAGTCACATCGAGAAGATGTAAAGAGAATCACCCCAAAACAAAGATAAGCATCCAAACACATGCCCAGTGACAAAGGCCAAGCAAACTTACTGTGTGAACTCATAGAAAATTCTAGAAAATGCCAACCAACACAACAGCAACAGAAAGCAGATCAGCAGATGCCTTGGGCAGATGAGGAGTCGATTACAAAGAAGCAGAGAGACACTTGGGATTCTAAAAAGATTCTGTGTTCGGATTTAGTCAGGGTACCTGGCTGTGTCACTTACACTGTCTCTCCATATAAAGTGCATGGAACAGAAAAAAGGGTGTAAAAGCCAAAAGCAATGGTCAGTTTATTATGGAGGGCTCAGCTGCACCTGAAGCCCCACATCAGAGCTCTAAGTACACTGAGTTTAAGACCCCAGCAGTTACTTTTCCTACTACTTAACACCAAATACAATTTTTATTTTAAGGCAGCTAGGCCAGTTTTTTAACATTAATTTTTATTAGCCCAGATATTTTTTAATATAGAAGAGAGCAAGATAGCCAAAGTTATCCTGTGGCACAGTTTGCCTGCCATCCTGAATCATAATGGGTGGCCCTTCACAAAGGTCAGTGCCCTAGTAAACATGTTCTAAGGCACCATGCTAAAACATGTGATCAACCACATCAGCCACAGAGTAGGTTGGGATGTGGTGACAAGGACTGAGAGATGGGCAGAGGCTGGATTTGCTCATCCCTATGTACAGGGCCATCGGGTAGTCCAGACCAGAGCCAACCTGAGTACACCCTGGGACAGGCTACAGTTTCAGAGATGCTAGACTTCATGCACGAAGAAGATCAGAAGGGGCTGCAGCTGCCCAGCTGGTAGCATGCTTACCGCACAAGCATGAGGACCTGAACGAGCTCTAACTCAGGCTGCAGCAGCACACACCTGCCACCCCAGCTCCCGAGGTCAGGCAGACACATTTGTTGGCTGACAAGGCCGGCCGATCCATAAGCTCCAATTTCAAGGAGGGACTCTGTCTCAAAAGATAAGGTGAAAGACTAGAGAGAGGACTCAGAAGGTAAGGATGCTTGCGGCCAGGCCCGACAACCTGACTGTGATCCCTAAAAACAACATAGTAGAAGGAGAGAACTGACTTCTGCGAGTTGTCCTCTGCCTCCATGGGTACAGCATACCACACATGTGTACACACACACACACACACACACACACACACACACACACACAATATAAAAAATAAATAAATAAATAATAAGCATATGTGTGCATTCGAGTGGAGACTTCCAGGGCTGATCTCTGGCCTCCACATGCATGCACACAAATACATGAACACACAGATACACAGCTATCAGAAGACAACCATCAAAACAGATGCTCCGGATTACAGGGGGAGGAAAGACTATGGGCTGGCGTTGGCACACAGCTGTTTCCTTTTAATGGGAACACCCCACCCTTAGCAGGAGGGGAAAGGCCCATAAGGAAGCTTAGGAAACTTACAAGGCTCTGAAAGTTCAGAGAATGACAAGATTCGCAGGCCTCTTTTCAAGGTCACATAAGCAGTAATAATTTCTGGGGAGAAGGGACTCTCTTAAGTGGAGCTGCCTGCAAATTGGGCAGGGAGCAGGAAGGATGCACCTGTGCATTGTCACCCATCCTGGGGTGGGCTTTTCAGTGCCACAGCGGTCTTTGAATCACCTCTGCTCCTGTACCTCCTTGCCGGCATTCCTGTGAACAACCCCAGTAAACTCACTGGATCACAGAGCTAGACTTGAATGGAGTCTTTTCTTTGGTCTGTGATGAGTGCACTATTTGGGGTGAATTGATGTTTGCTCATGTCTCCTGGGGAAAAGTCACGCACCATGAATATCCTAAAATTTTGAATGATGAAATACAAGATTTTTTTTTAAGAAACAAATGCATAAATTTTTTTAAAAGCATTTGAGGACTGGGAGAGTATGAGTCTGTCATTAGATACTAATTCTAATTCCTACACTAGTACAAATTGCGTACATATGTGAATAAGTTGTAAAATGAAGATGGAGTAGAGAGGACAGTCGGGCCCTTGGACCGCAGGCTTGAAGATGACTTCTAATGCACACTGACAACAGGACAGCAGTGCCCTGAGGTTTGGCAAGGCCTAGCTCCCAGCTCAGGACATCTGTCAGTGAGCATCCCTCCCAGGCGCCTGTGATGCAAAGTCCTGCAGACTTTTCGTTGCTGGGGCTTAAGCAATCCAAATGCCCCCTAGACACCAGCATTAAGTCCCTCGTTACTCTCACAGATCTTCCAAAGCAAAAAGGACTCGAAGAAAGAAAGTCAAAGGGAATGTAGATAAATTGTGGGTTTGGCTGTGGAGGTGAAAATAATGAGTGTTGGAAGGTCTGGAACCCAAAGATGTCGCCTGGGTGTTGTGTGGAAAGCACAGAACCAGCCATGGGAAAGCCAGGGAGCCGTCTGTGCTATGAGGTCTTCTAGGCAAGCAAACCGCTTCACTGCCACACCCACCCACCCCCCCACCCCCGCTATAAAATGAGAGGATTAACTCAAAAGAAGGGGTGCCACTGCTGTTTCCTCCCAGCTGCAAGATTTTAAAGTCTAGGCATGATGAGTGTAAGAACTAGATGGAATACGTTGGAATAAGGGCAAGGAATTGGATTTTCCGTGACTAAATCGGCAACAGACACTGATCCCGTGCCCTTATCAACCTGTAGGTACTTTCTCCACAGAAGCCACACTTAAGGAAGGAGGTGACCATATTAGCATTCTGACAGAGACAAAAACAATGGCAGGCAGCCCTGACCCTCGTTTTTGTTAATAAGGTGCTGCCCCCTGCAGTTGGAGAACAACAAAGCACTTGAGCTTAAGGTTTAATGGCAAAACCTACCTCAAATTATCTTAATATCATTACTTTTTGCATTTGTGGGTAGTGATGCCGCTTTTTTGTTTCAGGATGATTAGAAAAAGACAGGATAAAAGGTTTTAAACAAAGAATCACAGAGGAAAAAATGCTTCCCCCTTGTGAAGTCAGTGTGAGGGGGACTCAGCTGTCTTTGCCTCCTCTGCAGAGCCGGGCTTTCTTCTCTTTGTCTGTCTGGTTTGCAGCTGAAGGCGGAACAATCCTCTCCTTTCCGTATAAGTCAGCCTTGAAGGGTCTGTAGGAAAACAGTGACACCAAATGTGGCAGCCACTGAGAAAGCATAACAGCACAAAAACTAACAGGGTATGTGCTAGCCTAAATATGTCTAGGGTGATTGATTATTATTGCTACAGTTCAATAAGTTTCTGTCTTTGATGTGGGGGTTGCAATTAGGAAGTGTGGAGTGAATTAAAACGTGTGAACTCTGGTCTCAGGGGTTACCTAAGTTTGAAAGGCAGCTCTAGTTTCCACTGGCTACAGTAACTTACATCATAACACCTCTTTGTGCCTCACTTTCATCAGCTGTGAAATAAGAATAAATAAAGTCAGAGAGGAAGATGGGAGTGATCTAGCTCCCTACTGCCCCATGTATCTGCCCTTTCATCTCTGAACCCATGATTCTTTTCTGCATCTTTTTCTTTCATGACAAGCGTCATCCTGGAGAAACGAGAATCAGAGAATCACAGAGCAAGTTTCTATAGTGATGTTCAGTCCTACCAGACACAAAAAGAAGAAACTAAGACCTAGGGAGACGAGCCCGGAGTCCCAGTGGTGGGATGAGCCCAGCATCAAGCAGATAATAAATGTCTTCATATCAGACATGGCAACACCCCGCACCCTCCAACACACACGTCTCATACAGAACTCTAAGTTCTTCTATGCCTCCTCTTAACACTTCTTCTCCTTCCTTTCTGAATGCCCTCTCTCTCTTTCCTACTTTCTCCCCCTTACACTCAAGTACACTTCACTCGAATACAGGGCTGCCGACTATTATCTTGCTCAATTGTGCTCTTAACGACCTTTCTAATTTGGTTGCTCTAATCCCCCTTGTGTTGAAATAAATAGCGTGGATGTTTCAATGTAGGGCAACATAACAACTGTGTGCTTATAAAAAGTAGCATATGAATTTGTATACATGGAGAAAGGAAAACACAAATTTTAAGTCACTCATGATTTTTCTTTTAGAGAAATAATTTATCAAGAATGTAACAATGAACAAGCCAGGCATGATAGGGCCTGCCTGTCATCTTAGAATGTAGGAGATGAAAACAGTAGAATTAGAAAGTCAAAACCACCCTCAGCTACATAGTGAGTTCAAGGCCAGCCTGGGCTACATGAGATTCATATATATATATATATATATATATATATATATATATATATGTGTGTGTGTGTGTGTGTGCGTGTGCGTGTGCGTGTGCGTGTGCGTGTGCGTGTGTGTGTGTGTGTGTGTGTAATTGGTAGTTTAGTGCATCTGTTCCATATGTGCAGGAATATATCATAAACTAAGAGGGCATGTATAGTCAAGTCTCTTGAATCTTTTGTTTTCCTGGGTTGGGTTTTGTCAACCACCTAGCCACCAGATACTTGGCCATGAAGGCACATTCAACTGCACAATTTAAATATGTTGTCAATTATTGAGTAACTGTTTTGTAATGAATTTAGTACTACATTAGACAAGACAGAAATGCCCACTATTAAAGTTTACAATTTAGTGAGGAAAACATAATGATAAATATACAAATAATTTAGTTCATTAAACATTAAAATGGAGATACCCCTCCTGTCCCTCCTGGCCTCAGCCAAGAAGGAAATGTACACAAGAAGGTGTGTAATCCCATCCTAGTTGGAGACATAAATAATTAACACTAAAAACTACACGTAGTTACCAATAGAGATTGCTGCTGTAGGAAGAGGGCAGAATGTCATCCTGTGGATAAGGAAAAGGACTCTGTTATCTGGGGTGCCTAGGAAGTTTTCACCATGGGAACCTGAGCAATGAGTGGATCCTAAAAAAGCTCTGGGTAAAACAGCTTGGGGAAGTGCTAACTCGCTGCCAAGCTCGGGTCCTGTGAGCTTTGTTCTGAACACAGGCCAGACTGGCCAGCAGACTAAAGTGAAGAAATGGGACAAGATTAAACAGGAGAATGTCAGTGGAAGAGAGTGATGTTTCAGTTGGTGCAGGAGAGCTTTTGTGCAGCTCCAAGAACCACCTCCTCTGCTCTTTCAAAAGACCTGGGTTTGAATCCCAGCATCTATGTGGAGGCTCACACCATTGGTAACCCAAGTTCTAGGAGATTTGACATCTTCTTCTGACCTCCAGTAACATACATGTGAGCACACACACACACACATACACACACACACACACACACACACACACACACACACACACACACATATAAAACTAGCCTACTCAGGAATTTGGCTGTCATGGATTTGTCCCCTAATTTCATAGACAATCTGATAAACAACTCCATCTTGTCTTGGTGGTGGGGATGCCAGCATGTGTGCCCCCATTATCATCTGTTCTGTTTTGACAGGTGCAGGTCAGCCCACACCAATGGCCTTACACAAATTTTATTTAACAAGTAAAGTCAGTCACTGAAAGACAAAAGCCACATGACCTCACATACGTGTATATTTTAATAACAGTTAAACTCACTTTGGGGGGAAAAGTGGGGGTGATTGGAGGCTGGGAGAAGTGGGGTAGAAACTGGGCAGAGGTGAGGCAAGGTTGTCACATTTCAGTTAGAAAACATCTAAGAGTTCAGTTGTCCAGCTTGCTAACTATAGTTGATAACAGTGTATAGGGTGTGAAGATTCCTGGGAGATTTCAAGTGTTCTCAACTCAGATTAGGTATATGGGGTCTTGCCTGTACAAATTAGCTTGATTTAGACATCTCACAATGTAAACATTTTCTCAAAATATCATGTTGTTCACCATAAATGTATATTATCACAATAGATTATTCATAGGGTTTGGGATTACTTAGTGGAGGAGAATGCATGCCAGCCCCACAGTGCATCTTCATTATGATTTGAAGGTTTAGGGGAGAGCATTGTGTGCCAAGAGAATTTCTGGTTCTGCCGTAAACTTCATCAATAGACTCTTCCTTTGGCTTTGGACAGGTACAGCTCTCAGGGATTTCTAAATGAAATGTAAATATGTGGAGCAAGGTTTACACCATCTGCCCTTCATTCACCTTGGAAGGCTTTAGAAGATAGAATAGAAACAAATGGAAACATATGAACTATGAAACATTAGCTGAGGAGCCCCCAACTGGATCAGGCCCTCTGGATAAGTGAGACAGTCGATTAGCTTGATCTGTTTGGAAGGCACCCAGGCAGTGGGACCAGGACCTATACTCAGTGCATGTGCTGGCTGTTTGGAACCTGGGGCTTATACAGGGACAGTTGGCTCAGCCTGGGAGGAGGGGACTGGACCTGCCTGGACGGAATCTACCAGGTTGAACTCAATCCTCAGGGGAGTCTTTGCCCTGGAGGAGATGGGAATGGGGGGGGGGGGGGCTGGGGTTCCGGTGGGAGGGGGGGCTGGAGGGAGGAGAACAAGGGAATTGGTGGCTGATATGTAAAATTAAATTATAAAATTAAATTAAAAAAATAGAAGATAGCTGGGCAGAAGTTTGGGGAAGTTTAAATCTAGAGTAAACTGGACGAAGCCGAAGGTGTCTACCTGCAACAGTGTCTTCAGAGTCAGCTTCAGAGTCTCCAACAGCTTCTAGCTGCCCTGTCTGAGCTCTGTGTTGTCTTCTTGGCATTCAAACACACAGCTTCACGTGCATAACTCATTGAACCAGACGGACAAAGTGCAGCTAGAGTCACCTAGAATATAATAAAAATTGAGAGCAAGCCAGGCTGTTCTTTCAAAGAAGAATAAAGCAGTGTCCTAAGATGTTTATCCCCATACATTGAAAGAAGATCAAAAGGGAAACTAATTATGCCAGAAAAGCAAATCCACCAGAAATATGGAAAAGAAAGATGCTTGGGGTGATTAAAATTAAACCCTTCAGGATGAGAAAATAGTTGGAAATTGAGTAAGAACTCACTGAAGACAGAAAGACCCAAGAAAAGTCAGTATGTGGTTCAGGATAAATGTAGAGGCTTCCAGCCATAATAATTATATTTACATGTAAAATTCCAGTTATTTTTTTATTTGTGTATAATTCAAAAACCTGAGATTGAAATCTTGCTAGGCAGACATCCAAGTCAGCCTCTGCTAGTGATGACTCTGTTAGCAGCTAGAAGCTGTCGGAGGGGCCAAAAAGACGACTCAACACATAAAAGCACTTGCCATGCAAGCCTGATGCCTTGAGTTCGATCCCCAGAATCCACACAATGGTGGAAGGACAGAACCTGCTCCACAAACTTGTCCTCTGACTCAACACACATACACACATGCGCGCGCGCGCGCACACACACACACACACACACACACACACACACACACACACACACACGCACACACAAGTAAAAGAAATTTAAGAAAAAGAACCTACCACAGGAAATTACAGAATTGTAGCAGGGTTGCCAATGGTCCAATTTATGATTTATGTAGGTGATTCTCCACTCACTGTTAAAATAAAACAGGGAACAAGAATGGGTGCAGAAGGGAATTTAGGAGGGCAGTAAGAGTTCAGACAGTTGATCAAGCCTAAACTGAGGGAGAAGGTTGATGATGATGATGAAATGATGATGATGATGATGATGATGATGGTGATGATAACGATGACAATGATGACGGTGGTGGTAAAAAAAAAAAACTTCAATATACTGTGGAACTTTGTTCTAGAACTTTTTAAAGCATTTAGCATGTGTTCATTTAATTAATGCTATAATTATATAAATGCATCATTTATATAATGCTAATTAATTGAAAAATCTATAAGGTGAGATCTATCACTAAACAAAAGCTGGATCATTTGTCTGAAAAAACAGAGCAAGTGGGACAGAAAAGCTGGAAGTGAGTATGGAAGAACAGTGGCCAGGAGGCTCATGTGTTTGAGCATTTGGTTCCTGCTTGATTAGGAGGTGTGGCCTTGTTGGAAGAGGTGAGTCACTGGGGGTAGGCTTTGAGCCTTCAAAAGCTTATGCCACACCCAGTCCCACTCCCTCTCTCCCTCTCCAGCTCTGCCTCCCCTTCCCCTCTCTCTACCTCCTGCCTACAGATCAGGATGTAGCTCTCAGCTACTGCTCCAGCACCCTGCCTGCTTACTGGCACCCTTCCCATGGTGATCATGGACTAAACCTCTGAAACTGTAAGCAAGCTCCCAATCAAATGCTTTCTTTTATAAGCTGCCTTGGTCATGGTGTCTCTTCACAGCAACAGAACAGACTAAGACAGGAAGGTATTCAGAAAGAAATTAGGGAGTGGTATTTCAAGAAGTATTTAAGGAAAAACTTGGTAAAATTTTGTAGTGAATTATGGTTTTTTAATCACAGCTTCTGGCAGAAGCAGAGTTGTCTCAGCACTTAAGAGCCTGCACTGTTTTACAGAAAACCAGGTTCCCAGCACACGTGTGGCAGCTCAAAGCTGCCTGTAATCCCAGCTCCAGGAAAACCAATGCCTTCCTCTGGTCTTCTTGGGCACTGCACTCATGTGCACATACAATTATCACATAAATACATAAATAAAAATACATAGATCGGGTGGCAGGAGAGATGGGTTACTGGTTATGAGCATTTTCACTCTTGCCAAGGCCTCGAGTTCCACAGGGTGGCTCAAAACAGTCCGTAACTCCAGTCCCAGGGGATTCAATACCTTCTTCTGCCCTCTGTGGGCACCAAGCACACACACGGTGTACAGACGTGCATGCAGGCAACACACCCATACACATAAAATAAAAATAAATAAATCCTTAAAGATAATAACAGTAACAGAGCATTTACATGCTTTAAATAAATTTAATCTTTAAAGATAAATATTAAAATAAAGAGACTGGCTTTTTAAAAAAAATGATCAAACATTCATTCCCAAAAGTCATATAATTCCAAGTCAACACCCCTGAATAAATAAAAAATTTCTAAGTACTAGCAGAGAAGTTTTATGGCTAAAAAGCCCACCAGCCAAGGCCACCAAACACTGGTGGTTAAGTCAGGGAGAAGATACAACTCACGTTAGGAAGACAGGGAACATCCTGTGGATGTTATAGGGACAAAGAGAATGCTATGAACAGCTAATGACAATTCATGTAAATAGGACAAGTGGACAAATTCCCAGAAAAAATATGACTCAATGAGAAAGGAAGCATGAACAGTCTTACAGTCATGAAAGGAACTGAGTCAACAGTGAGAACTCTTCCCATAACCCAGTTCCAGGCACCATGATTCCATTGGCTAGTGAGCCGCACATAATTTATGCTTATTTGAAGAGCTGGCATACTTCTGATACCAAAACACAATGGAACAGTTAGTATGAAAAAAAATCACATGCCAATCTTACTATACATCAAGAGAGAAATTTTCTCAACAAAATAGCAGCAAGCTAAATCTAACAATATCTAAAACTGATACTGCATTTTAACAAATGAGAGTTTATATGAAGAATATAAATTCAGTTTAACACGAGAAAAGCAGTGTGACTCTCTACATCGTTGTATTACCTGAATATCGAACAGGCAAGAAAATCCTCCCATAGCTAATGTTTATGATAAAAGGTATTAATAAAAACAGACTAGAAGAGGCTCTATGGTTAAAAGCATGTGCTACTCTTGCAGAGAACAAGTGCTCAGTTTCAGTGTCAGGAAGCTCACAACCTCCTGTAAGCCCAATTCTATGGTATCTGATATCCTCTTTTGGACTCTGGGAGCACTGAATGTACATGGTGCACATACAGACAAGCAGGCACACCTACATACAAATAAATGAAATTTTTTTATTTAATTAGACTAAAAAGGAATAGTTTAATCTAGTAAAGCAGGAGTTGGGAAGCCGTTCTTCCATGTGATCTCTATTATAGTACAATAAGACAACCACTCTGTTGGTAATGAAAGCAGCCACAGAGAATGTCTATGTATGAATGAATGTGTCTGTGTTCTGATGATACTTTCATTGCAAACCTATTACAGCTTTGATTTGGCCCATGGTCCATATATACACTGTCAATCCTGGGTTCAAGAATATCTATAAAATGTAACAGATTGGAATACTGATGGTGAAATCCTGTCCTATGAACCAGGTACAAGGGAAGAGTCCTTACCATTATAACCATGACTCCTGTTGTATTTTATTATCAGTCAGAGCATCATACAAAATAATGAAGAACAGAGAGCCTGGGAATCAAACCCAGAGCCTTGAACATACTTGGCAAGCACTCGACCACTGAACTACAACCCTAGCCCTTTTAAATAAGTTCCTAATAAGTAGGATTTTATGTTGGCCATAGACATAGGAATCAATATAAAAACTCCTACAAAGTAATAAAATAATAAAATTAAAGAGATTGGAGAAATGGCTCAGGAGTTAAGAGCACTGGCTGTTCTTCCAGAAGACCCAGGTTTGATTCCCAGCACCCACATGGCAGTTTACAACCTAATAACTCCAGTTCCAAGGGAGTCAATGCCGCCTTCTAGCCTCTGTGAGCACTGCTCATCTATGGTACACTTACATGTCTACAGGCAAAACACCCACCCACATGTGGTGGTATTGTGTTCCCCAAAATATTGTGTACCCTAATAATCTTATCTGGGGTCAGAGAACAGAAAAACCACTACATACTTAGACTAAAAAATGTTGGCACTCACGCCTTTAATCCTAGCATTCCAGAGGCAGAAATCCATCTGGGATCTCTGTGAGTTCAAGGCCACATTGGAAACAGCCAGGCATGGTGACACACACCTTTAATCCCAGGGAGTGAGCCTTTAATCCCAGGGAGTGATGGTAGAAGGCAGAAAGATATATAAGGCGTGAGGACCAGGAACTAGAAGCTTTTGGCTGGTTAAGCTTTTAGGCTTTGGGCAGCACAGTTCAGCTGAGATTTATTTGGATGAGGACTGAGAAGCTTCCAGTCTGAGGAAACAAGATCAGCTCAGAAGTTGGCCAGGTGAGGTTAGCTGTGGTTTGTTCTGTCTCTCTGATCTTCCAGTATTCACCCCAATAACTGGCCTCAGGTTTGACTTTATTAATAAGAACATTTTAAGATTCACGCTACACCCACATAAAATAAAAATAAATCAATTAAAAACAATGCATTTGCAATAATATAAATATGTAAAGTGCCTATGAAAAAATACACAAAAAAAGTGTATTACCTAAAACTAATCAAAACATTTAAAATGACCTAACAAATAGAAATAGAAAATATGCTCATTGGTTTCCATGTTTGTATTTTAAAGTTATTAGTTCTCCTGTGATGAGTATGTTCTACATAACAACAAAATTTCAATGTACCTATATTTTGAAGAGTATGGCAAACTGGCTCTGAAATAGATCAAAAAACTCAAAAAGTCACAATTAACCAAAATACTTTGGAAGAACAAAGCAGAGTAGCTTTCTCCAAAAGATATCCAGATTGTAACTCAAGTAAATAAAAAAAATAAAAAAAATAAAAAAAAACCATGATGTTAGTCTACTGATAGAGAGCTTGGGCTCGGGCCACAAAGGAATAAGCAGCTACACAAGGCATGATCCACAAAGTCACAGAAGCTGTCTAATTAAATGATTCTAGGAAAACTGTACATCCATGTGAGATTCAATTAAAATCAGACTTATTCATACAGTTTATTAACATGAATTTATCTTCAGATAACAAAAACTTTAGGGTAGGGTACGAGTTCTTGTAAAACCACAAACAAGAAGGGAATGATGGACAGATCCAATGCATCTCCTTGAAGAACTGTCAAGAAACAACAGAAACCACTGGGAAAGATATCCACAGTACATAAACACAAAGGAAACTGTAACCTCAAATCTTAAAACTTCTTCCATAAACCATTTTTTAAAGAATATATAGAGGCTGAAGAGATGACTCAGCATCCAGGTTTGGTTCCTAGCACCCATGTTGGGTAGTTCACAACTGCTTATAACTCCAGCTCTAGGGGATCTGGTGCCCTCTTCTGGCCCCCACAGGCATCTGAACACATGTGAATGCGTGTGCGCACACGCGCGCGCACACACACACACACACACACACACACACACAAATAAATAAATAATAAAATGAATATTTTTAAAACAAAATACTATAAAGGGCTAAAGTGTCACCCAGTAGTGGACTTCTTGTTTAGAATGCACAGGTCTCTGGGTTCAGTCTCCAGCTATACACATGCAGAGAGAGAGAGAAGAAAAATGAACAAACATTTTTTCACTGGCAGAGTATAAAAGAAAATGTTGTCTAAATGGAAAATAAGCATATGCTTATGCTGAACTCATTAGTAACAGAGGGCATGCAAATTTCCATAGCTGTTTACATATTCATCAGACTAAGACATTTAAAAGTTCAATGTATTTCATGTTAGTCAGGAAGCTTGGAATTCCCAAGCAGTGCTGAAAAATCTCTTGAACTTATGTAGAAAATTGAAGATTTATATTCTGTCCCACTCAACAATCCCACATCTAGAGAAACTAACGCAAACTTACACTGGAATACAAATATGGCTATGCCTGGCAACAAGCCCAACATCTTCCAACACAGGACATAAAAAAAATGTGGTGTATCCATAGAACACACACTATATAGCAATGAAAACGAATGTATCAAACGTGGCTACAGCATATACAATGCAAATACGCCTCACACATGTTTAAGATTTAAAGTAGTGATAATGAAGTGAGGATGGCAATCAAATGAAATCGGACTTTTAATGGTGAGGCTGAAACATGACCTAGAAGTGTACTCATAGGTGTCGGTTTCTCTTTATATATATATATATATATATATATATATATATATATATATATATATATATATATATATATATATATATATTTATATTTCAAGCAATGGAATGGACTCTAAGAGATAGGCTGTGATTAGGTTGAGAACTGGCAGGGAACTGGCTTTGCTCTATTTCTTGACCTTACTTGTAGCTACTCAGTGTTCCACAACAGAAAAAGCAAAGCAACACAAACACTAGAGCAGTGTTTTCTGCAAACATTAGATTCGTGGTCACTGAAATGAGTTTTTATTCGGCTTTACCAACCAGCTTTTTTTTTTTATATACTTTTACATTTTCTCCCACTCAAATACATTTCCTCATATTACTGAGATTCATTCTCAGAAAAATATGAGACCTCTGACCTCTACACATGGACCATGGCATGCACACACACACACACACACACACACACACACACACACACACAAAAGCATTAAAATTTATATATATATATATATATATATATATATATATATGATCCTAGATCAACTAAGACAAAGAATGTTTGAAATGTACCAAGAAACCCATTAATTGTATGCTAACTTAAAATAAAATAACACAGAAGAAATATTTAAATCAAAAGAAAATAGAAATGTGTTCTTTTTCAGGGGTTTCCAAAATTCTACCAAAAATGCTGTTGTACATAACAGAAGATATGAAAAAGCCTAGTTTCAGGAAACTATTTCAAAGGCTGGATTTTTAGCCATTTCTGAAATATCAGTCTCACACACCCTATAGAAGTCATCTTAGCACCATTCATTTAAAACTGAGAATGTAAAATGGCACTAATAGACACCACTGAAGCCACTAAAGTGGCAACAATTCCTGCATCCAGTTTTCATTTAGTTAGGCCTAGAATCTGTCTTCCCAGTTCTATTTTGAGACTTTGGTTCATGTTTCTGATGGTGTTGCCAATAAAGCCGCCGGATGCCATTAATCTCACTTCTTTGAATGAATAAATCATTCAGCAGAGTAATTAAACAATAAACACATCAAAGTAAAACTAATTCAAGCTAAGTCTAGACACCCACTGGGTAGTTATAAGACAAGCTCGTTACAACTGTCTCCACTTGAACTTGAAGCTGCTTTGGTGAGTCTTTACACAGAAGTAAGACTTGAGATTGTTAATGGAAGTGCCTAGCCCTGTGGCGCAGACATCAAAACTCCCTAGGGATGCCAGCCTCATGTCTGCAAAGTTTCCCTGGGCCATTAACGTGCTAGCCTAGGGTTGGTGTCAAACTCTGTTTGTCAGTATTCCACCACACACAGCACACCCCAGGCTTGTCACTGGGCCACCTCTCTCCCCCATTCCCATGCTTTTAATATGTTGCTTTTCAAGGCAAAGAAACTGCAGAGCTGGACATGATTGTTTTCCCCCAGGAGGGAAGCATGATTTTGACAGAAGACAGACTGCAAAGTGGTATAATAACTTGGGCCTCTGTCTAGAACCAAAATGGTCTCGGGTCTTCCTGCGTTCAGCCATCAAACTTTATAAATAAGGTAGTTACAATTCTGTTTAAGACTCCGTATTACTACATAATAGACTGAGTAGCTTTTACAGGAACTGAAGATAATTTCTTAAACTATTATGTGAGATGTTTTTGGTTCTGTTGCCCAGTTACAGATTAGACCATATCAAAAAAAATTTAGAAAAAAAAAAACTCTCATAATTCCCATCTAAGGGAACAGAAGTAAATGCAATCCTTTTTCAAACTATTTACAGAAAACAGCAAATCCATTTCTTTTATGCACTGATAGAAGCACAGCCTTTCTCATTAAGGTGGTGGAGTTCTAAATATAGACAGAACTCAATTCTGTTGACCAAAAATAGATATTAGAGAAGATAATAGATATAATAAAAGTAGATATAATATGAGACAGGGCTTAGAGCAAACTCAATAGTCAAAATATCTGATCCCAAAAATAGATACAATATGAGATTGTAAATCTTCATTGTCAAGTTGAGGGGATTTGATATCACCTAGGAAACAGCCTAATTTTTTAGATTTCTTTAATTTCTTGATTTATGTTTGTGAGTGTTTGCTTGCCTGTATGTCTGTGTACCACATGCATGCCTGATGCCAGAGGAGTTCAGAAAAGGATGTTGGATCCCCTGGAACTGGAGTTATAGATGGTTGTAAGCCACTGTGTAGGTGCTGGGAATTGAATCCAGGTCCTCTGCAAAAACAAGTGTTCTGCTGGGCGGTGGTGGTGCACGCCTTTAATCCCAGCACTTGGGAGGCAGAGCCAGGCGGATCTCTGTGAGTTCAAGGCCAGCCTGAGCTACAGAGTGAGTTCCAGGAAAGGCGCAGAGCTACACAGAGAAACCCTGTCTTGAAAAAAAAAAAAAAAAAAAAGAACAAGTGTTCTTTAATAATGAGCCATCGTCTCTCTAGCCCCAAGAAACACTTTCGAGTGAGTCTTTGGGGTGCTTCCAAAGAGATGTAGCTAAGAAGAGAAACGCACCCTGAATGTGGGCAGCACCACCCCCACTGCTGGAGTCCTGAACTGAATAAAAATGAGAAAGCAAGCTGAGCACCAGCCTTCACTCTCCCTGCTTCCTGACAGCAGGTGTGGTGGAGCCACTGCCTCTCACTCCTCTCACCATGCCTTCCCTACCACAAAGGAGCGTTGCCCTGAACTGTGAGTCAAAACCAGCCATCCCTCCCTCAGGCTGCTTATGTCAAGGGTTTGCCACAACCGTGAGAAAGTAACTAATACACAGAAAAACAGGGATGACTTTGGTAGAACAAACAGAATATAAAATATTGTGCTTTGATCGACTGCCATCAGTGCGATGTTTTATATAAATGTGATTAGTAGGGGGAGTTTTGCTGAAAATCTACTCTCATGTTTGATAACAATCAAGGGACTAACAGAACAGGTCACATTCCAGCTACAGAAGAGACACTTCACTCTGCTCAGAGACAAGACAAAATGCCAAACAGGTGCCTCATGCAGTCAGTCTTAGTTACTAAAAAATACACTAACTGATGGTTACATAACAACCGAAGAAATTAGTGAGCCATAGATGTCTTAACCCTTGAATGAACACCAGAAGGTTGGAAAACAACTAAAATTCTATGCAAAATCACACACACACACACACACACACACACACACACACACACACACTTTCAATTTTTGAGAGAGAAAAAATCCATAGCATTTTAATAGGTACCATCCTAAAGAATGCATGGTATGTTGAGTTGTATGTCTCATTTAGTTCCAAAACCCCTCAGAACTACTTGTTTCCATACAGTAAGAAGAAAGTATTTTATTAGGACCATGTAAATAAGTATCATAAAACCATTTTTATTATAAAAATACAATTTGAGTGAATTGTTTTCAATCAAATCCTATCAAGCTCAACAAACATTACACTTCAAAAAAATACTAAGGAAACAATGTCTTCTTAAATTGTGTTTTCTGCAAATACAAAGAAATCTCTCCTGTTTCCATCACTGCTGGCAAGCCACAGGAGCTGGAATATAGAGATAAGAGTGTGGACCTGTGAAAATGGCTGAGCCAGACTCCAGAGCTGTTGCAAACCTGCTGGCACTCATCAGGTCTTGCCATGACATCTTTACCGAGAGCAGCATTGAAGGGACTGATTTACGGGGAAATCTGTGCTCACGTGCATATTTAACTCAGAGCAGGGGAGGTTGACAAGTATGTAGTTCTTGTGAATTAAAGGAGACAGACAAATGGTTCCTATAGAGTGGGATCTGATAAGAGAAAAAATAATATGTGTGTGACATGAGTACAAAAGTAACCCAGTCTAATATAGAAAATTAGATGCCTCTGCATAAACAAATTTTAAAAGGAATGATGTTGACTAAAATACTTCAGCCTTCAACTGGGAGCCACCACAAACTGAACATATACCCTGTCACCATATAACAGTATTCTACTGTCCCTGTGGAAATGAAAGGTAGAGTGCAAAACTATCCTCAGTTCTGGAATTTTGCAGCAAAACAGTGTCATGATTGTACCAAAGTCTAACATATGTTTTAAAAGAATGCTACACTCATGACAGAAATGTACTCATGCACTCAAAGCATCTGTGATTACTTACACAAAAGATGATTACATACATCATCTATGTATGATCAAACCAGTCAATGTTTCATCATGAATCCAGTCCCCACCCCTAGCTGAGAAACTGTTTATAGTTGATGGCTTCTAGGGCAGAAAGAATCACTTTTCTTTAGAGATGTAGCTCCTAGCAAATCAACCACATTTCAATGGATGGCTCCTATCCATTAGTATTTATATGGGCAGTGCAAATTGGACTCAGTGGGTGATACAAAAATAATAGATGGATAGAGATAGAGAGAGAGAGGTAGATAGCAGATAGATAGATAGATAGATAGATAGATAGATAGATAGATAGATAGATAGACAGATAGATAAGAAAGAAAGAAAGAAAGAAAGAAAGAAAGAAAGAAAGAAAGAAAGAAAGAAAGAAAGAAAGAAAGAGAAAAAGGAAGGAAATGTGAAGGTCATAAAGTTGGAAGCAGATGGGGGGCAGGCCTGCATCTAGGAGGAATTAGAGAGAGTAGTGAGGGGTGAATTATGATCAAAATACATTGTATGTATATATGAAGTTCTCAAAAGTATTCTATTTTTTAAAAATAGTCTGCCTTCAAGCATCACCATCAGAAGTAAGCAAGTTAATAAAAACTGATCTTTGACCCCCTTCATGGGTAAAGAAAGCATTATGCAGGCTAGGTGTGAATAACTTGGGGATTACATGTTTCCATCATTTTTTGAGAGTATATTTACTACATTCGGCAAATACTGCACATCAAGCTTCATCTTCAATCCTGAATAGATGTCTAGGACTGCTTTACTTTATTACTTATCCTCATTCACTCTTTCTGGAATTCTAGCATGTGACAGCAGGCCTTGCTTTTTGCAGCAGAAAAGACTTGCATTCTAGATCTCTACCAATGAACTGGCCTTAAAGCTGTTTTGCAATGATGTAAGAAAGCTGACCTACCAACAGCTATGTGATATCTCTTAACTCACACTTGCATTCTCCAGCCTTCCCATGCCAAATGTAAGTTCAAGTTCATTCATAAAATACTTAAAATAGTGACTGATACATAATGACCCATAGTTTACAGCTGATGAGTAATTTAAAAATGATCATGCATGGGAGCTGAAGAAATGGCTCAGAAAGTAAGAGGACATGCTCCTCTTGCTGAGGACCTAAATTTGGTTCCCACTACCTGCATCAGGTGCCTCATAACCACCTGTAACTCCAGCTCCAAGAGATCCAATATCCTTTTTGAGCAACTGCATTCACAAGTACACACACATACACACACACACACACACCCCTTCCAGCATAAATAAAGAAAAAATAGAATAGCCATGCTAACTTGGACCTTCACATAGAATAGCCATGCTAACTTGGACCTCCACATAGCATCTTAGCTTTCATGCTTCATCTTTGGAAATTATTTTTAAAATATGCCTGTGGTATTGAAAACTGAAATGGCTTTACTGGATGTGCACAAATTGATTCTTCTTGATGCAGAGTAAAACCCATGTTAATTCTCATGTTTTATTTACTGGTGAGTGTTACAATGCCAATGGAAGATCTGACTCAGTGTCTCTTACTTGTAAATTACCTTTACCAACATGGAAGCAATTTACAACCAACCATTCAGCATATTAAAATTTCCCAATAGCCTGTCATCAGGACGACCACTTCCTTTGTATTGTCTTCTGTTTTGTATTTGAGAACGGACAACCTCATCTTCAAACACATAATGATAGAGCCCTTAAAGAATTTGTTCTTAGGCAGATAATATTGTGAAGGGGTTAAATGTGGGGAAGATTATTTTCTCTTAGTTGTTTTTCTCAGTGTTTTAATTGGTTTGACTAAACAGCAAGTATTGAAGTTTCAACCCTGCCTCCGCCAAAATTCCTTCGTTATTCATGTACTGATTACAGTAACATCCTGTAGAGCCGTGCAAACAAACTGTTGGCAAACTCCTAAATAAGTGCACACCCCAATGACAGCCTGAGGCTAAAAGACAAATAAAAACAGGGCCTGAGAAACGGATGTCATCTATTAACATCTAAAGTGTCCAGAGTTAACTTGGTTTTCTAATTCCTAGAGACCTGGAAATCATGTGTGTATTAGCCTGTGCTGTAGGATGTTCTGTATGCTATGAATATGTGTTGCTCTGATTGGTTGATAAATAAAATGCTGATTGACCAGTAGCCAGGCAGGAAGTATAGGCGAGGCAAGCAGACAAGGAGAATTCTGGGAAGAGGAAGGCTGAGTCAGGAGTTGCCAGACAGACACAGAGGAAGCAAGATGACAAGACAGAATTGAGAAAAGATACCAAGCCACATGGCTAAACATAAATAAGAATTATGGGTTAATTTAAGTGTAAGAGCTAGTCAGTAATAAGCCTGAGCTAATAGCCAAGCAGTTATTAATATAACCCTCTGTATGTTTACTTGGAGGACACGAGTGGGAGAGATTTGTCCCGACTAACAGTAGGCCGGGACACAGGAAAATTTCCAGCTACAAGCCTGGACTCTAGGATTGCAGGCAGAAATCCAAGCTCACAAGTCCAAGAACAAGAGAAAACTGTAGGTGGGGTCACCATTGTATCAAGGGTATGTCATGGGCTGAGGCTTTGGTTCTTTCCCCTTGATTTTTATCTTTTTAAGATTCAATTTTTTATTCCTATTGATGGGTGTCCATGTGTGTCTGTGTAGGTGCCCTCAGAGACCAGAAGAAGGCATCAAATTCCCTGGAACTGGAGTTACATGCATTTCTGAGCTGCCTGATATGGATGTTTGGAAATGAACTCAAGTTTTCCACAAGAGCAGCAAATGTTCTTAACCTGTGTGTGCCTCTGTGTGTGTGTGTGTACATGTGCACATGTGCCTGTGTGTGTGTGTGTGTGTGTACATGTGCATTTGTACCTGTGTGTGTGTCTGAAGTGTGATTGTCCAAGGTCAATGTCTGGTATTCATATGGAGATCAGAGGACAATTTGTAGGAGTCAGCTCTCTCCTGTCACCATGTATTCTGAGGACTGAACTCAGGTCATAGGGCTTGATGGTAAGTGGCTCTACTTGATGAGCCATCTTGCCAACCTAAGACATATATTTATTTTTAATTCATGTAAAATCAAGTTGCAGTCACTGTGACATTTTCTTCCTAAGTCTTTCAGCTTGTCCCTCTGAGAGACAAAGTACACACTTCTACATAAGTACTGCCATGTCTTACAGATGTTGCCCAAATGTTCTTTCTAGCTTCTTCCCTACTCACTAGGATATGAGTAATTCAGTACATTGTATTCATTCTACTGTTTTATAATGTTTATGTATGCCTGAAAATTTTTCAAACTAAAATTCAGGAAGGGAAGTGACCTCATTTGCATAATAAATTATAACCTCATCAATGATTAGCCAATCTTGGGTTGGTTTTCTATCCTTGAATAATTACTAGTATTGCCTAGCAGAGAAACAAAGTCTTACAGAGAAGAAAAAGAGGGGAAGGGAGAGAAGGGAAGGGGAGGGGAGAGAAGGGAACAATAGGGGAGAGATGGAGAGAGGGGAGGGATGGAGAGAGGGAGGGGAGGGAGAAGGGGAGAGGACAATTAGTCCCATTCATGAGCTTTTAAAACACAGAGAAGATGAACAAATTCAGAAGGGATTTAGTCCCAGGCTGTAGGCAGTGCGCATGGCAGTCACGAGTTTGTGTACTGTAACATGCAAGTCACTTGAGGCCCACATTTTTCACTTCCATTCATGAAAACAAATGAGGCAAGCCTTTATGCTTTAGCCAAGGAGATGCCTCTTTCTCAGTTGCTTCCCGGAAAGTGATGTTGTCCTCTGCATGTGCCTGGTAGTCAGGAAATCTTCCCTGAGGAATACTGACAGACTCTTTTCCGTTTATGGTATTAAAGACTGACTTCCATCCAACCCGCAGACTACTGTAGGGTTTGGTGACTGCAGACACTTGTGCAGAGCTTCCCCTGCCCAACCAGAGCCTCTGGAAACCTGTCCTGAAGCCTGTGTTTTTAACACTCAAGAAGTTTAACAAATGCCCATCACTCTGTATTTCATAATTTTATAAAGTGTTCAAATCTCAAATCAACAGCTTCTAAAATATCACTGTGAGTAACTCAGACCAATATTGAGCCTCAGTTTCATAGCAAGACTGATGACACCTGTCTGTCAGGGTGACTATAAGTAACAGAAACAAATAAGGAAAAGCACTCCCTAGCTGATATGTAAGCAGGGCCAATGTTGTGTGTCCTGGCTGACCTCTAAAGGAGGGAACTTCCTGTGTACTCATCCACGCTGCCACCCATCCAACTACTAGCATCTTATCCTGAACAGTTCTTTTACACAGACAAATGTGACATAAAAACCCAGGTCACCTGATGTCTGAGCTAGCCCCATTTTACAACATCCATCTTGTTTTAATTTGCATCTTGTTTTTAGCTAAACATTATCCTAATCTATATTCATTCATGAGACCTCATTGAGTACAGGGTCTAGAGCAGCTTGGAGATAGAGCTCAGGCTTAGCATGCAGGAGACCCTAGCTCTAATACCCAGCATAACTAATAAAAATGAAATAAAATGACAAAATAAAGTTCTTAAAAGGCATTTTTAGATAAAGCAGTAATTTCCCTGCACATACACACAAATAATGATTTGGATAAATTAGCCTAGCTTTTTTCCCCATCATTAAATATATCAACACAAAAGAACTTATTACAAAGTAACATATGACCAGCAAATCACTGAACACCAGCTGGTGAGTTATCTGGTGAAAATCCATTTTTTCCAGATCATGGAATCTTGGTTAGAAGAAAACATGTAATCAATAGAAAGAATGTGGTTAATCTGTCTAGTATTAGACTTGCAGTCACGGAATAAGGACAAAATTATTTTGGTTGGGGAATTTAAAAAGCAAGGCCTCAACGTCAATGCAGGAAACAATATTGGATCCTGAACTTTATCATATTTATTCTGAATTGAATATGAAAATGTCAAGCACAGAATGGAAACTATCCATGGTGGAAGGAAACTGTATTCATCTTCTTGCCACACATATCCAGTATGAGCAAAGCAGACTGGATTTAGAGTAGGTGGACTTCCTTACCTCATAGCTCAGGGATTTGGTGACATGGCAGAAGCTGCCAGAATTGTGTAGGCCTCATTCCAGAATACGTATACCTCCAGTTCTCCTCTTCCGGGTCACAACAGCAAGATACAAAGTCAGCCAAGACTAAAGGAAGGTGGAAGGAGAGGCACACATGTGTGCAGGTAAGGGAGAAACTGACAGAGGCCATCTTTATATGTAATCAATTTATGACTTCATTTCCATAAATGTTAGACGATGCTCATTATGCCACTATCTTGGGTGATTACACAGATGCAGTATATATAAGTACCCAAGAGTTCTGTTGCAAAAATATTATTCATGGGGCTGGAGAGACAGCTCAGTTATTAAGAATGTATACTGCTTTCCCAGGGGTCCCAGGTATGGTTCCCAGCACCTATGTGAGGTGGTTCACAAACAACTATAAATCTAACTCCAGGAGATCAAATGCCCTCTTCTGGCCTTTGAGGTCAACTCATTCACATATGAACATGCATACACACACATACACACACACACACACACATACACACACACAGAGAGAGAGAGAGAGAGAGAGAGAGAGAGAGAGAGAGAGAGAGAGAAAGAGATTTAAAAATAAACTAAATCTTAAAAATCACCCAATTCTTTGAACAGGTCCTAGATTATAAAAATCTCAAAGATTATTTTCAACTACTATTTAATAATTCAATTAGACACACCTTAACTTCATTGAAGGCAAGGTCTAAAATGTGATCTTATCAATAAGAAGATTATTATTATATTTAAGCTGTTCTACTTTTAAACACCAAGTGTTGTATAGTCTGGACCAATAAAGAAGAATCATGTTGAAGGACAGCCCTTTCTCTCATCAGATGAAAAAGGTGACTACATGGGAAGTCAGAGCAGGGAAAGCAGCTTGAAAATGAGACTCTGAAAACAGATGTCCACAAATGCTCTGTGCCTGAGAAGCTTTTGGAAAGTCTTTGTGAGCCTTCTGAGGCCTGTATAACCCAGAAAGAGGGGGTAACAATGAGGACAAGTGACACTCACTGAGCAGAGAACGACTACAATTAAAACTGCACTTAAAAATATCAATCCGCAAGCAATATTTAGTATCTGAAGAGAAAACTGAGAGACAGATGGAGTCCTTGTTAAGGTAAACCAAGAAGTATTAACAAGGATCTGGAGCTCAATGCAACTCAATGGTAGAGTTCTCCCCAAGCATGTACAAGGTCCTGGATTGCATCTCCATCAAGAAAGATGTAGCTGGAGAATTTCTCTCCAGTTCCAACCAAGCCCTGGCAGTCCCACAGCCCACTTATAAAATAAACACACAGACTCTTATATTATTTAAACTGTTTGGCCTAATGGCTCGGGTTTCTAGCTATCTAGTTCTTACATCTTAAATTAACCCATTTCTATAAATCTATACCTTGCCACATGGTTTGTGGCTTACCAGTATCTTACATGTTGGTATTCATGGTGGCAGCTGGCAGCATCTCCTGACTCAGCCTTCCTGTTCCCAGAATTCTCTTCTCTGCTTGTCCTGCATATACTTCCTGCCTGGCTACTGACCAATCAGCATTTTATTTATACAGAGCAATATCCACAGTACATGAGCTCAAATATCAACTTGGAAGCAGAAAAGAGTAAAAGACATTACACAATAAGAGTAAAAATGGTTTAATCATTAAAAGTCAATGTGGAAAAAAAAAACTTGTGAGCTCTTTTTCTAGTTTATTCATTCACTGAAATGACCATTTGGAAGCCTTTGACCTACAGTGACTGTGGAATCAAACATATAAAGATGATAGACAAAGAGAGTCAGTAGAATTATTCTAGTGTTGAAAAACACTGGAGTAGTCTTCAGGCTGTCTGTCAAAGTCTTTAAAATCCCTAATTCATACTAACAAATTCTGAAGTTTTAATTAAATCCATATTGGGGTGGTCCTCTATCTTCAAGGCTATGAAGGATACTTTGAAGTTATTTTTGTGGGAGAAAGTATATATGTTAAGAAATGGCTTTTACTAAGGTGGTAAATTTGATCAAGTGCCATCCTTCAGTGACAGGGTCTTTCAAAACAATGTAGGGGTCGCTGCAACCCTGATGGCCAGCAGAGTAACGCTCTGTGGGAGGTGAGAAGGTTGTTTGGTTCAATGCATCTAAGTAGCTGGTGTTGGTTTGGTTCAAACTTCCTGAGTCTGACCCTGAGTAGTTTCTTTTAGGCCTATTTAAGCACAGCACAATTTGATGAAAACTTTCTGTGTGATAATTAACTCAATTCTGTGTGCACAATAAAGCACAAAGTCAGTCAAATAAAGATCAGACATAACTACATTGAAATTCTTTGTAAAGTATGTGTGATACCTTCCATAAAAATGGATTCTAGCCTGATGCAAGGGAAATGCCTACGAGTCTACAAGACTTAGCCCTAGCTAAGACTCCTGGCAGCACTGGATGCATAGCCTGAACTTGCCATCCCCTGTGATTGAATTGGTGACTATTCTGGTTGTCATCAGAGAGCCTTCATCCAGTGACTAATGGAGGCAGACTCAGAGACCCACGTTTGGGCCTAGCTTGAAGAGAGGGAGGTAGGATTGTAGTAGCCAGGGGGTTCAGGGACATCACAGGAAAACCCACAGAACTGGCTAGCCTGGCTCTTGGGAACTCACAGAGTCTCAACCAGCAACCAGGGAGCTTGCATGGGCCCTCTGCATATATGTGACAGTTGAGTAACTTGTTCTATTTGTGAGACTCCTGGCAATGGGAGCAGGGGCCGTTCCTAGTACTTTGGCTGGCTCTTTGGAACCTATTCCTCATGCTGAATTGCCTTGCCCAGCCTGAATACAGGGGGAGGTGCTTGGTCTTATGGCAGCTTGATATACCATGCTTTGCTGATGCCCACAAGAGGTCTCTGCCCCTTTCTGAATGGATAGTGAGAAGGGGTGGATGGAGGACCTGGGGGAGGGAAGGGAGGGTATGGTGGTATTTTATTTGTACTGAAACGTGATTTTAATTGTATGTTAATAAATAAAGTTGCCCAGGGGTCAGAGCTATTAGAGCCATAGCAAGAGCGTGGTGGTGGTGGTAGTGGTGGCGCACACCTTTAATCCCAGCACTTGGTAGACAGAGCTAGGTAGATCTCTGTGTGTTCAAGGATACAGCCAGCATTGGACACATGCCTTTAATCTCAATCCCAACCATAGAAGACCTGGAGGTCTCTACAGACAAGCAGTGACGAGGCAGTCATGTGTTTGGGTTTACAACCAATGAGAAGGCAGAACAGAAAGACTATATAAAGACAAACACACAGGAAGTAGCTCTCTTTCGGAGAGGTCACTTGGCTTAAGAGGCTAGCTGCAGGGTAAGGCACTTAGCTCTGATCTCTTGGCTTTCTTCTTTGCATTGGTTCTGTGTTTCTTATTTAATAAGATGGTTGTTTACATCTACAGGAGGGAGTGGGAGGAGAGGAGGAAGGAGAGGTTTTGGTCAGAATGTAAAATAAATAATTTAATATAAAAAATGGAAAAAATAAGATGGATTCTATAGATTGACCACATGTGACACCTCAATAAAGATTATTCCTATAGATTGACTGAGAAAAACAAGTTTACAATAAGGGTCTGGGGACAGATCCAGTGTGATCTCTGGCCACACAGATAGTATTAAAGTCACCAGGCTATTAACTACATCTGCCCCCAGCCTTCTGGGCACATAACAGATTATGCATCACTTTCTTTAAAAAGAACAAGGCTATATGGTTAGCATTCCAAGTTCCCTAGTGCTTATCTGTGAGCATAAGGAAGTCTGTGCCTCCTGTGCAACGAAAGTGTAGAACCCAGGAGGCAGAAGGACAGAAACAAAGTTTTTCCAGTTGACTGAGCCAGGGTTTCATGTGTACTGGATAAGTATCACTGAGATATGGTTGCTGTGGGATGTTCTGTATGGCAAATGTGTTGCTCTGATTGGTTAGTAAATAAAACACTGATTGGCCAGTAGTCAGGCAGGAGGAAGTATAGGCGGGACAAGGAGGAGAAGAATTCTGGGAAGTGGAAGGCTGAGTCAGAGACACTTTCAGCCGCCGCCATGACTAACAGCATGTAAAGATGCCAGTAAGCCACAAGCCACGTGGCAACTTATAGATTAATAGAAATGGGTTAATTTAAGATATAAGAACAGTTAGCAAGAAGCCTGGTACGGCCATACAGTCTGTAAGCAATATAAGTCTCTGTGTTTACTTGGTTGAGTCTGAGCAGCTGTGGGTCTGGCGGGTGAGAGAGATTTGTTCTGACTGTGGGCCAGGCAGGAAAACTCTACCTACATATGGCCCCAACCCTATGACAAACATCCAAAGGATGATGTCTCAGTCTCCAACATTCTCATTGAGGAACTCGGCAGCAGATATCAAGAACATCTCATGCATTTCCTAGTTTAGTCCATTCTGTTAGGGTTCTACTCTGATTGTTACAAACTTCTTAAAGTGAGCTTTAAAAACATCTGCCACCCTTTAAGTTCACACACCTATTCTGGTAGTCCTCTTTAGGGCCATAAATAGTTGGTATGGTTACCATACCCACTTCTATCTAAATACTTCAACTCTACAACCTTCCCGTGTATTTTCTCTTTGATCCACTAACTCTTTCCACCAGACTTCAGATGTCATGAGTATAATTTTCTCATTGCCTTTGTGTCCTTCTTATCTTTGATTGGTGTTCTAGTCTGATTGCTGTTGCTATGATAAACACCATGCCCAAAAACAGCTTGGAGGGGAAAGGGTTTATTGGGCTTATACTTCCCAACCACAAGCCACCATTGAAGGAAGTCAAGCAGGAGCAGAGCCAGGAATGGTGGAGGAACCCAGCTTGCTGGCTTGCTCCCAGACACATGTTCAACTACCTTTCTTACACAGTCCTGACCCATATGCCCAGGGTGGCACTGCCCATAATAGGCTGGACCCTCCTACATCAGTTAGCAATCAAGAAAATGCCCCTACAAACATGCCACAGGCCAATCTGATGGAGGTAATCCCTTAGTTGAGATTCCCTCTTTCCAGGTGTATCTCGGTTTGTGCCAAGTTGACAACTAAAGCTAACTATGGCAGCTTCAAGTATGACTCCCCAGATAAGACACAACTACATGTTACACCTACTAGCTGGAAGCTTGCCTTTCCACTCTGGATGTCAGAGCTCAAATACACTGTGACATTTCAAGCAAAGGTCAAATTGTATAAATATCCCATTGCCAAAAATAACCTAAGAAGGTAACAATAGCACTCCACTTCCCCTCCTTTTTTATATAGATTTAACTCTCTGGAGTCTCCTGGTTACAAAAGAGAGTAGAATTTTTCAAATACAAGTATGAAATTTCCTGTAACACTAGAATTAACAATATATAACCCATATCCATCTTTCCCAAAAGTCAAAATCTTTTTTTTTTTTTTTTTTTTTTTTTTTTGGTTTTTTGAGACAGGGTTTCTCTGTGTAGCTTTGCGCCTTTCCTGGAACTCACTTGGTAGCCCAGGCTGGCCTCGAACTCACAGAGATCCACCTGGCTCTGCCTCCCGAGTGCTGGGATTAAAGGCGTGCACCACCACCGCCTGGCCAAAAGTCAAAATCTTAAAGTATCCTGTAAGAAATCACATTACCTAAAAAAAGTCAGCTCAGTTGTATCATAGAACTGCCCCAGAGTAAGAACGCTGGCTTAGTTGTATGGTGCATCCAGTGACTTCAACTCCTAAATACTAATGAACAGAACGTGACATCTAACTTTTCCCTCTGCTGGGGTGATGGCAATCAAAGGAAAGAATATCTCAAAAACACTGCGTCAAACCCAGGCAAACGTTTATACCTTGATGTGCTCCTGTGTAGTGCTTCAAAGAGATGTCAGGCAACGACCAAGAGGCTAATTTTCATTTTTCCCTTTTTTATTATAAGGAGGTTGTCAAACTGAAGTCCTGTGTGCTAGCCTCCTGAAAGAGACAGTTGTTGTGCCATGAGGTAGTAGAGACTCTAACACAGGACTTAAATGCAGTTCATTCAAGCCATAATTTTAGTTTCTCTTGTTGCTAAATGAAATGGTCAAGATTTTGAAAGCTAAGGAGAACCTGGCAAAAGGCCCAGAGACTCAAGTACAGAGTGCAAGAATAAACTTCAGGTTTCTACCATTTCAGATGTTCTCGTTCCTCAGGAGCACAAGCATCTCAGATGGGGTCTGTGGTGACCCAGAGAGGCTTCCTAGTGAGACCTTATCAGGGTCAGAGAAGCTGAGCTTGCTTTATCCAGCAGGGCTGCATAAGGAGATGATTTGACCACAGGCATGTTTACCAGGGGTTTGGAAGGGTCTACACTTGGCTGTATGGTGTGCTTTGATCTTGTAAGGGGGAGGTGTAGCATGAATCTTAAAGAGTCTTATTAATAAAATCAAACCCGGGCCAGGTGTTGGGGTGAACTAGAAGATCAGAGAGACAGAACAAGCCACAGCTAACTTCACCTGGCCAACTTCTCAGCTGATCTTGTTTCCTCAGACTGGAAGCTTCTGTGTCCTCATCCCAATGGCTCTCAGCTGAACTGTGCTGCTAGAAGCCTGAAAGCTTAACCAGCCAAATGCCTAACCAGACCAAATGCTTCTAGTTTCTGGTCCTCACGCCTTACATACTTTTCTGCCTTCTACCATTACTTCCTGGGATTAAAGGCTTGCTTTCTGGGATTAAAGGCGTGTGTCACCATGCCTGGCCGTTTCCAATGTGGCCTTGAAACTCACAGAGATCCAGAGGGATTTCTATCTCTGGAATGCTAGGATTAAAGGTGTGAGTGCCACCATTTTCTAGCCTTTGTATCTAATAGGTGTTCTGTCTCTGACCCCAGATAAGTTTATTAGGGTGTACAATATTTTGGGGAACACAAAATACCACCACAGGGAGGTCTTTTGCCTCTCCCCTTGGCAAGTTATAAAAGGTCCTTTTGAATAACGGACTGCATGGCTGGATATGGACCCAGGGTCCTTCTGAAACTATCCTGTGTCTCTGTCTTTCTCCTCGTTGTTTAGGTCTGTCTTTCTACCTAATATTTCCTCATTCCTCTCTCCTCTACCAAAGAACCCTTTGAAAGGTGGGAAAAGGTTGGAGCTGGATGCCCACAGACTATCACAGGTGTCCACTGGACTTTCTTTGTGATTGTTAAGTGAGTCCCATGATTCTCTTCACCTAAGCTCATAGGGCTACCAGAGACACTGGCAACAGATTCCATACTGAGGCTTGGAGACCACTGAGTCAGAGAAAAGTAGAAACCAGGATATTGTCATTGTCCTTACACTTAGTGCATATTAAAAACAACTCCTTTCAAGGAATTTGTGAGTTGTCAAAGTAAAATACTTGCCAGTTAGTAAAATATTTTTTAAAGGAATTGGCTATCCATTTTTTATTGGTGGCCAAATTTAATCATTTATAAAAGCTCAGAGCTAAATGTTTCGCCTTCAGATTAAATGATATCTCCTCTCATCTTAATAATTATTGACAGAGATTGTACATCTTTAAGTTTAGGAGGAAAGGGACTGAAGAGATGGCTCAGGGGTTAAGAGCTCTTTTGCTCTTGCAGAGGACCTGATTTTGGTTCCTGGCATCCACGTTGTGGTCCACAAACATCTTTAATTCCAGTTCCAAGGGATCTCAGGGCACTGTACACATGTACACACATACATACAAAAACACACACGGGGGTGGGGAGAGAGAGAAACAGAGAGAGAAAGAGAGAAAGACACACACATGAGTACCAAGATCAGTGCCAATGGCCGAGCACCTATTTAGTGGTTTACCAAAGGGCTATGAGATGTTCACAAGTCTTTCCACAGCAAACTGACTGGAGGGCTGGAACAATTCCACATCCTAAGGGGGCTCCATGCAGGAGTTGATATGTAACATGTGTCACACTGCACACTTTAACTGTGCACTCTCTGCTCTGCACAAGCCATGCCTCCATAAGGAAAGGAAAATTTCCCAGTAATTGACCTTATCTCCACGTCCATAAATTTTCTTGTTTGTTTCCCTGAGGGAGTTAAGAACTTCGGTTATCACCATAGCTCACACTGTACATGAGTCCTTCATGGCTTTTATATACTAAAACTATTAAAATTCTAAAATGTTCTCTGGCCGAGATGTGCCCCCCCCCACCAACCTAATCTTATCTCTGAAAACCAGGATCTACACTTGACTTCCAAGTGACAGGGTCACTTTGGCTGTACCCTGTTTGATGCTAACTATGCACCCAGAAGTCCTTTTCCTCAACCTAACAGGAACTCAGAAGTTTCCATTATCAGTCAAACTTTTGGGGAAATGGGTTGAAATATGAGGCTAAGATGCAGAGTGTGGATGGTCATGGAGGCCCACCCCAATGCCTCCTAGGACAACATTTGCCAGTAGACATGGATAGTGTGTAGGATGGGAGAACGGAAAAGTAAAGTACCTGTCAATCACAAGGAAGGGTTATTCAAGCATTACCAATAGCACCACCCATCCCTCACTACCAACATGTGTGCTGGCATTTTATACAAGGAAACACGGCAAAGGGCAGGGGAAAGAGAACAAACAGTTTCCAAAAATTGTTCTGCCTTTTCAGCCTCGATACAGAAGAAATAGGGCTGCGAGGATGAGCCAGGAAAGTTGGCTTCCTTCCTAAACCTGTCACTACCTAACTCCACACACCACTTAATTTCTCCCATTTGCCATTTCTTCATCTATAAAAGGAAGAGGAGGAGGCAATGATATACATAAGCCCAGGGACTCCAATTGCTCCCGGTCTGGCTGAATTATGGCATCTCCTACTGTGTCCTGTTGGGGTCTATAATTTCTCAGTCAGAGGAGAAACGTTTCCTCTTGCAGGTCCCTGTTGTTTATTTTCATGTCTACCGTAGCAACATTTAAACATACTGGGTTTGCAGCACTTCCTGGCTCTCTCCCCAGCATCCTCCTGCTGCTATGCTTTCTCAAGGAGCAGACTTGAAATAACAAAGCACAAGAGCATGGGAATTCTTCTAGGCTTCCTAAGACGATCAGCAGCAAAAGGATTCAGAACCAGCCTGTGTTTGTATTCTTGCAAATGGTACCAACTTCCTTAGTGGTTTTTGCATTGGAATTCAGTTGGATTATCTTTGGGCATATTTGTTAGATTATCAACTGAAACTTTACTCTCAAAATTATAAACATTCCTGAAGGTAAATCTGCCAATAAACTAAAACTGCACCATTAATGAAAGTCCGGGAGCTAGAGAGATGGCTCGGTAGTTAAGAGCACTAACTAGTCTTACAGAGGGCCTGGGTTCAATTTCCAGCACCCATATGGTAGTTCACAACCATCTGTAATCCCGATCCAGAGGATCTGATGCCCCCTTCTGGCTTCTGAGGGCACCAGGCATGTACATGGTGCATAGAACGGTGCATGTACAATGGTGTATAGACATGCATGCAAGCGAAATATCCATACACGTAAAGTAATAAAATTATGATAATAGTTGTTTAAATCCCCAAGATTTTAGTTGTGAGATCTTTTGTTGTTGTATATTTTAAAGTAATAGCTCAAGGGAAGTGACTTTTCCTTGGTTATATTGAAGCCTGCGGCACTGCTATTGCATCAAGGGGGGTGGGGGGTAAATCAGTGACAATAACATCCAGGGACAGAGGATGCCACACTGAAGACTTGTGGTCATGGAATTCCTACCGTACTCTCTCCAGTCCTGTGCTATCAAAACAGTGCAGTCACTCAACAAATACACGCGACAGTAAGAGGTCTGCATGGCTCCATTCCAAAAGAAGAAAGCTTTCAGAGAGGGGATCTGGATTCCAGATCCATGCAGTTACAGACAGTGGAAGCAGCATCGTTTGTGCTATTCGTCACTGTTCACCTACCGCTGCCCTCACCAGTACCTGGGGGAATCAAGACAGATTGAGGGGAGAAGTAGAAAGGGGAGTGGCTTAAAACACAGCACTGAGCACCCAGGAGACAGCTCGGCTGGTCGAGTGCGTGCATGAGGACCTGAGTTCAAACCCAGAATCCACGTTAGAGAGCAAACAGCCAGGCCTGATGGTGCGCTCATGCTTGTAATTCTAACAGGGAGAGGTGGGAGACAGCAGCGATCCCTACAGCTTACTGGCCAGCAGCCTAAGCGTGTAGCCTCCTATCAGTGAGAACCCTGGCCTAAAAACAAGGCCAAAGGCTCCTGGAAAGTGGCACTCAAGACTTATCTCTTGCCTACACACACATACACTCAGTCATGTGTGCATGCATACATGCAAACATGTACACACACACACATACAACAACAATAATAATAATAATAATAATAATAATAATAATAATAATAATAAAATTTCAATCCAGCATAGTGGTGCACACCTGTAATCCCAGTGCTTGAGAGGGTAAGACGGGAGAATTAGAGTTGGAGGCCACCCTGAGCTACAGAGCGAGACTGTGTTTGAAAATGCATAAACAATTGTCGGGTATGGATGTGAGATGAGTCGAAAGAACGCGCAGTTATCTTTACCTTATTCTGCTGTAATGAATATGTCCTACAAATTCTACCAAAGTTAGTCTAGTAATAAATTCACCACCAATAAGCTTAATAAACTTAAATTAAGTTAACTAGGTAAGAAATTTTAGAAATAACATTTTTAAAGTGGTAACAGAGTCTGCTAAATACTGTGTTTATCGTCCTCATTTGTGATTTCATAATGAAAATCCAAAGCTAAACTCTGCATCCCACCACACTTGCTAAAAATAAAGGCACAGTTCAATAATAAGCTCACTTTCTATGATATATTGCCCTCATATCTATAAACTCAGTCCTAAACAACCCCGATTTTAAATTAAAAGTTCACTCTCCTTTTATGTAATTTCTAAAAATAGCTTGCTTAGCTAAATATGTAGATCCTGCAGAATTGGCTAGATTTATGAAACATTCTTTAATAAACTAAACAATCACTATATAAAAAGCAGATGCAATACCTTTGTAATTCAATTTTATAGTTTAAAAATATTCTACGTGGAAGCGCCAGATTCTGCCCTGCAGAGACACAGGGCTCCCGCTGACGTCAATAAGAGCCGAGCACTCACAAAGGAGGCCAGAACTATGCCCTGAGCACTTAAATTTAGTAAGCCACTAGATGCAGGGAGGAAGAAAAAAGGCTTGGCTCAAATGCCATCTCATCAGCCTTCCAATCTGCTGGTATTAAGTGTGGCTCAGGGTGGCTAAGTTCATATCCTTCTAGATGGAGAAGAAATGGGAGCAGGACACTGTCATAGTGTGCACAAGCATTTAGTGGAAATTTACGTACATTTCCACTCCCTGGGAGACTACGCCTTTGTTCCTTTTGAGACTTCATTTTTTTTAACTCTCTTAAGATGGCTGAACTGTCTGATTTCCTGCAATAAAAGGTAGAATTTGTGGTTGTAAACTCAAAACACTCCTCTTCCTTTCAATGAATATAAAAACAAGATTTACACATGAACTAATGACTTCTCCTCATGTAAGCTCGCGCTCCGAATTCACTTGACTAGAACACACACAAAGTGACAGCCACAGGGGAAGAAAAGGAGTAGGAGCTGCCAGGTCCAAAGGATGCTTGCAAGAAAGCTGCAGACTTCTGAGTAACTGTGCTTGCTCACTGTGGGGTTTGGCCAACTGGCAGAGAAGGGTTACCTCAACTCTCTGCTTTAAACAAACAAAGGTGCAGCCCTACTAAGTGTGAAAGTACTTCAGAGAGTTAACTGTGTCACAGGAAGCCAAAGTTGTAGAGACAAAAACATCTGGAGATGGCCTTCATATTCAACTAATCCATCATTAATATTTCTTTGTCACTCTCTGACATTACCAGAACTTTCCACAGGAGAGTTTTAATTCTCTGCCTCCTCGGTGAATTCTGCAAATCTTCGAGATATGGCCCATGAGTTAAACTTGACAAAAGTTGGGCAATCTTCTCTGCTGTCTTGCTTCTCTTCCAGTCTCTTCTTTGCCTTAGCGTCACTTCTGGAATAATCTTACCCCATTCCTGCCCCATTTCTAATTAACTAAAGAACAAATGCAAATGAATTGCCCAGGCAAGGCATGCTCTCTAGCGCTCTAGCGCTCTCCCTCCATCTCCCTCCCTCTCCCTCCCTCCATCTCCCTCCATCTCTCTCCCTCTCCCTCTTTCTCCCTCCCCCTCCCTCCCCCTCCCTCCCCCTCCCTACTTCTCCCTCCCTCCATCTCCCTCCCTCTCCCTCTTTCTCCCTCCCTCTCCCTCTCTCTCTCTCTCTTTCTTCCTCTCTCTCCCTCTCTCTCCCTCTTTCTCCCTCCCTCTCCCTCCCTCTCCCTCTCTCTCCCTCCCTCTCCCTCTCTCTCTCTCATAGCTGTTCTGAAGCACTTACTGGTCCCAGTAGAGGGACACAGGTTTGCCATGTAGGTGCACCTGCTCATGACTACATCTCCAGACCCCACCCCACCCCACCCCAAAAAAACAGTATTTCAAAATTAAATCTGCAGAGCTGTGGAGACAACTCAGTCAGGAAATTTCTTGTCATGCAAGATTGAGGACCTGAGTTAAGGATCCCACACTGAAGCAGCAGAGACAGGAGGGTCCCTGGAGCTTGTTAGCCAGCCAGCCTAGCTGAAACCAGTGAGTTCCAGGTTCAGTAAGGGACACTGACGAATGAATGAATGAATGAATGAATGAATGAATGAATGAATGAATGAAGAGAGATTGAGAAAGACATCTGACCTCAACATGTGCATGGGTGTTGGGGGGGGGGTGTACATGCACACAGAGAGAGAGATCAGAAAATCACCTTCAGCTAAGCTTGCCCCAGCAGTAAATGACCTTCCTGACAATTAATGATCTTCTTGATTCACTTTTAGCTACCAATGTGAGGTATGTTTCACTTATAGCTTAAAAGTAGCTTTTGGGAAAGTTGCATATATAATCCATGTGTTCATAATATACATTCACAGGCAACTAAAGGCATTAGGATACTGTTATCCTTGCTGATGGGGCAAGGATCATTGTAACCAAGATCAAAAGAGGGTGAAGTAATGGCTCTTCCTTGAGTGGTCGTCCAGACAAGGAGGACTTTTAAAGGTTCTGGCTCACGTGGCTTCTTGTCTAACCACTCCACCCAGTTAAAAATGTTCTTCGTGGGCTTCTGTCTCCAACTGTGAAGGTGTGATGTGTCTCACTCTTACCAGAGGAAGAAGAGAGAGAGAGATGTCTTTCAGAAGTCTTTGCCAGGTCACCACCTAATCCTCACACAGTATCAGAATGGATGCTGACGTAGGACACATCATGGGTTTACTCAAGACAGACTCACAACCATACTTGAAGACACCTTCTGTTCCTTTTCCCTACCACAGACAGATCTGTCATGAAGGATCCCATCTCTTTTTCCCTGTGTAACTGAGGAGCAGAGTTGCTAAGTTGGAAGAGCAACGTGTTATAGAAGCACAGTTTATGATGTCTTGGCTCCAGGGTGCAAACGGGGCAGAGAGACTTCTCGGGTGCAACCAGTTCAGTGAGTACCACTGGGCAACACTAAACTATTTCTACCTGTGTGGACTATGGCTGCCTGAATCACATGCTGTCCTCAGCAACATGGGAATGCAGAAACCTGCCTCGGGTTTTCAGACTTAGGGATCATGGATTGGATCAGACGTTTATATGTTTTAAGATTTAATTATTTTTATTAGTATGTATAAGTGTATGTATGAATATGTGCACCATGTGTGCAGTGCCCACAGAGGCCAGAATGGTGTCAGATAGCCTAAAACTAGAATTACAGATGATCGTGAGCCACCATGGATGCTGGACACCAAAATGAGGTCTTCTGCAAGAGCAACAACTGCTCTTAACCACTGAGCATCTCTCCAGCCTCACACATTTGTATTTGTATTTTTATAAAGAACCCAGAAGATTCTGCATTGGAATAAAGATTCAAATTCAGTTAGTCCATATCTCTCTCTGTCTCTCTGTCTCTCTCTGCCTCTCTCTCTCTCTCTCTCTCTCTCTCTCTCTCTCTCTCTCTCTCTCTCTCTCTCTCTTTCTCTCTCTCTCTGTCTGTCTCTCCTTCTGTCTCTCTGTCTCTGTCTCTCTCTCTGTCTCTTTCTCTGTCTCTCTGTCTGTGTATGTGTGTCTATGTGTGTCTGTGTATAAACATGCATGTGGCACGCATATGAGCGTATGTTTTCTGATCAGATGTTGACATAAGGTAACTTCCTCTATTACTCTCCAGCTTTCTTTTGAAACAGAATCTCTCATGGGATCTGAAGCTTACCAAGTGGGCTAGACTGGCCAGCCAGAGAGTCCCATGGGATTATTCACACATCATGTCTGGCTTTTATGTAGATGCTGGGGACCAAACTCAGGTTCTCATGTCTGCCCAGCAATCACCTTACCAACCAAGCCACCTCCCCACCCCAATATCTTTATTTTTAAGGCATTGCCTTAAGAATACAATGCAAGGTATGGGCATTCTTCAGGCCCCCTGGGGTGTCCATGCCTTCCACGGTCACTTAATGTGTTCCCTTCTGCTCCATTTTCCAGTGACGTATAAATAAAAAGATAGACCCTCCCCCGAGAAAAATCGTATTTTTCTTTCTCCTTCCCTGTCTGATTATTACTTTGAGTATTTGAAGCAACAACTGGGTCTTGTAATTTTGCTCTTGTTGTCAGAATAAGAATTCACCCTGAATTACACATTTGAATCTGATTCAACCTCTCTGAAATCCCCAGGCTTCCAAAGACTTGGCTAGAAGTAGCTTCTCTCATGAGGAATTGAGAGCTCCCTGCTGCATGTTTTCTGTCTGTTCCATTACCTACCGATGAAGCGAGGAAAGATAGGACAGTAAAAACTATTCATAATTCAGAAACCTCAGAGCAGCTTCCTGTGGGCTGATTTCTCAGCAAAGTGCTGCTTTGGCTCATTTTTTCAATGAATGGGATCAGAATTTTTTCAAAGCTCTAGTTAGATTTTCCAAGTGGACAATATTTCCCTCCCAACTAGCATCAACTGGGCTTTATACAATTGGTTTTAATGTTTACTTAGAAAATTCTCCATTTAGCTACAGTAGAGACTGGAGGGATCAGACATTTAAAATAAGCAAAATGTAATAATTATGGGAACAGAAAGAGAAAATAACCTTGCATCAGTAAAAACAACCAAATTTCCCCTCCTTCAATCTTAAGTAGAGTCATCAGGATATCAGAGGACAAAGAGAAGCATGGACCAATGAGAAACAAGCATAGCTTAAAGAACAGGAAAATTTGCCCAAGAATCAACAAAGCAAGCAAGTTTCATGACTCTGAGCCCTTCCCAGCAGCAGG
This sequence comes from Peromyscus eremicus, assembly GCF_949786415.1. Lineage (NCBI taxonomy): Eukaryota > Metazoa > Chordata > Mammalia > Rodentia > Cricetidae > Peromyscus > Peromyscus eremicus. Next base: position 148,905,183 of record NC_081418.1, on the reverse strand, counting down.
CTCAAGGCTCACCCTTGCAGTGCAGTGACACTGGAAATCACTGGACAGCGGTTAACTGCAAGCCAGACACCCTTTGCAACGGAAGCCCATCAAATCAGGACCAAGAGTTCTGTCACATCAAATGTCCTCCTTCATTCTTCTCAGGGACACTAAGCGCCCCTACACCAAAAGGACAAATCTAGCAAAATGTCACAGTTGGCAGTGGGAAGCTCACAGGTCATAAGTGGGAAAACAGACAAGAAAGGGAATAATCTTCAAAGAGTTTGTCCCAAGTGAACATGACTGAGGAGGCAGGCCAGGGAAACAGATAGATAGGACACACACACACACACACACACACACACACACACACACACACACATACAAACACACATATCACATACATACACACACACACACACATACATATAACATGCAGACCAAAAATGATTGTAGTATCGATGATTACACAATAGTTACATTATGATGCTTCAGTGAGATCTAGTTCTGGGATTACTCATGCCTGCTGAGCCCATGTCTATGTGTGACTGTGTGGACATGTTAATTTGCTACAGTGTGGTTTATTAGTACTTCTTTGCTCAGGTGCAAAGCTGAACATTTCCACTAAAATATATAATATCTAGAAGGGGAATTTTCCCTCTTGGAGGAAACAGCACCTCATTGTGTAGCCAAGGCTGGCCTCCAGCTCACCATATACCCAAAACTGTCCTGAACTTATGACATTCCTCCTGCCTCAGCCACCATACCAGGCTGAATTTTCTAAAACACAGATGTCTTTGTGCCATTTCTCTGTCCCTAATACTTAGAGGCCAGAATCCAACACTCTGCTCTGAACATACTCACCATTTCTCTCCCTAGTTCACACCAATCTGCAGGAAATACAACCACTATCTCCCATGTGGAATTCATTATATCAGCCTCAGGTAGCCAGACCCTTCACTAGGCCACTCCAACGTGTCTTTGATCATCATATTTATCTATCTCCCATGGTGACTGGCAGGACAATGAAGGAATACTAAGCACAAGTTGATGCCCAGACATTTAATAAACTAGATGAAATGTGCTCATTCTCTTCATGACCGCCTGCCAAAACACACACAAGAAGAGGTAGACAATCTAGATAGGTTAAGAGGGGAAGAAATTGAATCAATAATTAATAATATTACAGGCTAGAACCCTACAGGGCTTAGTTGGGCTCACTGGTTAGGGCTGTGAAATGTTTAAGAAAGAAATCATTCCAGTCCTCTGCAATCTCTTTAAAGGATGGGGTGATGGGGATGCTTCCTAATTCATTCTATGATGTTGGTATTTCCTTCACAGAGGAGAGAAAAAACATTATAAGAAAACATGGAGGGCTGGAGAAAGGGCTCAGCAGTTAAGAGCACTTGCTTTACAATCACAAAGACTGGGACTTAGAGTCCAGCACTCAAGTAACAAACTAGTTTTCAGTAGTTGTTATCTTTCTCAGTGACTTTTTGGTTTAACTGCAGGCTACAAGATTCACCTGTGATTGGCTCGCTGTGTGCACAGCACAGCAGGACCATAGCCAAAGCAGCTCCACTCTCACAATTGAAGGAAAAATCAGTGTAATTCATGATTAAACTTCCTTAGACCAGAATGTGTTCTTCTAGTTCTGATTAGATTGTGTTTAAGAGTAGATGAACTGCTTTGTCTTATATCCAATGACAGTGAGGAATCTGAAGAATCCATTTGAGAAGTGACAGATGATGTGACTAAAAAGGAAGTTGTCAATTGGCAATTGCTATAGAGTTTACCATTCACTACCTCCTACAGATGCAAAGCCATCACATTGGGTGGTGCTACCTCAGGGTATATGGTCCATAGTTTATAGGAAAGTAGACTGAACAAGCCATGAGGAGCAAGTCAATAAGAAGTGTTCCTTCATAGCCTCTACTTCAGTTCCTGCCTCCAGGTTCCTGCTTGGCCCTAACCTCCATTCATGATAGACTATGATCAGAGTGTATGATCCAAATAAACTTTTTCCTCCCCATGTTGCTTTTGGTCATGGTATTTTATCATAGCAAAGGAAAGCAAACTAATATATCCATGTAAATGTGTATTTTGAAATTATATAATGAAAGAAGACTCAAAAAAGGAAAAAAAAAAAAAAAAGAAAGCTTTCCTTACAAAGTAAATAGTGACCTAAAATATTTTTTGTAAATTGTTGCCAGGATTAAATATCCATCCATTGAATTATCATACAGAGTGTAGGCATAAAATGAAAGGAATAAAAAGTCAGTTTTTGTTTGCATAGATAGTGAAGAATTTGTTCCACAGAAAAGCAATCCAAATTTTCTCCCCAGCTCTCCCAACACCATTTCCCAGAAACTGGTATGTTCTTGGTGAGTATTAACTTGGAATATCATCATATTGAGAGAGTAAGGAACCCATTCTAGGGCATTCAGGGGACACAGTCCCTCTTTTGACATAAATGAAAAATTTATGTTCTCTTTGGAGCTACTTGCAGCCAGAATCACAAACCATTTGTCTTCTGAGTCTGAAGCCCATGGATGATGACTCAATGTTTATCCCACTCCCAACCCCCACTCCTATCCCGTCAGTGCAGGGAGGCTTAAATGATTGGCATTATTTAACCCAAAAAGACCAACTCTGTGAATGGTAATTTTTTCCACTGCTTTCACCAAAACCGACCACCTAGATAAAACCATTTATAAAAATCATTATAATAAAAACAAGGAAAATGAGTAAGAATTCCTGCAGGCTGAAGGTTTAAAAGGAAGCTGCAGACTATCCCCACAAGTATGTATTTATGTGTGAAATCTCAAGCAGACCAACAGTTCAAGGCTTTGCTGTCCTTGATTCACTTTACCGTTTGAGAGTGCAGTGTCTTTCCTTCCTCACCACGCGGTACCTCTGTGACACTCTCCCGAGTCTTCTAAGATGACTACCCTAATCCTCAACACTAAGGATGTTATTGCAACCCTCGAATCTTGTCCTATGAGTGCCTTGATTTTCACCATCGTTTTTCACCTAACATTGCACAATCAATACATTATATTGGCTTGAATTAATTCTGTGATATCAAGCAAGCCCTGCTCTGCAGGAGACAACCAGCTGCAGCACCCAAGACAGTCACACTTCATTTAACCCAATGGCTTGGGAACCTCTCATCCAAAAACCGAGAGTCACATGTTGCTTCAGGGATGATTCTAAAGAAATCTACTTGGGAAATATAAAAACTGGCTTCTGTTCTGAAATTTGGCAATGGTTATGAAAGACTTCAAAATTCTCAGGAGATGAGGGGAGTCTATTGAATCTGTTTGTTCTTGTTCTTTGTCTCTGTCTCAGTGTGTGTCTCTCTCTGTCTCTGTGTGTGTGTGTGTGAGTGTGTGTGTGTGTGTGTGTTTGCAAGCTCGGTTAAGTCGAAAACCCCTATGAATGATGAAATACATAGTGTGATCACCTAAAGCACCCTTAAAATATAAAATATGTACAAACACAGGGGATGTAACTCAGTTGGTAGCGCAAGGACCTGGGTTCAACTCCCAATGTTGACAGCTGTGGTGGCACATGCCTATCATCCCAGCACTAAGGAGGTGGAGGCAGAAAGACCACAAATTTAAGGTCATCCTCGGTTATATAGCAAGTCAGTGATAGCCTAGGCTACACAAGACTCTGTCTCAGTATCTTCACTATAAATGACTGAAGAAGTTAACATTATTTAGCATCCAATGGTTTGATGGCTTCTGGGGAAAAAAACAGTCAAATGGAGCCATTCTTTAACTGTGTCTTATAATGTACATCAGAGATTTTCAAGACAAAGAAGTTACTTGACAGAACATAAATATAATTTGGTGATTTTTTTTCTTTTTACAGGCATGCATTTAGTTAGTTAGTTAGTTAGTTAGTTAGTTAGTTAGTTAGTTAGTGTGTGTGTGTGTGTGTATGTGTGTGTGTAGGTCAGAGCACACCTTGCAGAAGTCAGTTCTCTCCTTCTAAGGATCCATGGGGTCCCAGGGATAGATCTCAGGACACCAAGCTCGGCAGAAAAGCATTTTTGCCCACTGAGCCATCTCTCCAGCTCAGTCTGTTGAATTCCAGTTATCATTGTCACAACTGTTTTCCTCCAGTATGTGAGCGGATTCACAGCTAGTGTCTGTCACTTCTAAATTCATATACCTGGCACACACTCTAACAAGAAACACACAGCAAGCAACTCCAAGAAAAGGATTCCAGTCCCAGATTTAAAAAATAACAACCGTCGCTGCTTGTGCTCAACTACATTTTTTTCTTTCTAAAAGCTGTAAGCCATGAAATATAAATTTAGCTTTCCTCAATTCCTAACAAAAGAATGAATCAACGCTGAGGCATGTTGACAGAAGCATGGTACTGTCTCTATCATTTCTCTTCTCTGTAATGCTGGGTTACCCAGAACCACAAGAAGAAACATTGACTGTTGGCGCAAACTCAGCTCTTTCTTCCGATGTTAAGACCATGCCACTCTCTCCTTCCTGGCTGTTTGATCAAATGTTAAATGACTGGGTGTGGTGCCATGATATAGAAGGTGCACACTCAGTGCCTGAATGAATGAATAAACCAGACACAATTTATTAAATACATTGAAAAATTACACACTATTTAATTTTTCACAGAAGCAATCCAAGTAACTCATTTCTCATCAGAATGTTTCTACTTCCTCCCTCACAGTCAATGTTCAGTTAGGAAAACATATGGATTTTTCCCTCTCAGAATTGGAGGGTAAATTTTCTTTTTGATTTACATAGAAGTATATATGAACATATTCCACCTCTGTTTTTTAACTTTTATTTATTATTACTGTGTGTGAAATCACACACACGTGAAGGCCATAAGACAATGTTTGTGAAGCCGGTTCTCTCCTTCAGTTTTTTGTGGTAACTTCAGGGAATCGAACACAAATCGTTAGGCTTTCACATCAAGTGCCCTTGTGCACTGAGCCACCCTGAAGCCCCATCTCTCCCTTTTAATCAGGATTATTTGCACACTTGTGTTGAACTAGTATCTGCAGACACATCAAGCAGTCCATTTTCTGTTCTGTATGTGGCATCTCTATCGTTTTTGCTGGTCTTTTATCTTAATGACAGAGTCAAAAATAGAAAGGGGAAAAAGACTCAATGTTTTCACTGCCTTTAATATCACTGCTTCCAAATGAGCTTTGATATTCAAATTCTCTGAAAGCTGTAGCCCACACAGACTCCAGAATTGGAAAGCTCAGCCAAGACAGAAGGTAACTGCATCAGATGGCACTCTTAACACCGGATGCCTTTGCCGGGAAAGCTTTCGGTTGTGCATATATTATTAAAGGTCTGTTTTTAACTTCAGATGTAATTAAACATTATCTAAAACTCCTACTATTTACTTTTATCTTTTCTGTCACAAGCAAATATCACATGGAGAGCCAGTTGTTACAACCATAGAAAGGTGGGAACAGACTTCAAAAGTCTGAATCTTTGTGCACACTCAATGGATGTAACCTGTATTCTCCTAGCCTTACATCTTTCTTGTAGAGTGTCATAGACGGGATACCTCAATACATGTGCATTCTGGCACATAGCCTCCAATTTAAGGGGTAAATGATCACGGTGTCAAATGCCATTCATTTTAGTTCTAACTAGAATATGCTATTTCCAAGATCTAGAGTGAAGGTCAGTCCTGATTGCAGCCAAAAGTGGTGCAGTCTTACAGCATATAAAGACCATTTTGCCAGGTCTGAAAGCTGATGTGGTCAGGGGAAATTGTGGAGGAATGGGAGTGGGATGGTTTGTGTACCTCAGAAAAAGATACATGAACAAAATGCCCTGGGATCCTATAAAATCCCTGAAAATGATGCTGTCATGATCAACATCTGCTTGTTAGGGACTTATCAAATTCCTTCCCTGGGGTTCCCTGTGAGGTTGTACATGTTACCAAATGAATCACTCCGAAACATAGATGGCCCTGAGAGTCTAAGAACTGACAGCCCTCCTCAGTGTGGCATCTCTGCTTTGACTGGGTGGGGAGGGCTCTATGATAGTCAAGAGCCTGCCACTTCTTCCTACATCCATTGTATGGCAAATATGCAATTCAAACTTATAAATGTCACAGCATCAATGTGAAAAACACTTCTGAAATACAAGTTTTGTGGAGATACAATAAAGAAAAATTGATCAAATGACATCAAAAGTTAGGGTAGGGGCTAGAGAGATGGCTCAGAGGTTAAGAGCACTGGCTGCTCTTCTAGAGGTCCTGAGTTCAATTCCAAGCAAGCACATGGTGGCTTGCAACCATCTATAATGAGATCTGGTGCTGTCTTCCGGCACACATGCAGGCAGAACACTGTATACATAATTAAAAAAAAAAAGTTGGAGAAAGGGAGTAAAATGTAGAAAAACTGGCTCACATTGTTCCTGAATGTCTTCAAGAACTCACTTTAAAAGAAAAAAAAATGAAAACAATAGAGTACTGCACTGGTTAGTATCAAGTGTCAAGTGGACAGAAGCTAGCGTCACCTAGGAGACAACCTTCCAAGCACACATTCTTTAGATTAGGGTATCCAGTGACCATGTCTGTGAGTGGTTACCTTGATTGAGTTAATAGAGGTGGGAAGATCCAACCTAAAAGTGGAGGCACCATTCCTTGGGCTGGGATCCTGGGCTGTACTGAAAAGGGGGAGATGAGTTGAACACAACCATTCGTCACTCTGCTTCTTGGCCATGGATACAAGGTGACCAGCTTGAAGCTCTTGCTGTTGGGACTTCCCCATGATGATGAGCTGTAACCCTGAACTGTAAGCCAAAACAAACTCTTTCTTAAGTCTGAGTATTTTCTCACAGCAATGGAAAGAGTAGTTAACATAACTATAAATAATGACTTTCTCAAAACTCTATAAACTCTAATCAACACATGCATATTGATAGAAAACAATTTGTAATAGAACAAAACATTGTTCAATGAACAAGCATCCACATGCACACCTGTGGACATGTGTGGAGAGTAATATAAAATAAGTTCCATGATCCCTTTGGGTATATCTAGTGTTCTTAAAAATTAATACTTATTTTGGGACTTTCTTGTTTCAGAAGGCTGTGCTTGACCTAAAACACGTTTTTAAATTATGCAACATACTTTGAATTTAGTAGCCAAGCATGTCCAATTCCTTATAGGAAATACTTAAGAGCTAAGATAAGATGCACTCTGGCCAGGTGTGGTGATGCATTCCTCTGACCCCAGCACTTGAGAAGGTAAGTCAGGAGACTTGTAACTCTAGGAAAGCCTGAAAATAGCAAAAAGGCAAACACTGAGCATAGTGGTGCATACCTTTACTTTCAGTACTTGGGAAGTGGAAGCAGAATTATCAGAAGTTCAAGATCATTATCTGCTCCACAGAGTTCAAAGCCAGTCTGGACTACCTGAGACCCTGTCTCAAAGAAAGAAAGAGAGAGAGAGAGAGAGAGAGAGAGAGAGAGAGAAAGGAAGGAAGGAAGGAAGGAAGGAAGGAAGGAAGGAAGGAAGGAAGGAAGGAAGGAAGGAAGCCAACAATAAAAAGTAAAAATATATTCTCCTAAAATTCCAACTTAGATGGATCAAATCCACAACCATCTTCTAGCCATTGTCTAAGGAGTGGAGACACCACTACGTTAGATATTTGCAGTTGTGACAGCAGACATCTCAGATGCCCTTCCTTCTAGAAGTCTAGGTAACTAAGAGAAACCTCAGCTCTCACTCACCATTGAGCTAATCCTTTTTTCCTTTCTTGGCGAAATGAGACAATACCACACACACAATAGAAACATTAGAACATAAAATTCTCTCAGTATCAAAGGCTGGTTGGAATTCCCACACATAAAAGTACAAATTTAGATTGGTACACTACTGTGTAAAACTAGTTGATAGTATTTCATCTAGACACACACACATCCACAATTCACTTCCCACAAAAAACTATGTAGTTCTGTTCACCAAAAATTTGTCTAAGAATGTTCATAGTAGCACTATCTGTCATAACCCAAAACAGGAAATAATCTATAAATAGAACAAGGAATAAGTAAATTGTATATTCATACAAAGAAATACCACAGGGCAGGCGCTGGCAAAGGGGGGGGGCAGATGAAGAAATGTTCCCAGGCTTTGCAGGCCAAATATGGTCTCTATTGAGTACTCTTCTATATGATTTTTATAGCCCTTGAAAAATGTCAATCATTCTCAGTTTGTAGGCTGTACTAATCCACCTGTACTGGTCCTGGAGGAAGCTTTGCTGGCTGAGAGTCGCAGAGCAAATTATGTGGTTATGTTGATGGAGGTCATAGACGTAATGCTGAGCAAAAGACAAGCCTCAAAGAAATAGCATCAGCTGGCTTCTGTGATGCATGCCCACCTTTCAACACTCAGGAGGAGGTAGAGGCAAGAGGATTGCCACGAGTTCAAGACCAGGCTGAGTTGTACAGATAGACCAGATTTCAAAAATTCCAATCAATACATCATAGGTAAAACACTACTTCCATGAAGTTTGAGAACAAAGCTCATCTACAGTGATAGAAGCCTGACAGCATGGTGATGGGGGTGGGGGAGGGAACTGTTAGAAAGCTGCAACATCTCTAATTTGGGTTCTACTCCCCCATTGTGTTCATGGTGTAAAGCTCCATAGACCTGCAAACAGAAGATCAGTGTACTCCAGGACAACTATGCCGGCTTCAATTAAAAAAAAAAAAAAAAAAAAAAAAATCAGCCAAAAACCATAACAATTTACTTACAATACGATTTCCCAAGTCATTTAACACACTAGGGGGCTTTGTGAGGTTTCTAGAGAATTTCAAAATGCACTTCCCACACATTTAATCACAAAATTTCCTTCTTCCCACAGCAGCTTTCAAAACTGTCATGACTTCTCAAGGTAGAAAACTTTGAGGAAGCACACAGGTATGTGAGAGCATAGCTGGAAGAAGGAATACGGAAAGGGTAGCTATGAATTGTAGGAGACCTTAAATGCTGTACTGATCTCAGCTTCCATCTTAGGGCAACCTTTAAAAGACTTGAAGTGGAAGTGGGCCAAAATCAGGTTTATGGATTGAGAAGGCAAGACTGGCAGTCCCACAGAGAGCGAGAAGCTGGGATGGCAGTCACACGGAGAGCAGAGAGTGGCAACAGTGGGAACAAAGGACAGAATAAGCTGAGCATCAGCAATGGCTGCAGCCGCTCCAGGAGCCTGTGGAAGCAGCCACAGGAGAGGAGACAAAAACACAGGGTGACTTGGGAGTAGGCTCGGTCTATGAAGTGCTGCTTGTCACACAAGTATAGAGGATGTGTGTTTGGATCCCCAGCACCCATGTAAATCCTGGGCTGGCCATCCTGCATCTGTAGCCACAGCACTTGAAGGATGGAGACAGGTGGATCCCTGGGGCTCACATAATGGCCAGTCTAGCTGAAGCAATGGGAGACATTCTCAATGAGAGATATCATGTCCAAAACAAGGTGGGGAGTGACCGAGAAAGACACCATGTCAACCTCCAGCCTATATACACACACAAAGATGGAAGCCATCTAACTTCCCTTTAGAAATAAATTTCAGCTCAATCTAAAATATCCCTATTAAAATAAATATAAATAAATTCACTGGTTGACCAACATATCACTAATGATAAAAAACACAAGTCATATTTCTAAGAAATGTATCCTTGCTCTGCAGTATCTATAACATACCCACATGAATACATAGTTGTCAGTAAATAGGTGAAGACAGTAAAGCATGGAAGGTCTATAGATTGAAGGGGATGCTGTACTGTCCAAGAAATGATCTACACAGCTGTACTTTCAGTTGTGAATAAATGAGCTTCTTAAGCACACAGCAAGTAAAAGATGAAAAAAAAGGAAATAGGAAATGGCAGGTAGACAGATAAGAAAACTTCATAAAATGGGCTGCTCAAATCGTCCAGCAGAAACTGACTAGGGAAGCTGAGGATGGAATTCCTGACAGATCATCTCCATGGCTGAACTCCAGGGTTCCCTCTCCCACTGCAGGCATCTTTTTATCACAGGATGAACAGTAGTGATCTCAGTTGGAAATGGATGACCCTTCCAGCTGTCCTCAAGGATACAATGTCTTTACTCTTAGGCAGTTTTGCTGTTCTCTTCTCTCCCTGTCACAGAGTTAGGGGGCATGCCAATTTACCAATATGATGCACTTTACAAGGAGGTGACAAGTTGGAAAGGATCTTTAAGGGGCTCACCCTTCCCTTAAGTGAATGTTTATCTAGGATGCATTGAGCTACATTAGCCATTCAAGAAGTGTGTTTCTACCTGGAATATGAGCCTATTTAGGGGTGGAGGTGATGACTGGCAGAAAAGCCTTGACATTTAAATTAATTGCAGTGTTGTAATGACAAAACTTTTGTAAAATCAACTATTTGAATTTTGTTACCACCAGAGTACTAGACACAGTAGTAGACACACACACACACACACACACACACACACACAGAGAGAGAGAGAGAGAGAGAGAGACAGAGAGAGAGAGACAGAGAGAGAGAGGGAGGGGGAGAATAAATTATGAAATAATATGACACGCTGTGATTGAATCTCATTTATATTTGTAATTTCTACTTGAGATGTTATCATGGGGTCTCTGGAAAATTGAAAAACTCTTCCACAAAAATGTATCAACCTCTGGTCCTAGGTACAGTGGGTGGTATGTCAACAGGGACTTTAAAGATGTGATCTAACAAGTATTGTTGTTGATGTTGTGGTTTTTGAGGCAGGGTATCTCTGGGTAAACCTGACTCTTCTGGACCTAGCTATGTAGACAAGACTGACCTCTAACTCAGGGATCCACCTGCCTCTGCCTCCTAAATGCTGGAATTTAAAGACCTGCACCACACCCAGCTAAATGAGGATTTTATAAGATTGCCCTAGATTATCTGGGGTCTTGTGCACCCCAGTGGACCTTGTAAGATATAGATGGGAAAATCAGAGGAAGTAATGTGACCATACGAGTAGAAACAGGACTGACACTTGAAGATGGGAAAGTGGGCCACAGTCAAAGAATACGAACAGCCACTAAGGGGGGGGGGGGGGGGTTGGGAAGGAGATTCGGAAATAGCTCAGTGGGTAAAAGCACTGGCCACCAAGCCTGACAACCTGTGTTCAATCCCTGAGCCCCATAGGGTGGAAGGAAAGAACTGAGTCCTCCACAGTGTCCTCTGAACTCCACCCTCAAGCTTGTTTGTTGTTACTTAACAATTGTTAAGTAAAGGCTACAAGTTGGTGTGACAATATCAAGGGCTAAAGTAAAACAGGGAGCCAAGAGTGAGACTGGGGAGCCCTGGAGTCAGGTTATTGAGTCAAAGGGAAGCACAAAATAGTGTGCCTATTCAACCTGTGTTGAGACCCAGGCCTCACACATGCACACATGTACTCGCGTGCACACACACAAATGAAAAAACAAATGTAACTTTTTAATTAAGCTGAAGGACACACACACACACACATACACACACACACACACAGGCATACACTCATATACTGAGGTACTCTCTCACACATCAGGGGTTACCATGAGCCTGACTGGGTGGTGTGCCTGGGCCTCACTCCCTATAGAGGCTCCAGTGTGGAGAACTCTTTCTCTCCCCCGGAGTCTGGGGCCTGTCTACATTTCTTGACAGGTAGCCATATCATGCCTCTTTCTGCCCACATGGTCACTTGCCTCCTCTCCTCTCCTCTCCGTTTCAGATCTGCCTCTTTCTTATAAAGAACGTATGACTTGACTTAGAGCAGTTACTTTGAATGGAAATGTTCCCCACAGGCCTGTGTGTTTGAGCACTGGGTTCCCAGCTGAAGCAAGTTCAGGAGGTTGTGGAATCTTTGGGCCATGGTGTCTGATTAGCGGGTGTAGAGTTGGGGGTGGGGCAGGACTAGAGAGTTACAGACCACCTAATTCTTGCCAAAGTCTCTGTTCTTGGTCTGCTGTAGATATATGTACAAGCCATCTCATAACCCTGCCACCAGAGACAAGAGCCATGCCCAAAGCCATGAATGGGCAGAGCCCTCTCCACCTTGGAGTTGTGAGCTAAAATTAATCCTTCTTCTCCTTATTGGTTTTTGTCAGCAATGGAAATAGTAACTACTGCAGACACATGCAGGTAATCCAGAATGAACTCCCACTGCAAGCTCCCAGATGATAACACACTTTTAATGAGAGCAGGATTTTGCAGACCCCAGGAGTTAACACTTCATATCTCAGTGTGGTCCTTATTCTGTCCAGCATAGAATCTGAGCATCCTTTGAGGGTATCGAGACATGAGGACAGTAGAGCTGGAACAAATTTTCCAAAAATTCAAGACTGAAATATTTTTATGCTCATATCCCCTTTAACTCTTGACGAATTGTAAGTATTCTTTTAAGAGGGGCCAGAAATTCATTCTAATACTGTCTAATATCCATATACAATGGGACTCAAGACATTTCCTCATGACTTTTATCCTATCCTCAAATCTACAGTTTTAGAGCCCATTCCAAAAAAAAAAAAAAAAAAAAAAAAATGATAAATAACTAAAAATCATAACTCCATCATCCAGGGACAGAACACCCTTATTCATCATTACTCCATCTTCTCTTTTTCTAGACACTTCTGCACAATGTCCTTTCAATCCAGAACCCCTTCCAGAAAGGCCGGGAAGGTGGCTTCCAAAGAAAAATCAGACTTCTAAAGGATATTATTTGGAGGTTTAAAAGCAAATGGAACATACAGAAGTGGCAATTTACCTGCCCACAAAACTACCAGCAGGACCTAATTTCCCCTGGGTTAGCATAATAGAGAAGGCTGATTACAAGAAGGTTATTCTTAGGGGGACGAAAAGGACTTGGCTCTGTGCTGTGTGACACAGAGAACCTCATTCTGACCATCTGTTAAGCGGGTGTAACAAGAGCGGGGCAATTTCATCTTGTTCCGCTTTGCTGAGAATAAACATGTCTTCCAAAAGAAATTTAACTCATCCGCCAGACAGCAACTCTACACAAAACGCCACTGACAAGAGCGACTTCTATCCATGCTCTTGATCTGGCGCCTCTTAGGCAAGATGCTGGGGGTGGAGGAGCAGGGTCGTAACTGGGACGGAGAACATATTTCGCCTGCACACAAAGTAAAACTCCTACGTTTGAGCTGTCTTGGTGAAGTGTTTGGCAGCAGGATGCTCTTGGCCAATTTACATGGCGTTTGGTTTTGAAGTTATATGCCATTTGGGGAAGATTACTATAATTAGAAAAATGGCCTAATTACTTTTCTGGCAACAGCGAAGAAAGAGAACAGACTTTTCAGCTTATGGAGACAAGTCCTTGAGAAACCTCAAAAGGTTTCGGGATCCTATTTGACAGGAAAGAACATCTCATATGAACTTCTTGGATCTGTTGGAAAAATCGAGTTCCAAAGCCAAACCACGAAAAGGGGGAAGGGCAGGGAAATATTCTCTCCTGTCGGGTTCTGAAACAGGGATGGCAGGAATGGTCCTCCTTGCCACATGGCATCATCAGCTGCCCTGGTCCTCATAGGGAGCAACAAACAGAAAACAACAGAACTGGAAGGGGAGAGCGGAATTTTGCAGCCGCAAGACTCGGAGCGTGGTTAATGGCTCTGTCTGTTTCAACTGTAAATAATATGACAGTGTTGTAACCTCAGACACCGAAGGCGCAGCTCCTGTTAGTTTAGGTCTCGGGTTCACATTTCCGACAGAAAATCATCCTGAGTTCCTGTCTTCCTGTGCAGAGGGAGGGAATCACTGCTGGTTTTAATCAAACCCCATTCTTCAGGCCTGGGAGTCACAGGACACTACCTTTTACCTAGAAGGGAAGAGGGATCAGCCAGAGCTCTGCTAGGGGGAAAAAATGGCCCACAGCTTTCTCTATTTAGGTTCCATTTCCTGAATATAGCAATGGGAACACCTGCACTGGATCAAACATATCCTCCCCAAACACCATTTTAAACTGTCGTGAATGCTTCAAGGACACAGGGGTAAACGCAGGATAACAGAGCAACTTTGAAATGTGTGTGGAGGGGGAAAGGGTGAGAGGTAGCTGGGAGACACGGAAAGTTAGGCAAGGATTGTTGATTTCAAGTTTCCGGCTGGCTAATGAAAATGTTCCCTTTGTAAATGTGGCTCCCTATGATGCTTCCCATCATTAGACTTCCAGAAGCAGCGTCTCCTCCACTTCCTAGGGACGTTATCTAACACAGGTTTGATTTCTATCTGTTACCAATCTTCATACAAAAGATCCTTTGATCTAGAATTTCCAGGTTTGTTTTTCATTTGACAGCAGAAATGGAAAATGTAAACACATATAAAAATACTGGCCTCCCCAAAAAAGGACCAGTGTGGGCATCTTTTTCCAGTTTAAATCTAGCCTTTATCGGGGGCTGGAAAGGTAGCTCAGTGGAAAACTCCACCTAGCATTTGCAAAGCCTTCGGTTTATTTCCCAGTTTAAAAAAAAAAAAAAAAAGTTAATTTTAAATCTTCTTTCCAAGTATCTCTATTTTATCTCAACCAACTCCTACCAGTCTTTTTTTTTTTTCCAAGACAGGGTTTCTCTGTGTAGCCCTGGCTGCCCTGGAACTCACTCTGTAGACCAGGCTGGCCTCAAACTCAGAGAAATTCACCTGCCTCTGCCTCCCAAGTGCTAGGATCAAAGGTGTGCACCACCACCGCCCAACTTCCTACCATAGTCTTAAAGGGTGACCTCTGTCCCAGCCAGATTCTCATCAACTTTATTTCTTTCCCAAGAAAAGGGACTCAGGACACTGTAGAAAAGGGATCCTTTACACTATTCTGAACACTGGGGTAGCTCTAAATAAAGCTGGTGTTTTTTCCTTGAACAATTAGTAATTTCTCTGAAATAAACAGGAAACCGCCTCAATTAATCTTTTGTTTGTAGTGTAAGTTTTCACTCACTGAAATGTAATGATCTGATACGTTTTGAAAACATTCACCATGATGCCTGACTGTTTTTTTAAATGAAGGTTAATTATTGTCCATGGCAGGAATACAACTTTTTAAATGAGCCATGAACACATTAACCAAAGACGGTTTAACATCTTTTGAAGCAAACAGCTATGGAATAAATTGTGCCCCCCCTCAAAAAAAATCATGTGCTGAGGGCTTATCCCAGATTCTCCTAGAATGTGACTACATTTGAAGAGAAAATCAGGTAATTAAGTAAAAATGTGTCTGTTTTTTTTGTGGAGCCTGATACAATCTGACTGGTATCTTTATAGGAGAAAGTCAGATGCACAAAGGGACATCAGTGATGCTCACACATAGGAAAGGCCATATGTGGGCACGATTAGCAAGCAGTCATCTAGATGCTAATGAGTTCAGCTTCAAGACCCTGAACTTAGCTTTCCCACATTCAGACCTATGAGAAGATTAATTCCTGCTGTATAACTTACCTAGCATTTTGTGGTGGTAACCCCAGCTGGGAGAAGCACAATTGTTAAGTAAAGGCTACAATTGGGAGCAAGAATTGAGTACCAGTTGGTCTGACAATATCAAGAGTTAAAGTAAAACAGGGAGCCAAGAGTGAGATTGGGGAGCCCTGGAGTCAGGTTATTGAGTCAAAGGGAAGCACAAAATAGTGTGCCTATTCAACCTGTGTTGAGACCCAGGCCTGGTCTAAGGGATAGAAGCTCACAGCTATAGAATCATTAGTACGAAAGAGTTGGATGTCTACAATGAATTTAATTTCTCAATGCTGTCTGTCTTGATGTAGAAGTCTAGAGCCTTTGAAGTAAGAGCCATCAAATGTACGTGTTGGAGCCTACCCAGGTTAGTAGTTCACATGCCATGTTAGCTAACTGTCTTTCTTCTTTTCTCTATGGGTCACTTCTGTCAACCTCCATCCTTGTGGGGACCGTGGGTATGTCTCTTATCTCCCCGTACATTGAACTTCTGCCACTTTTCTCTGATGCCATGCAGTGCTCTTGTCTCAGTAGCACCAGAGAAAACACAGGCCTGCTCACTTTCTCACCGCCCTTCACAGAACAACAACATTGATATTCTTCAACGTTGGACTCTGCTACCTTGCCTGGCAGAGGCAGTCATCACGGGTCCCCCCCCCCACTGCCCCTGCAAGGTGTAGAAGTCAAGCTCAGTATTTTGTGCACTCCTTGGGTTGCTAGCACATGTATTTGGGAAGTAAACTAAGGCTGTCTTCATGTAGACATAGAGCTATGTGACTAGCTTTAACAGAACTGAAGCCCTTTAAGCTCACCTTTAAAGAGTCCCTCCAGTTATCACTTTTATTCCTTTTTCTCTTTCTCCCAAGGAAAGAATTGCCCTTTCCTACAATCCTGGTAGACTTTCCTCAGGGGCTGCATATTCCCTTTCAGTTTATGAGACCACTCCCTTCACACATTTGAGACTTTGTAATGACTATAATTATTCCTCAATCATGATGCTTCACCCAGGCTGAAAAATCTCCTTTCAAGGGAACAATTTTATGCCTCAGGTGACACAATTTCCCATTACTCAAAGGATTAGATATTATTCTACAAAGTATATAAGAAATAAGGAAAGGTATTTTCACAAAGAAGAAAATAGGAAACACTTATTCTTCCCCCACATTTGGCCCTGAGTGACTAATGACACCAGCTAGGTTATTTGGCATCCATGGTTCTCTGGTGGGTGAAAAATTATTCCCAAGCAATTAAACAGGCAAATCCTCTGAGCAAAACCCCACACTAGGTAGGGCTGGAGAGATAGCTAGACTGCTCTTTCAGAGGACCTTTTTCAATTCCCAGCACCCCCATGGAGGCTCACAACCATCTGTAACTCCAGGCCCAGGGGATTCGATGCCCTCTTCTGGCATCCAAAGACACTAGGCACGCAATTGGCACACTGTCATACACATAGGCAAAACACCTATTCACGTAAATAATTTTAAACCCCACACTAGGGAGGGTGGGTTATAAGCAAGTTACGATACCAGACACACAGATAAAAATACCAATACCATTGGTGCCAGGTTGATGAGGACACACAACCAAGCTCGGTATGGGAGGCCATCGCTTGATCCTAAATGGGAATGAAGGGACAGCTTTCCTAAGGAAACTGAAGTCGAGATTGAGGACGAGGCTTGATAGGACACAACCCAGTTCCCCAGGGGACCCCCATTGCCTTCTGTAGCCTGAGATGCCTCAAGACTAAAAGCCTTTGGGTGCAGAGGAAAGCTATGAATGCCATCCTAACTTATCTTGGTGGCTAATTCTTCTGAAACTAAAACCGGACATATCCAGGTTTATTGAAAATGAAGCCTGGCTGACTCATGGGCAGCTTCATTCCGCTTCTTTCGGAAAGTTGATTTTAATGGAAATATTACAAGATAAATATTAAGATATTGCCTCCAGGCAGCCCACCCCAGAAATCTGAACTTGCCACTCTCAATCAGTCAGCTGTTGCCCATGGTTATTTAAAAGCAGACATTGGTCCAGGTTAAGTACTATGCTGTCAGGATTCATTGAGCAGCACAGGCACACACACACACACACACACACACACACACACACACACACACACACACAAAGAGAGAGACAGACAGACAGACAGACAGAGACAGACAGAGATAGAGACAGAGAGAGACAGAGAGAGAGAGAACATTTGAATCTGAATGGCTGACAACAAACTTTAAATCATAACCATAAGAAAAGGTAAAATGGGTAACAGAACAGCCATTCTCTAGCCTTAGAAATGTAGCTTTCTATGGCTATTAAATTACATGGGGACCGAGAAGCAGCGGACCCTGAAACTAAATACATATTTGGAATTGTTTTTTAACAGTTTCCATGGCTACTCCTGGGACTGCCTTTTCTTCTCAGAACTGTTTTCACACATGAAGGAGAGCAACCACACCACCCACAGACTTCGACATTTACATTGGCTCCCCGTTCTGGGATGGGCCCTTTCCTAAGTCACCTTCCTTACTATTTTCAATTTTCTCCTTGTGCTCCCTTCATTTCCCTGCAATGCCTCCACCTCTGCCAGCTCCTTCCTCATGCTGTGCCTTCAACATCAACTATTAGCCTCTGGAAAGGATCACTTTCCTAGTCCTGTCTGTTGAGATTGGTGACACAGAGACAATTGTCCTTGCTGCCACATTTCTCAGGCCACTTCCCTGAACATTTTCTTTCCATTCATAGAGCTCTACATGACATCTTTGCCTCAAATCCTTTACAAGATCAATTCCAAATTCCTCAGTTTATAATGGACAGCATGCCCCCCACCCTGCAGCTCACCCGAAATTTTGCATATGACCCTCTTCTACCACAGTGACTCTTGAGCCTTGATTTTCTGCTTTTTGTCCTAACTCTGAATTCTCCCAGCTCTGTCTCTGCCCCTTGTTTTTCCCCTTAATTGCAGTCAGTGACTTCCATTCTCATCACTCACCCTGAGTACAATGAGTTCTAGTTATCTGTAGCCATTATAGTTTATATTATGACTTCTAAACCAAGGCAGCCAGATGAAACAGTGTTAGATCCTCTGAGCCTCCAGTAATAATGTGTGTGTTTCTATTTGTATATGCCTTACTTAATTTACACTGTTGGATTTCATGTTGAGGGCCAATGATCACAACTCATGCCTGATCAAAGTTTATCTAACGTGTGTTTTCTCCATAAGACACACAGACCAGCCTTCTCCTTAGGAGTACCAGTCAGGATCTCAGTACTGTGCTTAGGGGTGTTTTAAAACAGCAAAATTACCCACCTGGTGGGGAAATGACTTTTTGTATGCTGCGAATATGTGTTGCTCTGATTGGTTGATAAATAAGCCATTTGGCCTATGGCAAGTCAGCTTAAAGACAGGAGGGAAATTCAAAGAGAGAGCCATGAAGGAGAGAAGAGATGCCAGCAAGCCACCCAAGGAGCAACATGTAATGGGACACAGGTAAAGCCACGGAACATGTGGATACATAGATTAATAGTTATGGGCTAATTTAAGATATAAGAGCTAGCTAGTAAAAAGCTTGAGCCATGGCCATGCAGTTATAATTAATAAGCCTCCGTTACTTGGGGGACTTGAGTGGGAGAGATTTGTCCCGACCGCTGGTAGGCCAGGACACAGGAAATCTTCCGACTACACCCACCAAATGAACAAAAAGCTATAAATACAGTAAGCAGACCTGAAGTACCCTTTCTTATAATATGGGAAAATCCAAGGCAGGGTGTCACCTTGCTTGACTTTAGGGTAAGCAACACGTCCCTCTGCTCTACATGTGCCCATATATGACTGTAAATAGGATGTAAGTAGTGATTTCAATGTAGTGGATACATTTTAGCTACTAAGTGAATTCTCAAATAATTACTGAATTATTGACAACTCTCAAATGAGAAAAATTAACTATACTGGCCCCTCAAGCCTTTGAGTGGAAGTCTGGAGGTGAGGCCTCTTTCTCACCAGTTTGAAAGTTAGCCAGGATTTCTTCTCCCAGAGCCCCTCTGCCCTGCTCTGCCTGGCAATAATAACATGATACTCAAGCTATAGACAGGTGCACAAAATCCACTATTGAACTTAAGCTCTGTCTGAAAAGAAGATCGTATGTGTGTCACTATCCTCATCACTGTGACAAATACCTGACGAGAACTGTCTGTCACAGAGGGAAGGGCACAAAGGCAAAAGCCTGGGGCAGCTGACCACAGTGAATCTGCAGTCAGGAAGCCCAGAGATGAGTGGTGGTGCTCAGCTCTCCTTCTCCATGTTATGTAGTCCAGGACTCCAGCCCATGGGACAGTTTGAATGATAATGCCCCCCTAGGCTCATAGGTATGATCACTTGGTTCCCAGTTGGTAGAACTGTTTGAGAAGGATTGGGAGGTATGGCTTTGTTGAAGGAGGTGTGTCACGGTGGGTGGGCTTTGGGGTTTCAAAAGCTCTCACAAGGCCCAGTTAGTTTTCTCTTATGAATGAAGACATAGGTCTTAGCTACTGCTCTAGCACCATGCCTGCCTACCTGCTGCCATGCTGCCCACCATAATGGTCATAGACTCTAACCCTCTGAAACTACAAGCTTCAAATAAACTCTTTCTTCTGTAAGTTACTGCTGTGGATTAATCCTTTTGTACACTGTGAAGATGTATTGCTTTCATTGTTAATAAAGAGCTGACTGGCCAATAACTAGACAGGAAGAGGTTAAACAGGAGAGCCAAACTGAAAGAATGCTGGGAAGGAGGGTGGAATCACCAGCTAGAAGCAGAGGAAGCAGGAGATGAATATCGCATGCTGAAAAAAAGGTACCACCATGCCAGGCAGTGTTGGGAGGCAGAGCAAGGCAGATCTGTGTGAGTTCAAGGCTGGCCTGGTCTATAGAGCAAGATCCAGGACAGGCACTAATACTACACAGAGAAACCCTGTCTCAAAACAAACAAATAAACAAAAAAAAAGCTACCATGACATGGTAGAGAGTAGATATGAAATAAAGGTTAATTTAAGTTGTAAGAGCTAGTTAGTAACAAGCCTAAGCTATGGGCCAATCATTTATAATTAGTAATAAGTCTCTGTGGGGTTATTTGGGAGTGGGCTGGTGGGACAGAAAAATCCACCTACAAGTTACCTTGCCCATAGTATGTTATCCCAGCAATAGAAAAGTTACAAAGACATCCACGTATTTGTACTTCTTGGATTCACATAATTATTTGAACTTCAGTTTATCAATTGGATGAAAAGCTTTGTTATATTTTTATTTGTATATGTATACATGTGCCTATGTGAGTTTATGTGCATGCAGGTGCCTCCAGAGGCCAGAGGACATCAGAACCACTGGAATTGGAGTTATATTCAGGCAGTCATTAACTGTCTCATGATGATGCAGGGAACCAAAGCCTGATCTTCTATAAGAACAGTAAGTGCTGCTGACTGCTGAGCCATCTCTCCAGTCCTGATGAGATGCTTCTTGAGGACAAACAACTGCTTCTAGAATTCTATCTTTCTTACAGTCGCCTGGAGCTATTCTATGCGTAAACAAAGCCATGAGTAGAGTGCTCACATAAGTCCTTTATAGCTGCTGTCAGGGCCCCGCTGCAGGGTACATACTTCCCACATGGATAGTATCCTTTACAACAAGTTGGGTTTCCTTTGCAGCATGCAGATAGGCAGACTAGCCAACTTCTGAGAACTCGTTACAACAGAGCTTATCTTTGCTTGTAGATAAATGACCCAGCAGAATTCCAAACCCACATAATCATGAATTAAGATGGTTCTGTCTGTTTTGAGTTTCTGTGCTTCCAGTTTTTTATTAAAACCAGCCCTAGGCATGCTGACCTCGGAAAAGCCAATGTCACAGGGCACATTATCTGGCCTCATGAAAGTATGTAGCTGTGGTTTTCAGACATTCAATGTTCATTAAGCTACCTCAGGTTTAAACTAAGGTTTGGGTGTTGACTAGAATCTACCACCCAGGCACTCTGATATTTTTGTTCTCTCCTGATCACCTGTATCCTCTTCCAGTTCCCATTCATTGTAGCCTACTGTTTCATGTGCTCCCATGATAGGAACAAGGGAAAGAATTAAGGAGATTGTGCCATTCAAAGGAAAGCTATGTGTCTAGTGTTAAAAGACAGAATACAATCTCATGGATAACTCATGGCGTACTCTTGGCTGTTGGTCTATCCTTATACTTTCTTGGTGATTTATTCAAGGGACCCTGCTTTGTTTCACTTGCAGACTATTTTAACATTGTAGTGGGTAAACAGAGTGTCATAGAGTTCCCGTCTTTCCTGGGTCATTTTTCCTGGTTATATAAATGTTTGTCTTAATCTTGCTTCTTCCTGTGCATTTCTCAAAAGAAAAAATATGCCTCCAGTCTACACTGGGCTGATGTGCTAATTATCAAATGAGATGGAGAGGAAAGAGTCTCCATACTCAGAGGTCGAATACACATTTTTTTAAGAAATACAGATATATTTATAATATCTGTAGTTATCCCTCCACACGCCTCTCTCTCTCTCTCTCTCTCTCTCTCTCTCTCTCTCTCTCTCTCTCTCTCTCTCAAAGTGCTGTTTCAGATATTAACTAATGACTCCAAATGTGATCATGGAAGAAACCTTCATGTGAGACGTGCAGTGTTGACTGCTTCTGCTTCTGTGGTCAGATATGTCCGTTTATCCATGCATTGGCCTCAGCTCTGAGCTCGGATTTAGGGGGAGAAGTCTAGTGTCACGTGGAATGTTCCACACTTTTCCCACCAGCCAAACTATGTTGAACTTGGCCAATGGTTTTCTGGAGGAACCACATATTAAACTCTGGCCATCATAGTCTGCGATAAGCTTAGCTAAATTCAAGAAGGCACAATGTCTGCCAATTGTTTTCACACCCTGACAATTTCTCACACACCCAGAGAAGGAAAGGAAAAAAAGACAAGAAAACCAACACAAACAAAGCCAAGTATTTCTGCAGCAATTTGACTACAAACCAGAAGAATTAATCCTGCTACTGTTCTGAAGCAATTGTGAAATTATAAACAATCCCCTGATCATATCCAGAAAGAAACATTTAACCAAAAATGTTAGTGATTAGAGCAAGCTTTAAAAAGATGCCTGCGGTGGTATTGTGTTCCCCAATATATCGTGCACCCTAATAAATTTATCTGGAGTCAGAGAACAGAACAGCCACTAGACAGACATAGAGGCCAGAAAATGGTGGCACTCACACCTTTAATCCTAGCATTCCAGAGGCAGAGATCTGCCTGGATCTCTGTGAGTTCAAGGCCACACTGGAAACAGCCAGGCATGGTAACAAGAGCCTTTAATCCCAGGGAGTGGTGGCAGAAAGCAGAAAGATATATAAGGCTTGAAGACCAGAAACTGGAAGCTTTTGGCTGGTTAAGCTTTTAGGCTTTTGAGCGGCACAGTTCAGCTGAGACCCATTCTGGATGAGGACTCAGAGGCATCCAGTCTGAGGAAACAGGATCAGCTGAGGAATTGGCAAAGTGAGGTGGCTGCGGCTTGTTCTCCTTCTCTGATCTTCCAGCATTCACCCCAATATCTGGCTCTGAGTTTGTTTTTATTAATATGACTATTTATGGTTCATGATACAGATACCATTAAGTTTTTTTCAATATCCTGTTCAACCCCAAACTGAACACAGAAACAAACCATTGCTTTCACTATAAACCGACATCACAGCCTCTGCTTCGTATTGCAAACCCCTTATGGTTGATAGAGCTTTGCCGCGAGAATATTTCTATTTAAAGTGTTTCATGGCAGGGACTAAAACTTCTAGAACCTACAATCCAGAAGCTTCCTCCACTGGGTCCAGCATACTTTTCACTAAGGGCAAGAACTCCAGCCATAAGGAAATAGTTTATTCGGGAACACCAGCCTGCACTTCCCACTTATCCATGGTGAGGCTGTAAACCCTGGCTTATGGCTAAAAGAGGAAAAAAATCAAAACCTAAGAGTGCTTTTCAGGGCCAGAGCAAGGATATTTTAATGGCTGTAAATTATCTTGGAGGTGGAGCCACGCATGCATCAAGTGGCAGGTCCAGCCTACATAATCACATGGTTCTTTCTTCAGTTAGCACTATAGCTGCCCAATTTTTTTTGGTTTGTTTTGTTTTGTTTGTTTTTCGAGACAGGGTTTCTCTGTGTAGCTTTGTGCCTTTCCTGGAACTCACTTGGTAGACCAGGCTAGCCTCGAACTCACAGAGATCCGCCTGGCTCTGCCTCCCGAGTGCTGGGATTAAAGGCGTGCGCCACCACCGCCCGGCTGCTGCCCAATTATTACATCGACTCTCCTGGATGCAGCTTCTTACACAGACGAGGGCATCAGGAAGGTCTCTGCTGGTTCTCCAGTGCCCAAACTGCATCTCCTGAGTGATACTGGGAGGGGTTGGGTAAAGTAGGCATAAAGGCAATGCCTTTGAGAATCTGATCAAAATATGAAGTTGTTCCCTAGTAAAGATTGTGCACACAATTTAATGCTGTGCAGGGTGCTTTTGAGTGCTGTGGGACTCATATGCACAACTGTAGTGGTTCATGGACCTCAGAGTAAGAAGCCAGGATGAATGTGTCTCCGCAGTAAAGAGCAGATGTCACTGAATCTTCCGTGTGTTGAGTTCTCATTCACTCAGAAAATCTCCTTTTTGTTGTTATTTATTAGTAGTTTGTGTTTTGCTTTGGTTTTTGTCTTGTTTGGGTGGGTGAATCAGCGGGTTGGTTGGTTGGTTGGCTGGTTGGGTAGAAGTCAGGGTCTCACTATACAGCTCTGGCTGATTTAGAACTCAGTATGTGAACAAGACTGGTCTAGAACTCACTATGTAGATCAGGCTGGCATCAAACTTGCAGAGTTCTTGTCTTGGCCTCCCACATGCTGAGCTGACAGCCATGCATCAGCAGGACTTTCAGTAAATTTATTAAGCACCGACCCTCACACAAAGCACTGTGCAACATGCTACCTATTACCCTCAATGGTCACAGCTAGCACAGTAACTAAATTTCAGACCAGGTTTGAGGCCAAGGTATCATTTTACAGCAATTATATTCTTAGAACCAAAGGAACTGTTTTTTGTTTGTTTGTTTGGCTTGGTTTTTTTGGTTTTGGGTTTTGTTTGTTTGTTTGTTTGTTTGTTTTGCTAGTCTATTCAATGTCATGGCTTTGGAGAGGAAAACAATATTTTATGTGTTTTGTGTTATTTCATTTTATTTTGATAAAGGGTCTTAGTTTGTAACTCAGGCTGGATTCACACTCATGACAATCCTCCTGTCTCAGCTTCCTAAGTGCTGGGATCACAGGTATGAGACACCAAGTCTAGATGAAAGAACAATTTCTATAAACTGAGAAAACATTAACATAGGAGCTGACTCAGATGAAGAAAAACTTGCTCAACATCACATAGCTAACACCCTAGGGAGCCTGAGCTCAAGTACTAGCTCCTCTCCTCGTTGCTGTGATGGAATGTCTGACGGAAGCAGCTTGTGGGAAGCAGAGTTTATTCTGGCCCATGGTTTTAGAAGAAACAGGTCATCAAATGGGGAAGGAATGGCGGCAGGGGCATGAGGCTGCTTGTCCACATGGGGAAACACACACACACACACACACACACACACACACACACACACACACTTTTCATAGCTCTGGCATTATAGAATCCAATGTTTCTACTTAAAAAATAAGTTAGCTCAAGGTTACTTATATTGTCAAGATTTGCTCACTAGTTTACTCTCTAAGTCTTGCAGCAGTAACTCGGTTCTCAAGTCCTATACGATCATTACTCATCTCTATCATCACCTTTAGCCACACTTTCTAATAAGTGATAGGGTCTCATTGTTGTGTAGGCTGCTCAGAACTAGATACTGGGCTTCTTTACTGCTCTGCAACTAGTAACAGCTTTGCAACATAATAGGACTTCAAATTATCCTTCATTGAATTAACAACTTTGAGGCTCCTAAGGAACAACATAAACCAACATCCAGAAATGTTTTCAGGACAAAGGAGATAACCCACATAAAACTACAGTAGATGCTGTCAAACTGCAAGCCACTACTCTCCCTTCTTGTACGGAGAACTGCTACAGAGCTTTCTTTAAATGGAACTTAGTGGCCTGGAAAACAAATGTGTCTGCCTAAGTGCCTGGACCCCAGAGAGCCACTTATGTAACCAGAAGCGTTTGGGTTATTTCATTTCACAAACTCATCTTGGTTCTTAAAGCACTACACACAGACTTTCTTATCTGACTAAATCATTATTTTAGACCTTAGAAAAATGATTTAGAAAAAAAATGAACATCAAGAAAACCAGAAAGAGTAACAAAGTAAAAAGTGTGAATGAAAAACTACATTAAGAGGTAGAGTGAGAATAAGAAATAAGAAACCACCCAAATCAAGCCTTGTAAGAGAGCCGCAAGCAAAGTTTTAAGCTATCAGAGTGTGTGAGAATGTACACTGTTCAAGGCAAGTTCACCTAACTAGGCAGGTACTGGATTTCATAAGTATGGCTTTGATTCAAAGATAAGACTAGTCATCACAAGAGAATATGAACAAGGAGGAATGTGACATAGACACAAAAGTCAATATCACTGCACGTGATTTTTTTTTAACTGAAGGAAGTTGCCTGATTTAGGATGGCATTGAAGGATCATATGTCCTTTAGCAAATTCATTTCCTGAATAGTCAAACTGACTGGAAACTATAAATCACCTGTTGTTCTACAGATATTTGTCCTTAAAATCCTTTGCAACTATGTCATACAAAAACACTGAGCAAATTTCCTTGTACTGTAGAATGGCTTGAATGTAAAACCTTCTTCAAGAACCAAAGGCGGTCACCATCTTTACAACTTAATAAGGATTTGAGTGTCCATATGCAATACTACCATTACCTCCCAATATTAAACCAAAACACACATATTTTCATGGGCTCAATAGCCCATGATGGCTGAACAGGTAAAGTCACTTGCTGCCAAGCCAGAGGACCTGAGTTTAATCCCAAGGCACACATGGTAAAAGAAAAGAACTCACTCCTAAAAGTTGTCCTCTGACCTACACATGCACTAGGGCACACACACACACACACACACACACACACACACACACACACACAGGATAAAATGTAATAATAAATATACACCTTCAATCTATCAACAGATTCATATACAAACACATTAGCTTCTTCTTCCAAATTGTATATCTTATAAATTATTAGTTCTTCTTCTAAATTTTATATTTTATAAATTCCAAAATGCATATATTGAGAGGAGTTTGTCCTTATACTCATATTATTAATTTTTTACTAAAAAGAGAGCCAAGTGAAGGAGGAAGGTAAGAAGAAAACAGCTTGTTTATGCCATGGAATCAAGACACCCAACAAACAGTTTCTTGTGGAGGGTGACTGAGTAATGTTCTGAAGTTCAACATCAGACAGACAGAGTCTAGGAGAAACCTGAAGAACCTGATTGTCAGGACAGAGGAAGAATGCCTCCCTGCTGAGCTTACTCGGCTCAGTGGTGGTACAAAAGGAAGAGTTGATAGGAAGGGAAAGAGGGAAAGATGTCATGGGCTTTTTGGAGGAGGGGATGGGGTGGGCTGGGGGAGGAAGCTGGGGGGAGTGGGAGGAGGGAGGAGAGGGAGATCTGTAATTGGTATGTAAAATGAATTAAAAAAATTCTTAATTATAAAAAAAAGATGTCATGGTCTGTGGTGGTATTGTGTTCCCCGAAATATTGTGCACCCTAATAAACTTATCTGAGATCAGAGACAGAACAGCCACAATATTAAACATAGAGGATAGGCAGTGGTAGCACACGCCTTTAATCCTAGCATTCCAGAGGCAGAAATCCATGTTTCAAGGATACAGCCACGCATGGTGACTCATGCCTTTATTCCCAGGGAGTGATGGCCGAAAGCAGAAAGGTATATAAAGCATGAGGACAAGAAACTAGAAGCATTTGGCTGGTTAAGCTTTCAGGCTTTCGAGCAGCAGTTCAGCTGAGATTCATTCTGGATGAGGACTCAGAGGCTTCCAGTCTGAGGAAACAGGATCATCTGAGGAACTGGCGAGGTGAGGAAGCTGTGGCTTGTTCTGTCTCTTTGATCTTCCAGCATT
This sequence comes from Peromyscus eremicus, assembly GCF_949786415.1. Taxonomy (NCBI): domain Eukaryota; kingdom Metazoa; phylum Chordata; class Mammalia; order Rodentia; family Cricetidae; genus Peromyscus; species Peromyscus eremicus. The sequence goes on along the minus strand of NC_081418.1, from coordinate 148,877,618 downwards.
CACCCCAATAACTGGCCTCAGGTTTGATTTTATTAATAAGAACTTTTAAGATTCATGCTACAATGGTCAATAATCTGCACAGCAGATAAGTTCTCCATGTAAAATGTGCTGCTGTGATGAAGAAATTTGCCTTGAGAAGGTCCTGCCAATAGCTTGCTGCGTTGGGAACCATAAGTCCCTACAAATACATTATCCCAATCAGCATTTACTAGTGTAGCCCCAGCTGAGTGCCACTAAACCAAGCTTGTCAAAAAGAATATGCAGTGGAGTTGTGTTGGAGATGGAAGAGAGTGGAGATCACCTTGTCTTTAAGACCAGCAGCTTGGGGAGACACTTAACAGGCCCTGCTACATTCTTTCCTTCCCATCTGTTACCTGCCATGGTGGAACCACCCACTGCTAGAAGGCAGGTATTTGAAAAATCTCTTTTGGGAGAGATCATCATACCCAAGGTTGAACCCTCATATACATCAAGAAGGAATTTTTTGATTGACAAAAATCACCCTTGAAGATGATATATTGTCGACCTACAATATTTGAAAGGAGTTCATCTTTCATCTAGAAATTAAGTGCTGATGTAGCCTATAGGGCTACCAATAATAAGCATTGGAGAATGAAAGTTTTGTTGGCTGTTCTAAAAATAAGTAAAATGGATGACAATGGCAGAATTAGTCACTTTCATCAAAAGAGCCCATCTACTGTGTGCAGTATTACAGATTTTATGACTAGGTATTACTGTGCTAACTATTGTTTAATGTACTGCCTCAAAAACTGCTAACTGTGTATGAGTTAAAGAAACATATGAACTATTTGACCTAAAAGAATGACTGAATGACCTTTTAGAGATGTATGTACAGTACCAACTAAAGGGCAATAGCCTGGAGAGCTGAGGCAGGGGTTTCCCACAATGCTGTACTTATGCTTAGTCAGCATTGTATACATGGTGCTGTTTCTCCTCTAGCCAGTATTCATGGATCCAAGAGTCAAAGGGTTAAAAAAAAAAAAAAAAAAGAAGAAGATGAGACCACTCATTCATCATCACCCCTAGTGACTCACTGTCAAGGTCTTTGCTTCCTGTTCTCATGACCTTCTTCTTTACTAGCCTAGACTGATTCCAGATGAGGTATGCTTCTGCCAGGAAGCACAACAAACATTCCATGAACTAGAAGCTAAGATGTCCCAATGGCCACTTCAGGCTCCTAATGCCATTGAGTCAATGGGATAAATGGAGGGTAACAGTTTTATAATGAATGACTGATCCATATTGCAGGGAAAAAATGGACTGCCCCTCAACAAGAGAGATAAGGATTATAGCTGGGGTACAGGAGATCCTTTAGGGCAGTGGTTCTCAATCTTCTTAATGCTATGACCCTTTAATACAGTTCCTCATGTTGTGGTGACCCCCAACCATAAAATTATTGTTGTTGCTACTTCATAACTGTAATTTTGCTGCTGCTATGAATTCATAATGTAAATATCTGATATGTCCAATGGTTTGAGGCAACCCCTGTGAAAGAGTCATTCAACTCTACCCCCTGCAAGGAGTTGTGACACACAGTTTGAGAACCACTGCTTTAGGGTGTTATTTAATGATAGCATGCCTTGTGATTAAAGTCAGTAGGAAACTACAATTCAGCTGGAGCAAGATGGTGACCAGCTCAGATGCTTCAGTAATGAAAGTGTGGACTACCTACAGGCAAAGAGCCAAGACCTGCTGAGATGCTCGTCAGAAGTAAAGGAAATACAGAATAGATAATACAGAAAGGCAGTTATTAACATCTTTTATGGCCATATAACCATACTAAACAGATATTTGTGTTTTCTTTCCTCTATTTCTGTACCACATAATATAAGATCAATTGGGATAACATCAGTAAATGTTAATAAATCATTATTATTGCACTTAAGTCATGTACTATTAAAAGACTAAACATTCCTCAAGGGACTTTGCCATCTATTCTGAAGGAAGAAGATGCATGTTTTGGCTGTCCATAGATTTGTTATATCATCTTAGGCACAATTATGGCCTTGTTTATTTTTCCTTCAATTGTAAATTAAGCATTACATAGGAAAGGTAGTTGGGAGTCAAGTTGACCAGGGGTGGATTTGTGATGGTTAATCTTAATTGACAACCAGACAGATCTAGAATCAAACAAGAGATGTTTTTCTGGGCATATTTGTAAGGGTATTTCCAGGGAGAATTAACTGAGGGAAGACTCTTCCCTAAGAGTGGGCAGCACTTTCCAATGCCGTCACAGATATAGAGAACTGAGGGGAAGCAGCATTTGCTTACTTGCCAGTTTTCACTTCTTGCTGTTGAGTGTACCTATTCTGGTGCTGCTGCTGCTGCTGCTGCTGCTGCTGCTGATTCCACCCTTTGCCGATATCAGAACCCAAGTTCTTGTCCGATATGGACTGCAGAACAGAGGCTCTCCAAGAATCCTCCAGACTCTTAGTCTTAGATTGGGACTGCTGAAGCAGACAGTAGCCACTGTGTTCTCAGCCTCTCTAACATGCAAATGGTCATTATTAGACTACTTATCCCATCATATAAGCCAATCTAGTCAATCCTTGTGTGTGTGTGTGTGTGTGTGTGTGTGTGTGTGTGTGTGTGTGTGTATTCATGATTCATTCTGCTGGTTCTGACTCTAATACAAGGTCATCCTGGTTTTCTCTTAAGCAATCACTATCTAGTATACCTAGTCCCCCTGTGCACTCAAGGTCTGTATTCCCCACGATAATCCCCCTGCCGGCAGGGACTTCATTGGTGCTTAAACTGTCAGCATCTGCAGTGTTGTCCAGACCCAGCAGGTGCACACTGGACGCTTGGTGGATGGAGGAGACTGTGCTGCACTCTTCCTGTGCTCCCCTCTGCAATGCTGATACATCCCAGAATTAGCCAAATGAGCTTGGTCCTCCCGTCTAGCATTAAAGACTAATTTTAATCCTTTGATTTCTATGTATTTTTAGAGGAAATCATCAGTGAAGAAGTAACAGGGAAAGTATACCACAAATACAATGGGAAATGTATTCAGTGTTTCACAGGGATTGGATATCCCAGGATACATCATTAAGAGAAAGTAATTCCTTGAAAGGTCTCTCATGTAGATGTGGAAGAGAAATACCAATAGACACAGTCTAATTTAATAACTATGAAAAAAGCAAGGTAACATGACTCCTCCAAAAGTGTATAATTCCCTAGTATCCAAAGATACAGAAGTGTATGAAGTACCAGATAAAGAAACCAGACCATGTATTCTTCAAAAGATCAATGAATTCCAAGAAAAACAGTGGAAAAATTAAGGAAGACAACACAGGATAAGGAGACATTCAAGGAATTAGAGTAATGGCTTAGTGGTTAAGAGCACTTGCTGCTCTTCCAGAGGACCCCGGTTGGGTTCCCAGCACAATATGGAGGCTCACAACTACCTGTGAGTCTTACTCCAGAGGATAAAGTGCTCTTAACTCACACTGAACCTTGTGAAATGAAGCACACACTAACAAATGATATGTATTAAGAACAACCAAATGGATTTGGTAAATTTCAAGTCACATTCAAAGAAAATACTAATGACAAGATAAGCAATGCTTTATATTTGTTATTCTGTTATCTAAAGAGTCTTCTGAAGAATCTTTGATATCAGCAACACAAATCTATTTTGGTTTTAGTTTGCACAACTACTTTTTATTTTGTTTCTTTAATTTTCTTTTTGAGAATTTCATACAGGAATATTGTGTTTGGCTGGAACTGTTTGGGGGCACCCAGGCAGGGAGATCAGGATCTGTCCCTGGTGCGTGGGCAGGCTTTTGGAAATCCGGTGCCTGTGGACACCTTGCACAGCCTTGGTGCAGTGGTAAGGGGCTTGGACCTGCCTAGGCTCAGTGTGCAGGGCTCTGCTGACTCCCCATGGGAGACCTTGATTTGAGGGATGTGAGATGTAGGGTGGCTTGGGAGAGAGGGCTGGAGGGTGGGAGAAGGGAGGAGGTGGGATCTGTGGGTGGTATGTGGAGTGAGTAGAAAATTTCTTAATAAAGAAAAATGAAAAAAAAAGAAATTAAAGCATGCAAAGAAATTATAATCAGAGATGTTAATAAAGTCTGAATCTGCCTTCAAAAAATATATAACATTCATACCCCTGGAGCATTTGACACCAACACCACCAGATGCTGGGTGCCAGCTGCTTCTCACTTTGTCTGCTTGCTGCTTACTATCTTTTTCACAATGAGCTTTAACCATTTAGGAAGACAGGAAAGAACCATATCCTGTCATTCTACAAGGTACGTAAATAGTTCATTTATCCATATATTCATTAAGCAAGTATAGCATCAGTATGTATGGGCAGAGAAGGGCTTCAGAGGGTGTACGACATGGGAGAGAAGAAAGAGCATTCCTGGGAGGAAGTGTGGTGGTTTGAATAGGAATGGGCTCCATAGGCTCCTAGATTTGAACATTTAGTCATAAGGGAGTGGCACTGATAGGAGGTGTGACCTTGTTGAAGGAAGTGTGCCACTAGGGGTGGGCTTTGAAGTTTCAAGGGCCCAAGCCAGGCCCTGTGCCTCTTTCTCTTCCTGCTGTCTGCTAAACTAAATGTAGAATTCTCAGCTACCTCTCGGCACCATATCTGCCTGTGTGCCACCATGCTTCCCACCATGATGATAATGGACTCTGAACTGTAATGCAGCCACAATTAAATATTTTCCTTTATAAGAGCTACTATGGTCATGGTGTCTCTTCACAGCACTGACTAAGACAGAAAGAAAAGTACTAGAGCCTTTACCTTGGAAGAAGAAGGACATGTGAGAGGAAAAGGAATATACAGTGAGGGACCATACAGGAACCACAGCAGATGCTTATGTGAAAAAAGTCAGGATCCACCATGCCCAGCCTCCTCATTGACAGTCTTAACCAGATAGCCAAGATCCAAAAGAGGCAGGAAGACTGGAAGAGTCTACATATCTCAGTAGATAAAGGTGTTTCCCAATAGGTAATGGTGCCCCAGGACCCATACAGTGGAAAGAGAGATTTGACTGCTGAAAGTTGTTCCCTGACCATATGTGCACCATGGCATGCATGTGCATACTTGCATGCATGCACATGCACGCACGCACACACACACACACACACACACACACACACACACACACACACACACACAGGTCAGGCATGGTGGCACACGCCATTAATCCCAGCACGTGGAAGAAGCAGGCTCTGTGAGTTCCAGGCTTTCTTGGTCTACCTAGCAAATTCTAGAACAAGCAGGGCTACACAGAAACTTTATCTCAAAACAACATCAAAATTAAATAAATAAAATAGTGATAAAAGTAAGTAACAGAGGTTCTTCCCTCTATGCAGTCCAGACATGTAAGCCAGTGGAAAGCTTCTATCTTGAAATACCCATGAATTACATGTAACTTTTCTTGCTATCTACTGACACCCAAGATCTACAGAGTGCTTTTAAATTATTGAAAATACATTTATAAAACATCACTTTGAACACTAAGTATTCTCTCTGAACTATACTTACAATATACACTTGTGGCTACCACCTCTAGTGAACCTAGAGAAGAGTATAAAGATCACAGAAGCTTTCTAGTTTAACAAAATACATTTCAGCCAAACATTAAAGGTTGTGCATAAAACACAAAGTCAGGACACAAAAACAAAGCTCAGTACTATCCACACTCAACAACAGATTCATTGTGCCAAAATTTCCAAAAGCACACTGTAGTTTAATATAAAATAAAGAATATTATATTTTTCTATTTATTGGGGTTTATTAGGAACAAAAAGGTGCTATCTACAGAGATAACCATCTATTGTAAAAGACATGTCACACCCTGGAGGAGTCACAGACTTCAGAGTTGGTGAGGCTATGTGAGAGTAGGAAAGACACTGATGCCTCTGCATACAAGTTTATGAGCAGAGTCGGAGCCATACATGGTCAGAAGGAACTCGGTGCACCAACTATGTGCTTGGGCGATCGTGAACTCAGGGACAGATCTTAGACAAAAACAGAGGACTGGATTCCTAAGCTGTCTCCCTTACTGTGATTTTTGACCTTTGATCTTTAGTTTCCTCCATCTTATGAATCCGAGAGCCAGAACCCTATGTCTGACTAGAAGGAATGATTGCTGTTAATCCTCTCTGCTGACTTGGATGTGGAGGCTATTTCAGTGTGAGACAGAACCCAGACTGCACACTATACACTGACATTCACAATCAGGAAGCTGGGAACGTGGGGGAGGGTCAGTGTCTCTTCAGAATACTGCCTCCCTCCTGCTTGAGGTACTCCGTTTGTTTGACTTCCATCATCTGAGGGCGAAGATCAAGGAGCCACCACAGGAAGCCCTGGGCTAGGTCAGACTCCAAAATTGTGGGAAACTAATTTTTAAGCTGGCAGCTTAAAAATCAGTAAAACCTAAAATAGATCACATGAGCAAAAGTAAAAGTGGAGAGAAAACAATTATAAAATGCAAAGTGCAGTTGGGACGGAGCAGGGAAGACTCATTTGAGAGACAACACCAACCCTAGCTTTCAGGGAGCCGCTGCTTAATGAAGGAGAGAAATGAGTTACTGTTTTACTGTGGAGGAAGCTCAATAGCAGCTCTTCGTATCTGTTCCTGGTGTGAGGAGCCACCGTTGGCCAAGATGCCTGGGCCATGTAAGTGTCATTAGATGAGGGTCATCTGATCAAGGGTCACACTGCACCAAGGCCACAGGGCTCTCCAGCCAGAGCAAATCAAGCCACACACAGAAAGTCCCAGTGCTCAGCTTCCGAGCAGTTGAAAACGTCGCAGATTTCCTTCATTTTCAGATCTACTTGCTTTTAACAATATCTCTAAGGAGGACAATGCAAGAAGGAAAACTAATGGATGTGTTTTCTGTAGTGTTAAACGTATGAAAGGTATTTTTAAATGGTGTAGATATTCTAAATTAGGAAGATTCAGAAAGAGAAACTATATCAAAGTTCAGATCAGTGGGCTATAAGAAATATGCACATGCATACACATGTTGTGGGATATTTGTGCACTGTGTGAAGGTGGATTGCTGTGATTAGTGTAATAAAAATCTGAATGTCCAATAGCTAGGCAGGAGGTATAGGTGGGACTTCTGGGCAAAGAGAGGAAGAGGAGGAGATAACCAAGGTACAGGAGAGATGCCAACGATACATGGAAGGAGTAAAACATACAGAATTAAAGAAGAAAGATAAAAAGCCACATGGTAAAACGTATATTAAAAAAGGTTAAGTTATAAGAGCTAGTGAGACAAGCCTAAGTTAAGGCCAAGCTTTCATAATTAATAATAAGTCTTTGTGTCATTATTTGTGAGCTGGTGGCCCAAAGAAAAATCTGACTACATACACATATACATACACACATACACACACACACACACACACACACACACACACACACACACACAAACACACGAGCATATACATACCTATAGATACACATGGACATATACACTCATGCACAAGCATACATACATATATATATGCATACATGCATGCACACACATGCAAATTCATAAGGAATGTGGAGGGAGGGTCAATGACTCACTACTCACACAAAATCTGAAGCTAACAAGCTCTACAACATTGCAGGGGTCAAAATCAATATGCATCAAGGCACTGTAGTGTAGAAGGCACAGTCAGTCAGATTTCTGTGAGTTCAAGGCCAGTCTGGTCTATATAGCAAGTTCCAGGACATCCGGGGCTACATAGAGGCAACTTGTATTGAACAAAAAAAAAAAAAAAAATCAATATGCAAAACTCTGGTGTTTCTACACAAGCCAAGGTAATATGAATGTGAACTGTCCCTCAGAGGATCATACTCGCCTGACCCCCCGCTAGTGGCACTGTTTGGAAGAATGTGAACTCTCTAGGAGGTGGAGCCTGAAGTACATGGGGTGGAGGGTGACAGAGAGGCTCTGTGAGGTTTTGTAGGTGGTCTCTGCTACTTCCTGTTCTCTCTCTCTCTCTCTCTCTCTCTCTCTCTCTCTCTCTCTCTCTCTCTCTCTCTCTCTCTCTCTCTCTCTCCCTTGATTGCTGGGCAACCTCACAGTTCTGCTCCCGTGTCTCCCTGCCGTGACTTACTCTGTCACTTAGGAATGGTGAGCTAACAGAAACCCTTCCTCTTGGAGTTGCTTTCGCCAGGGTATTCTCTCACAGTCACTGAAGGGGGGCAGGGAGAACACCAGGATAGCAGTGTGAGTGATCCCAAAAGGAAATTAAGAATACAACACATGGACAAATGAAGATGATTAAAAGTTCCAAAGCCAGAGGCTTGAGTTCAGGCCATCTGCCACATCTAACCATGAGATAAAAATTACCCAAGCTCACTTTGCCTCATTGCCTTATCTACAAAAATGAGAATAAGCCACCATCTACTTCATAGGACTACAGTGAGAGTAAATCACTTAATGCCTGTCAATGGCTTAATAGAGTCACACAACGCACAAGCACTCACTCCTTGTGAGCTATCAGTGGAAGTGTAAACAATGTGTACTAGAGAAGTGAGAGGCCTCCAAGCGTATATCCCTCCAGCTTTTCAGGCAGCTTTAGGAACTTGAGACAGCTTTGTTCTTGTTCAGATGTACTGCTTCAGGCTTTGCTGCACCCTCTGCAGAGTGCAAGAAGCTTTCCCTAAACCTTCGTTTGCCTCAGTCATTTCTACATCAAATCATCCATGAAGTCCTGAGAATCCACCTTCTAAGGAGCTCTCCTGCCTCTCGTCTCTACTCGCCCTCCACTCGAACCCCTAAGAGAGCAGTTCTCTCCTTCCACCATGTAAGTCTCCTGGGGCTCAAACTCAGGACATTAGGCTTGGAAGCAAGCTCCTTACCCACCCACTGTGCCATCTCACTGGCCTTTGAATTGTATCTTATCAGATTTTTATTCTACCATTAAACTCTTTCACTCACTAAATACCATAGCTTTATAATGTCAAATGTTAGGCATAAAAAATAACCTGTCCTTATTACTTCCCATCATGGCTACTGTAACCAAGAAAAACTACTCCATTCCTTCTCGTATGATGAACCTACCTGGCAAGCTACTGAAGTATTTGACTGGATGGTTATTATTCAGTTTAGTCATCTGTACTTGCGTATGTATATATGCATATGTCAGCACTCATGAGATAGGCTTGCACAACTGTTTAAATTATAGGATGTCATGAAGATACAATATCATAAATCTAACAGTAGACACCTAATGCAACAGATGAAAATAAAAGGTCTAAAAGGAAGCCCAAGTAGCATAGCACCAGATATTGGTGAGTAAAATGTAAGTCCTTAAAACACATGGTGCAGAGACAGTGAGTCACCAGATGGGAGGAGGTAAGCATTGACTCAAGGGAATCTCAAAGTTCCTGAAACCACGGTGACCAGAAGAGAACACAGTTGAACTCCTCTACAGCTCCCGATGAGGCCTTGCCATGCAGCTACCAAATGAAAAGTCCTCAAAGGAAAGCTGACAAATTCATCACATAGGAAAGCTTGATTCTACCAGATACTTTAAGAGAAGACAAAAAATAGCTAGGAAAACAAAAAGCCTAAGACAAAACAGACCTAATGACTTTAATACATAATAGCTACAGAAATTCACAAGAAGAAAAAAAATATCCTAAAGGTGATGCAGAAGTCCTTGACATTAAAAAAAAAGTTGAAAATTGAAACCATGCTGATATAGCATGTGTATGAGGCAGCTCACCTGGCATTTGAACATGCCCTGTTGTTGATGCTGAAGGGACAGAGTAACTTCTGCTCTGGTGACTTGTGTGCATCATGCCCTATGTGGAGCCAGTTGACCACAGTTGTCAAACTTTCAAATTTTCCTCCTATCTAGAAATCTCAGTTCTATGAATTTATCATACAGATAACGTCCACATGGACTAGATGGTACAAGTAGGACACTTTTCACTTTAGCATGGTCAGCAGAAGGAAAAGGAAAAAGGCCAGTGTGTATCCCTAGGACATATCCACTTCACCCTAAAAGAGTGATATGGGAAGATATATGACACGCTGTTTAAAATTACATAATAAATAAATAAACAAACAAAACAAGCTCTGGGATATACTGTATACTACTAACCTACAAACTTAACTTTTAACTTAAAAAGTTAGAATCCTAAAGTGTCAGTGGTCAAGAAAAGTACTTTGTTAGTAGAAACACTGACAAAAGTACATGAGAACTGAGAACTCCTAAAGGTGTGACCGAAGAGCCTTCTGTACACGGAGGAGTGCAGAGGCTGGCTCTTTTCTTGGCTATTGAGTACAATGTTGCAATAGACATGGGAGTGCAGGTGTCTTCATGATGTACAGATTTCATTGCTTTGTTGTTACTTGTTGGTTGGTGATGTGTTTTGTTTTTGTTTTTTCTCTGTAGCTCTAGAACACTACAGAACATCCTCCTATCTCTGATTATAGGCATGCTCCACTGTGGCTAGCTCCTATTTTTAATTTTTTGGAGGGAAACCTCCATACTGTTTCCCATTATGATGGAGCTAATGTACATTTCCACCAACTGTGTTTGGGGCTCCATTTTCTCTTCATCTGCATCAATATTTGTTACTGTTAGCCTTTCTCATTACAGCCATTCTTTTTTTTTTTATTTTGCAATACAATTCAGTTCTACATATCAGCCACGGATTCCCTTGTTCTCCCCCCTCCCGCCCCCCTCACCTTCCCCCCATCTCCTCCAGGGCAAAGCCTTCCCCGCAGACTGAGATCAACCTGGTAGACTCAGTCCAGGTAGGTCCAGTCCCCTCCTCCCAGGCCGAGCCAAGGGACCCTGCATAGGCCCCAGGTTTCAAACAGCTGACTCATGCAATGAGCACAGGACCCGGTCCCACTGCCTGGATGCCTCCCAAACAGATCAGGCCAATCAACTGTCTCACCCATTCAGAGGGCCTGATCCAGTTGGTGACCCCTCAGCCATTGGTTCATATTTCATGTGTTTCCGTTCGTTTGGCTATTTGTCCCTGTGCTTTATCCAACCTTGGTCTCAACAATTCTCGCTCATATAAACCCTTCTCATTCTCGCTAATTGGACTCCCAGAGATCCACCCGGGCCTAGTCATGGATCTCTGCATCCAGATCCCTCAGTAGTTGGATGAGGTTTCTAGCTCCACAATTAGGGTGTTTGGCCATCCCATCACCAGAGTAGGTCAGTTCGGGCTGTCTCTCGACCATTGCCAGCAGTCTGTTGTGGGGGTATCTTTGTGAATTTCTGTGGGCCTCTCTAGCACTTTGCTTCTTCCTATTCTCATGTGGTCTTCATTTACCAAGGTCTCCTATTCCTTGTTCTCCCTCTCTGTTGTTGATCCAGCTGGGATCTCCCGCTCCCCCAAGCTCTCTTTCCCTCAACCTTCGCCCTTCACTACCCCCACTCATGTCTAGGCTGTTCATGTAGATCTCATTCCATTTCTCTGTCATTGGGCGATCCCTGTGTCTTTCTTGGGGTTCTGTTTTCCAGGTAGCCTCCCTGGTGATGTGAGTAGCAGTCTAGTCATCCTTGTTCCACATCTAGTATCCTGCTATGAGTGAGTACATACCATGTTTGTCTTTCTGAGTCTGGGTTACCTCACTCAGGATGATTTTTTCTAGATCCATCCATTTGTCTGCAAACTTCATGATGTCATTGTTTTTCTCTGCTGAGTAGTATTCCATTGTGTATATGTACCACATTTCGTTTATCCATTCTTCAGTTGAAGGGCATCTAGGTTGTTTCCATGTTCTGGCTATTACAAACAATGTTGATATGAACATAGCTTAACAAGTGCTCTTGTGGTGTGGTTGAGCTTTCCTTGGGTATATGCCCAAGAGTGGTATAGCTGGATCTTGGGGGAGATGGATTCCCAATTTTCTAAGAAAGCGCCATATTGATTTCCAAAGTGGTTGTACAAGCTTGCATTCCCACCAGCAGTGGAGGAGAGTTCCCCTAGCTCCACATCCTCTCCAGCATAAGGTGTCTTCAGTGTTTTTGATCTTAGCCATTCTGACAGGCGTAAGGTGGTATCTCAGACTTGTTTTGATTTGCATTTCCCTGATGATTAGGGATGTTGAGCATTTCCTTAAATGTCTTTCAGCCATTTGAGTTTCCTCTGTTGAGAATTCTCTGTTTAGTTCTATAGCCCATTTCTTAATTGGACTTTTGGGCATTTTGATGTCTAATTTCTTGAGTTCCTTATATATTCTGGATATCAGTCCTCTGTCAGATGTGGGGTTGGTGAAGATCTTTTCCCATTCTGTAGGCTGTCGCTTTGCCTTGTTGACCATATCCTTTGCTCTACAAAAGCTTCTCAGTTTCAAGAGGTCCCATTGATTGATTGTTTCTCTCAGTGTCTGTGCTACTGATGTTCTATTTAGGAAGTGGTCTCCTATGCCAATGCGTTCAAGACTACTTCCTACCTTCTCTTCTAGCAGGTTCAGAGTAGCTGGATTTATGTTGAGGTCCTTGATCCACTTGGACTTAAGTTTTGTGCACGGTGATAGATATGGATCTATTTGCAGCCTTCTACATGTTGATATCCAGTTTTGCCAGCACCATTTGTTGAAGATGCTTTCTTTTTTCCATTGTGCACTTTTGGCTTCTTTGTCAAAAATTATATGTTCATAGGTGTGAGGATTAATGTCAGGGTCTTCAATTCGATTCCATTGGTCCATATGTCAGTTTTTATGCCAGTACCAAGCTGTTTTTATTACTGTAGCTCTATAGTACAGCTTGAAGTCAGGGATCGTGATGCCTCCAGAGGTTGTGTTATTATACAGGATTCTTTTGGCTATCCTGGGTTTTTTGTTTTTCCATATGAAGTTGAGTATTATTCTTTCCAGGTCTGTGAAGAATTGTGTTGGTATTTTGATGGGGATTACATTGAATCTGTAGATTGCTTTTGGTAAGATTGCCATTTTTACTATGTTAGTTCTGCCTATCCATGAGCATGGGAGATCTTTCCATTTTCTGACACCTTCTTCAATTTCTTTTTTCAGGGACTTAAAGTTCTTGTCATATAGGTCTTTCACTTGCTTGGTTAGTGTTACCCCAAGGTATTTTATGTCATTTGTGTACAGCCATTCTTACTCGAGTGAAGTGACATCCTCTTGTGGCTTTGATTTGGATTTCTTGATGTTTGACGATGTTGAATATTCCACGCTTGCATGGCTTCTTCTTGGACATCTATAGATACATTGTCCACTTTCAATGAGGTTATTTAAGGTTCATTACTACAGTGTTTAGGGAATTCCGTAACAGACTCTGAGTAATGACCCCTTGTGACACATTCTCATGCAAATATTTTCTCCCATTGTGATGTTTTCTTTTTGTTCTTGTTTCCTTTGCTGTGCAGAGGTATTTAGATTGATATAATCTCATTTGTTTATATTTACTTTTACTTCTTGTGGTCTTGGGTGTGCTAAACATTCCTTACTCATTCCAGTGTCCTGGTGTGCTCCTGCCTCATTGTTTTGGTCCTTGCATTTAAGTTTTAGCCATGTTGAGTTGATCCTGTCTGGTGAGACATGCTGGTCTAGTTTCAATCTTCTGCATGGAGATCTCCGGTTTCCCAGCTCCATACTGGAAGGACCACCCTTTCTCCAGTTCAGCACGTTCACTGAGTCAGTCGGCGCAGAAGTGCAGGTTCACTTCTGGATGCTCTTTCCCACTGCTTGTCAGTCTTTATACTAAATCCAAGCTATCACAATTACTAATTTTATGGTGTTAAGTTAGATAATGACCCTGCCTTGTTTTTTGTTTGTTTGTTTGGTTAGTTGGTTGGTTTTTGTTTTTTGGGTTTTGTTTTTTTTTTATTTCTTGTTTGGTTGGGTCTTGTATTGGTTTATTTGTCTGGCTGGATTTTTCTCAAGTCAAGATTTCTTTAGTTGGCTGCTTAGGATTTCTTTATACTTTAATATAGATTTTTAAATGGTGTTTTCTATTTCTGTGAAAAAATAGCACTGATATTCTTGTAGAGATTGCTTTGAATCTATCAGCATATGGTGTGTTCCTTTTAAGGGTATACATAATTATCTACATCTCATTACTTCTATAACAATATGCCTTATGCAAGTAAAATTTTTTTAAAAAGAAAAGGAACCAAAAGCAGTCAGGGGAATGGAGTGAATTGTGACTGCTCCAAAACTTGATGCCTACAATCAATTTCAACAATATTAATGTGTCAAAAATGGTAAATGAAGTCATCCTGATTTTCCCACAAAGCAGGAAGAAAGATGTGAAGGCCATCTCCTCTGGGGAAGCCTTTCCCATCAAACCACCCTAAGTGATGGTAACAGATCCACCAAATCTCGGAAATGAGAGACAAATATTACAGATACTCTAAGACAGTCAAGCATCTGGGAAAAAGAAGACAGATTGAATGAGTTGGTTCTAACCAAAGTTAAATATTGAAGTAAACCAATTTGTGGATGAAATGACAGAGGAAAAACATCACATACCAGGAAGGTTACATTCAGGACACCTTAGGATATAGAATATTTCCCAATACTCTTTTCCACATGACAAAGGAATGATGTCATGATTATTAAGATTTAAAAAGTCAAGCACAGTGACTCACATTTATAATCTCAACACATGAGAGGCTGAAGCAGGAGGACTGTCCTCAGTTCTAGGCCAGCCAGGGCTATAATGTGAAACTCTACCTCTGTCTAGAAGGAGGGAGGAAGAGGAAAATAACCTACCCATCAGCCATCTCCCACCTTATACAAAGCCACAACTCAATCTTGGCATTGATCTCATGCCTATCTTAGAGACTAAAAAGCATGAAGGCTGAGGAGTTAAGTCTGTACAAATAAAATGCCTAAAAATGAATCCCCAGCACTTCTGCTTTGGGCTGAGTGAGCCACCTAGAACAATTACTAAACCATTCTGAGCTGACTCCTCCATTATATCATTTGTACTGTGATAATGAAACCTGGACTATTCTGCAGTGTTTTCACACAAATTAAATGAATTAATAAAAACTATGCCCTTGAGAATGTTCCCACACATGATATGACATACACTCACAAATATAAATATCACAATATCATCACAACAATGATGATGATGAGGATGAGGAGGAGGAGGAGGAGGAGGATGGCTATCACTAACATTCATGCTGTAGGTTATCTTCTAGCACTGTGAAATAATGAAACACTTCTAAGATTTCTCTGAATCAATAGGAGAGGTTTATCTCCAATAAGCTTTACAGAAAATAAAACAGTATGTTGTAGAAATTTTCCTAAGAAAAACATTTCCATGCTGAATTGAGTCTGCCTATTAAGGCAAAAGTCATTATAAGGAACAATGAAGTTAGATAACTAAGCTCCCATTGTCGATGAGAACATTATTTGACTCACTTTATTAAGGGCCATGTACTAACATTTTATTACATTTTTCTTTGTGTTTCTTTACTGCCCTCAAAATTTGCAATTAATGTTTCTTCCTGAGAAGTTGCATACAGCAACCCAACAGTGTGGAACATGAGATTCTTTCAAAGCTTATTTTTGCTATTTAAAAAGTCTTTCCATATTAATCTGAAAAGTAAAATACCATAGTAACAAGATTTCATCCATATTAAATTTAGATGTGAAAAAAGAAATGACTGCTGTCCCAATCTAGATATTTTATTTCCAAAGCACAATGCACTGCTTTGTGAACATTCAAAACAAAACCATGAATACTTATGTTGGGGATGACAATTTTTTTTTTTTTTTTTTTTTTTGGTTTTTCGAGACAGGGTTTCTTTGTGTAGCTTTGCGCCTTTCCTGGAACTCACTTGGTAGCCCAGGCTGGCCTCGAACTCACAGAGATCCGCCTGGCTCTGCCTCCCGAGTGCTGGGATTAAAGGCGTGTGCCACCACCGCCCGGCAGGATGACAATCTTTTTAAAGAAAGAGCCTATCATACTCTTGTGTAATCATTCAGCCTATAGATGTTGTCTGAAGCTAGAAGTATGTTAGAAATAAGAGGTCACTGAGTTCCAGATTGCCCCAGTGGCCAGCACAGCCCTTCCTTGATGTTTATGCAGATTGATGCTTTTAATTAACTGCCCCCCTGACTTCAGTAGCACTTACATATTTTTCCACATAAAGATATGTTATTTCTTATTCAGTATGTGTTAAACATATTTTCTGCACCCTGAAAAAATAGCACACAGGTTTTTAGTTGATGTTCTCTTTGTTGTGATCAATTACCTGACAAGGAGCAACTTAAGGGAGAAAGGTTCAGAGTTTGAGGGCTGTGGTCCATCATGGAGGGGAAGGAATGGTGGCAGGCAGCTGGAAGGTGTCAGGAGCATGAAGCTACTGTTCATGAAGTCCACAGTCAGGAAGCAGGAGAATAAGGACAGGAAATGGGACTAAGCTATGACCTCAAAGCCCACCTCCAGTGGCCCACTTCCTCTAGCAAGGCTCCACCTCCTGGAGGTTCTACAACCTTCCAGAATAGCATCACCAGCTGAAGACCAAGTGTTCAAACACATGAGCCTCTAGTGATACTTCACGTTCAAACCACAAGGTCACAGAAAAATGGCAGTTGGGTATCAATCCTACTGTCACTGAATGAGAAAGAAATGTGAACTTTCGATAGAGACATTCCCACAGAACAAAACATTATGATGCTTATTGTTTGTTCATTCTAAATGAAGTAACTTTTAAGAAATTATTTTAAGACTGAAGAGATTGCTTGGTGGTTAAGAGCACTGTTTTTTCTCCAGAGGACCAGGGCTCTACTCCCAAGCCCAACATGGCAACTCACAATCATCTGTAACTCTAGTTCCAGCAAATCTGATGCTCTCTTCTGGCCTCCAGGGGCACTGCACACAAATGACACATAGACACACATCAGAGCAAAGCACTCATGTGCATAAAATAAAAATAATAAAATCTTTTTTTAAAAAAAAAGAAATTAGTTTAATTATAACATATTAACTTTTTCTGGTGTTGTCTTTTAATAAGATTTCGTTTTTTATTTTAGGTATATAGGTGCTTTGCCTGCATGTATGTCTGTGTACCACATGCATATAGTGCTCATATGGGGGGACCAGAAGAGGGCAATCAGATCCCCTGGAACTGGAACTACATACCATTGTGAGCTGTTATGTGGGTCTTGGAATGAAATCTGGGTCCTCTGGAAGAGCAGTCAGTGATGTTAACCACTGAGTCATCTCTCCAGCCCCAGTGACAATGTCATGGTAAGCTTATAATGTGGCGAATCAAAACTTAGAGAGGCATGAATGGGAAAGGGTAGGCTTAACACTTACCTTATATTATGTGTTGGTTTCTCACCCACTCTGTGTCTTCTGCCAACACCTTTCATTTTGATGAGAGGACAGAACCCAAATGGATAAAACAAACATGTCATGCAGTACAAGGCAATGCCTTGCAAGCTTTCCTCCTCCAACTGATAATGCACGGCACTGGGGAAAAGGTTCTGGTATAAGATTATGGAAATGTGAGTACAATAGAGCCTGAAATTTTCATAACATGGTGAAGGAATGAAAGTCTGCATTGGATGATAGGAAAAGAGATTTGTGCAAAATTCAGCACCTATATGATGGTTTCTGTGTGCCTTGCTCTGTAACACATAAGATATATATGGTTTAGGGGCATGTCCTTTACACCTAAGCTATATAGTATTCTTACTAGAAATGAGGAAAGCTGGATGTTGAGTCTCATTTGTAACACTGCCTGCATTACTCAAAACAAGCTACTGAACAGCTTCAGGCCTCAGACTCTTCATGCTTAAAACAAGAGGCTAAAAAGAAAGAAAACAGTTGGCCATGTTGTCCTTCAACTACAAACATGGCACTTGGAAGTAGAGACAGAAGACTCAAGAGGTCAAGGTTATCCTTAGCTATATATTGAGGCCAGTCTGAGCTATATGAGACCTGTCTCAAAAAGAATAAAACAAAACAAAATAATAATAAAATAAAGGATACAGTATTAGGTGAAAAGAGGATTGGAAGTTTGGACTATGAGTTTCAAATTCTTGTAACTAAGCTCAAATATATCGTAATTAATCACAATAATAGGAACTATTACAATCAACACATTTTTGTCAACAAGAAACAAATTTCTTTATACCAGTAGCATAAAAATCCATAAGTCCTTGCCTTGAAGGGATTCAATACATTTGAAAAGCATTTTCTTCAAAATCTGCACCTTGCTTATTTTGAAAACCTTTTCCCTGAAAAGAGCTGGGGTGCCTGAGGAAGCAGCACAGATCAGATGAATATGGCAGTTAAGGCAAACTCTGTAGCCCCATTCATTCAACTTTTGAGATACTGGTTGATATTGCCAAGGAGAACAATTGGGCCCTTCCTGTCGACCAATGCCAGCTGCTGCGCTGTAGTTTTCCTGTATCTCATTGATGTGTGGAGCACACTTCTCAGACGTAATGATTTCACTGGCACTCAGATAGCTGTAGTGTGAATCAGACTGACTGCTCATCACCAATGATGGTGACAGTTCCTTCACTCCTTTGTTTGTTTATTTTGTTCGAGTTTGGCTTTTGGGAGCTGCAATGGAGTTTCTTCTCAATCCTGCTACTGAACTGGTGGTTACTGGTTGTAAACTATCCACTTTTTGCCACATATCACAACCTGGTGGTCAAATGTTCGCCCACTTATTGAACTTCTTCACCTTTCCATTTTGCTGGGAACAGCCATGTTGAGTTCTTTAGAGACTTCTTAGCAAGCTGGAAAATGCAAGTTTAGGTGATTGTTATCAGCTGGTCGTTGTGAGCTTCTGGTGGCAGGTGGCTGTTCTCCACATTCTCAACTCTCTCATTTCCTTTACAAAACTCCTTGACCCTCCACCGCACTGCACGTTTGACAGCAGCTCCTGAGCCAAAGGGGTTGTGGATGTGTCTTCCTCGTTGTTTTACAGCACATTTTGGACACACATAAGAAAAGGAAATTGCTCAATCTTGCTTTTGCTTTATTATTATTTCCATAGTATAAGATAAATATAAAATAAACAGTAAATAATGAGTCAAAAATGCACATTCAAATGAGATGTAACTTAACCACATCTAAGAATATATTCCATTATCAAATGGCAAATTTCAACAATGCAAAAACCACAGCTGCCTTTCACCAGCCTCATAGATCCATGCACACATAGAAAAAGTTCCATGACAGATCGCTAACAGCAAAAAAAAAGTTGTGGAAAGTTGGCGTGACACAAGCCCATCCAACCTGTAGTGCAGAAAAGCATCACTGTGCTTTAGGCCAAGAGCACTAAAAGTGCATCTCTTCCATTTCTCATTTGCAGGTGGCCCTGGACCTGCCATTTAATCTTGTTCGCCTCACATCCCTAATCTGTAGAATGCTATTTCTACAGGGACTAATGAGCTGAGGTACACAGAACCGTGCCACGATTTGATCTTGCAGCAACTTGTTTCAAGCGTCTTAATGTGTAGCCATGATCTTCTTTGTGAATAAAATCCTTGATGTGTTTGTGGTGGTTAGTATGAGAACGGTCCCCAGAGGCTTGGGTATTAAGTTCTTGGTCTCCTGTTAGTGGTGCTGTTTGAGGTTGTGGAACCTTCCGGGCATGGAGCCTTGCTGGAGGAAGTATGTCACTGGGAACGGGTTCTGAGAACACCACTTCCAGTTCGCTGTTTCCTGTTGTTCATTGAGAATGTGAGCTCTCAGCCACCCGATGCCATGTCCCCCACCACATTATGGACTCTCCCTCAGGAACTGTAAGCCAAAACAAACTCTTCTGCAGGTTGCTTTATCACATCCAAAGAAAAGTAACTAATACAGTATGTGTAAGTATGCTGAATTCATGGAACAAGGTTAAAAACAACACAGAGGAAAGGGTTAAAACCAGTTACCAGAGTATAGCCGGGTGGGGGTGGTGGCGGCGGCGGCGGCGGCGGCGGCGGCGGCGGCGGCGGCGGCGGCGCACGCCTTTAATCCCAGCACTCGGGAGGCAGAGCCAGGCGGATCTCTGTGAGTTCGAGGCCAGCCTGGACTACCAAGTGAGTCTCAGGAAAGGCGCAAAGCTACACAGAGAAACCCTGTCTCGAAAAAACAAAAAAACAAAAACAAAAACAAAACAGTTACCAGAGTATAGGGTTTGATGTCTGTGTGTGTGTGTGTGTGTGTGTGTGTGTGTGTGTGTGTGTGTGTGAGAGAGAGAGAGAGAGAGAGAGAGAGAGAGAGAGAGAGAGGGCATGTGCCCGCATGCAAGTGCACATGCATATGTGTGTGAAGGCTACATGACAGCATCATCTTCAGGTATGCCATCCATCTCCTTTGAGACAGAGTATCTCTCACTAGCCGGGTCACCAGTTAAGATGGCCACTGAGCCCCCCAGGGATCCACCTGTCTACACATCCCCAACACTGGGATTGTAAGTATGCACTACTGCACCCAGCTTTGTGCATGGGTATGTGGGGGACCTGGGGACAGGAGAGAGCATTCCAGAGATCAAACTCAAATCTTCATGTTTGCAAGGTAAATACTTTATTAAATGAGCCATTCTCTGTAGCAGTACTTTCTCGTTGGGACCACCAGCTAACAAATAATGACACCGTGAGACTTCTTAATTATGAATCTTGGCCTTAGCTTAGAGTTGCTCCTAACTAGTTCTTATAACTTAAATTAACTGATATTTTTTTAATCTGCATTCTGGCACATGGTTCATTACCTCATTTCTGTACTACCCATCCTGCTTCCTCTGCATCTGGCTAAAGACTCCATCTTCCTTCTTCCCAGAGTCCTCTCTTCTTCCCAGAATCCTTTCTGTCCCAGGAAGTCCTGCCTAACTTCTTCCTGCCTAGCTACTGGCATTCAGCTCTTTATGAAACCAATCAGAAGGTGCCTTGGTAAGGACACACCTTCACAGTGTAAACAAATATCTCACAACAATCTTCCTTAACCCATTATTCTTTTAATAAAAAGAGAAGGACCAGTGAGATGGCTCAGCAAGTATAGGCACTTGTCACCAAGCCTGACAACCTGAGTTGAATCCCTGAAACCCACATAGTGGAAGGAGAGAATCAACTCCTGCAAGTTGTCCTCTGACCTCCATATGCATAGTATAGCACAGGCGCATACATTCCACACACATGCACACTAAATAAATAAAATGTAATTTTTAAAAGGTTGGACAAGAGAGATGGCTCAGTGGGCAATAGCAGTTGCTGTGCAAACATGAGAACCCTAGTTCAAACCTAGGCACCTACATAAAAAGCTATGCATGGCCCTGCACATCTATTGCCCCGGTCGGGGCAGGACACAAGAGGCTCATGGCTTTCTGGCTGTCAATCTCATTCCATTAAGAGATCCTGTGTTACAAACAATGTAGAGAGTAGAGCAGGACACCTGACCTCCTCCTCTAGCCTCTGTGAGCCTGCACACCAACACAGGCATATACCACAATCATAACACACACACACACACACACACACACACACACACACACACACACCCTAAAGCTTCATAGATCTCATGTGTCTTCCACAGTTACAGATAACCAACAGTTAACTATATCTGAATGCTACCTAAATCCATAGTAGAGTGACTGAGTCTAGGAGCCTACATATGGATAAGGCTGTTAGTTGCCAGGGCCCTGACCAGTGCTCCTAATTGCCAGCAATACTGGTGTGGGAGACAATGCCCCAGGTGTGCTGAAGGGCATGATCTAAGAGCACACACTTCTCTCTCTTTCCCGGATCTCTGTCCACTAGGGAGTCTATTAAACTGGGCCTCACACTGTGGAAAAGTTTCTGATTCAGAATTCTGCTAAGGACTCTGGCCACTTGCCAGTTTCATCTGCCTGTGACAGAGAGTTATCGTCTCATCTTATTCAGGTTATATTTCCTCTTTGGGGAAATATCTCTACTTTGCATCTCAGCTTTGTCTTGGTTTGCTGAGTTATGGTTTCTTTTTTTTATGTTTTGTATCCATCCCAATGTCAGGTTTCTTGCTTTTACTTTAAACTTCTCTCTCATGTCATGACCTGGTTATTCTCTTTAACTTTTTAATCTTCTTGGGTTAAAATTTTTGATCTATTTTATTTTTAAATTCTGTAAAAATCTTTATCTTTCTCTTAGATTTTTCCTTTGAGTTATTCAAATTACCTCAACTTCCATGTGCTTCTTGATTGTTGTGTAGTTTAACTTTTCCTCATCATCTCAAAAGCCCTAATTAGTCTTTATGTCATGTTTTGTATTCACACTACTAGAGGAGGGTGGGCAAAGCAGTGGTTCAGAGTAGACATGTCAATGGGACAGTCTAAACAATAATCTCCTGGCGATAGCCAAGGACCCTCTAGTTCTACCAACCTCCCCTACTTATTTACCAAAACACCTCCTTTCAAAATGTTGCATGATCCACAAATACCCTACTCTGGAGTGATTGTGAGAGGTTATATGGTATCCCACTTTCTAGTGGAGACATTCCTATTCTAAGATATGTCTATATGCGTGAGATATGTGAGGCACGTATTATATACGGGCTGTGCAGGTGAGTTCGGAGAAGGAAGTCAGCTGCTTCTGTCACTCTCTGCCTTGTTGCTTTAGGAAAGGGCCACTTGCTAAACCAGATATTCACCTGGCCAGTGAGCCCCAGGGATCTGTCTGACTCTTCCTCCCAAAGCTGGGATTACATGCTGTTTGTTCACATGGATGGTAGGGACTGGAACTGGGGTCATTGTGTTTTCACAGCAAGCATTTTACCCACTGAGACATCTTCATAGCCCCTGGGATCCTTCCTCTAAGATTTAGTCTTCAGTCTACATTAAGGAGTTGAGCAAGTTGAGCAAGACAAGGTCTCTCTGTCAACATGTCTAGTCCAACACTGGCTAAACTACCCATCTATACTGAACATGGACAGACATTCTACCCTTTGCCCTTCCCTAGACAGCTGTTTATACAGCATTTTTATTGTCTTCATCATCAGGAGTAATGTGGACGACCTATAGAAAGAACTTCCAGTGTGCTGGTTTCTTCACTAGGAGTTGAGGAAACTCTCAGGAGAACTCAGCTAACCCTCCATGGAGAGGGTCATCCTGCTTTGTCTTGAGTCAGGTTTGCTTAGCAAGATGACACAGTAAATGAACAGCAACGTCATCAGCCATATGGTTTCTCTAACCCATCCAAACCAATGAAAAGATAATGGTCTCTCAACTCAGAAGATTTATAGTATCTCTTAAAAGCTCTCGAGATACAAGAATACAGCTGAGTCTGGGTTTTTCCCTCCTATTTCACTTCCTCAAAGAGAGCAAAAGGCATAGCTAGCTCTGTTGACTTGAGTAATTATTTATGGTCCTAATTTCCTGCAGTTTTTTCTCCATTCTTTTTTTTTTTTTTTTTTTTTGGAGGGAGGAGAGGGAATCATCTCCTTCCTGCAGCCCCAGTCTACTGTTAAACAATCCCTATGATTTATTCCCTTATTGGACCTAAGATAATAGCCAAGTATCCTGACCAAAGACCAAATCACCAGACCATCCCTAGTCACTTGTCCATGGCCACCCCTCTACTCAGCTCACAGTGATGAAGGCCCTCAGGCTAGGCATCCTCTAAGACCTGTCTACCCATGTTATTACCTGCTTCTGCTGTGGGATGTCTTTCTGTATGCTGGGAATATGTATTGCTCTGATTGGTTGATGAACAAAGCTGCATTGGTATATGGCAAGGCAGCTTAGAGGCAGATGGGAAAACCAAGCCAATATACAGAGAGAAGAAAGGAGAGGAGTGGAGAGACACCAGTCACCATGAGGAGAAGCAAGATGTGAAAGTGCCCATAAGCCACAGCCACATAGCAACTTATAGATAAATAGAAATGGGTTAAGTTTTAAAAGCTAGCCAGGTGGTGGTGGTGCACACCTTTAATCTCAGCACTCAGGAGGCAGAGCCAGGCAGATCTCTGTGAGTTCAGAGCCAGCCTGGTCTACAGAGCGAGATCCAGGACAGGCACCAAAACTACACTGAGAAACCCTGTCTCGAAAAAAAAACAAATAAATAAATAAATAAAAGCTAGTGAGCAAGAAGCCTGCTATAGGCCATACAATTGGTAATTAATATTAAGCCTCTGAATGATTATTTTATAAGTGGCTGTGGGACCTCGGGACTGGATGGAACACAGGAAAATTTACGACTACATGCCTCCTTTGACTTTGGTCTGCTCAAGCTGCAGCTAGAGTGCCGGCTGAGGGGAAGCTCCATCACGAAGCCCATGTCTATGTTCCATTATCATCAGGAATGCACCATCCTGCATATCCGAATCCCCAGGAAGTGATCACAAAAGCATCCAATTAGGAAAGGCTCCCCTGGGTTAGTGTTCTGCTCTCTCAACAGTAGTTGTCTGCTCCAAGAGGACTATATTTTAGAAGTCTGTTAGCACATACTCAGTGTTTAGGAGCCTTCCTTGTCTCCTCTCCTCTACTCACAGTCTACAAACACTCTGCACAGTGGTGGATGCTCTTCCTTAGCTCTTGCAACTACCTAACAAGAGCAGAAAGCCTACATTCCTAGTTTCTAGCATCTTCTGTGACAGAAAATATCAAGCGACCAGAGCTAAGGTGGAGAACAAAGAACATGGCTGATATCTCCCCTGATGACTTCCAAGTTGACATCTTACCTTTTTATTTTAAAAAATCTTGGAGAATCTGAATGAATGTGAACTACTTGGTTTTCCACTTACCTGCCTCTCTCTACACCCAGGTTCAAGGTTCCTGTCACATTTTCTCTTTAGAGTCTTGCTGCCACCATAGCCAGTCCTATTTCCATCAATGCTGCACTGAAATTGCTCTTATTTTGCTAAACCCCAAATATCTCCCATTTGCAGAATATTTGGACACCTTAATTTGTACATTTTTGACCTCTCAGACACCTCCACATTAGAACATTTTCTCTTCCTTAAAAATTCTCTTTTCCTTGTGGCTTATATGACACCACACATTCACGGTTCCCTCTGGTCCCAGCCATTTTCTCTCTCTCTCTTTGTGTCTGTGTGCGTGTGTGAGTGTGATACATGTGTGTGCCTGTGTTAGATTGCATATACCCATGTATGTGCTTGTAGAGTCCAGAGGACCATATCAGGTGTACTGTTCTATCGTTCTCCTCATCCTCTTGAGTCAGGGTTTTTCACTGAACCTCAAGCTAAGCTGACGCCAGCAAGACCCAGCCTCACTCTCTTCTCCATCCCCCAAAGACACACATGGCGATGCCCACATTTTAGGTGGGTGCTGGATCTCATCTCATGTCTTCACGTTTGCCAGCAACTGCTGTTATCCACCTTTCTAGACCCTTCATGGCTAAATCCTTACCTTCTACTTAACTCTTAATTTTTTAACTTCTAAGACATACCACCACTGGTTCATTCTCTCACCTTTACTCCATTCTGAAGGAACATCACCCCTCTGCATCCTTTGGCTATCAACTCTGCCCACAAAACAATTCTGGGGCCCCAGAGCTGCACCTGTGGGAAATTATATTAGATAATTTTTCTCACTTTCTAGTGGCTGTGACCAAATTCCTGACAAGGCAACTTAAGACAGAAACATTTTCTTCTGACTTGCAGCTTGAAGGGATGCAGTCCACTGTGGTGGGCAAGACACAGAGTGTGATGCTGCTGTCAGGCTGAGACCAGACTCAGGACACAGAGGGTGATGATGATGCTGACTCTCCATGTGCAGGGCCCTCGTCTGTGGAACGATGCAGCCCACAACCACGGGTGTGCTGCCTAGCTGGTTCTAAATCTTGTCAAGTTGACAATCAAGTCATGTTCAAGACTCTTCAGAGCACATGTTTAGACAAGAAAAAAAAAACAAATCTGAGAATCTATAACAATCAGATGATATATAGACTAAGGAGTTACTAAGTTCATCCAAGGACCTTACCGAGTAGATGTATGGCAAGGATAAGAATTCATAGCATTATTTCGGACCGATGCATTCCTGCCATTCTTCCATCCTGGCTCCCATGGTTGGTCAGTATCCAGTGTTTACTCTTGGCCAACCCCATATCAGATCTGCCTCTGCCCCTTAGGAGTAACCAGTGGAAAACATTGTTCTAATGAAGTCAGTGGAAAGTTCACAGGCCTATCCAAATCTTATCCCCACTATTTATAGTCCAAGAAACAGGAATATAGCACTTAAGAGTCACGTGGGCTTTTCTAAGTAAACTCCACCTTTTGTAAGTTATTTTTTTAAAAAATGCATAAAATTTCAGGAGAGAAAAGGGCTTCAGACCCTTCTAGAACAACACAAATGCTACCACCACATATACTATAAACACAATTTATTCAACAAGAATCCTAAATGAATAGACATCAGCTCTATTTCCACAGTCTGTTTGAAAGAATAAGAAAAAAAAAAAAAACACTATTTGAAAAATAACTGAGAAAGAAGCAAGTGTTGCATGAAGGCAGCTTTTCTCCACCTTTAGTGTGTACAAATCAAACTCCCCAAAGGTATTCTGCCATGAGCAAAGGGATATTAGGAACCACACTTCAACTGCAAGGTCATTCAAACATGGCTGGAGTTTACCAAAAGAATATAGAATCTCCCTCGGAAGTTTTTAAGAATGAGTGAGACAGTCATTTGCAGGAATTAGCGTAAGATAACTTGAATGTATTTCTTTTAGCAGCAAGAATTGAACCTCAAGGTTGTCTTTCCACGACACTATTTCCTGGCTGGAAATCGAAGGTGGGGAAAAGAAAATTAGAATGAGCTTGAAGTTTGTGGTTTTGTTATTTAAATCATTTCCTCATGTTAAATGATCTACTACCTTCACCATTTATGGTATTTAAATATATTCAGGACCAGGATATTTGGCATGCCCTTGCCAACTGGGATTTGCTTAACTTCTGACTAATTTGTGCTTAGGGTTGCTCTGAAATAGGCAGAAGGTCTTGGGCTCTGGCTCCAACTTTATTACTTCCAGTCAAGTCAGAGAACCACAAGACTGAGCTACCACAGTAGACTGACGTCTATTGTTCAAGGACATTGTGGCTAGCACAGACACTCTTTGATTCTTGAAAGCAAAATTCAGAGTCCCACAGAGAAGGTGCCTTTATGGCTTCAAAGTTCTTACCTTGTCTAACAAAAATATCCATGCAAACCAAGTAGATTAGTGCACACCTTTGATCCCAGCACTCACAAGGCAAAGGCAAGCAGATCTCTGTGAGTTCAAGGCCAGTCTGGTCTATATAGTAAGTTCCAGGTCAGCCAGGATTACAAAGGCAGACTTTGTCTCGAAAAACAAAAACTTATGCAGGCCAGTCTAGATCAAAGGATTAATGAAGAAGAGAAATGTAACAACTGAATTCCAAATCACAGGTAAAACAAAACTACAAGTAAGCATGATTTGTCCATTCCCAAGACATCACTTCAACATTCTAAATTAATAAAGAAAAACTAAATACAAATCAGTAAGGGGAAACTAAGTCAAGGTGTATCAAGAATGTAGCCTTTGAGGCGAGGACCATCAAGGGCAAAGTTTTCAGAAATGTACTGGGTGGGGCTCCACAAACATCTTTCTTCTCAAAGGAGAATCCAGAGGGACTGGCAAGATGACCAGTCAGTAAAGTACTTGATCTCAATCTCCATATTTAAAAAGCTAGGCATAGCAGATATGTGCTTAGAATTCCAGTGCTGGGAAGGCAGTGACAGGTGAGTCCCCGGGCTCACTCGACAGCCAGCCTAGCCTAACTGCTGAGCTCCAGGCGGGTTGATATCTGAGTCTGACTTCTGGCCTCCACACCTACACACTCACACATATGAGCACACATTTCAGAAGAAGGGAAAGGAGGAGGAGGAAGAGGAGGAAGAGGAGGGGCGGAAGAAGGAGAAGAGGAAGAAAGTGGAGGGGGAGGGGTGGAAGTAAGGGAGGGACAGAGAGAATAAGAAGAGAAGGGGAGGAGCAAGGGGAGGAGCAGAATGGAGCACAGCTTGTTGGAGAGCACTACAAATAACAGCATTTTCAGAGTCACTGGATGTCTGGGCTGTGGTGGAGAGCTCTCAGAATTCCTCTTCCAGAGACAGAGAACTCCTCCTAGGCTCTTCTCGGGAGCTCTGGCCCTGGACAGTAGGAACTGTCAGGAAGGATGCCCTGTGAGAAGAAATGACAAAGCTACTATGTTCACAGCCCACCAACTGTCATAAGGAAAGAGCCATTTTGGCCAAAACATCATGGCCCTTGGTGCTTTCTATGTGCAAAATGTTCTAGAATCAAACAAAAAGTAACTTTGGTAAGTGGGGAGAGAGAGTCATTGACAAGTCGTCTTTCACGGAGAAGCATGAGTGTGATCACATGGCTGGCCTCCCTGGGACACAGCAAGCAGTGGGTGAGTTAGCCTTGGCATCTGAGAGTGTGGGGTTAAGTCTGCGAGTGTTCTATTCCCTTGTCTGTGTGCCCCAGGGTAAGTCTTCATTTCCTCTAAGACTCAGACTTGTTCATTTAAAATGGGAGATGGCTCAGCAGTTACTGCTCTATCAGAGAAGCAGAATTTGGATCCCAGCACCCACATTAGGCAGCATGACTTCTGGTCCAAGGGACCCCATGCCCTCTTCTAGCCTCCATAGGCACTTACTTGTACTAGTTGTGTGCACCTATACTACCATGTGTGTATGTGCAAGTACACACACACACACACACACACACAGAGCTGGGCTATTACCTGGCACACACGCCCACACGTGCATGCACACATGCATATGCATACACATTTTGTTTATATTTTACAGGAGAAAGAGAGGAACAATGAAGAAATATGAGACATCTGCAGGATACTCATGTGGAAGGACTGCTGTGAAGGTTAAAAGACCGTGTCAAAGTTCCTTACAAAGTACAGAATTTTAATAGAGGAACAACTTCCATGTACATTACTTAATACCCTTTACTTCAGTGATTATCAATCCAATGACCCTCAAGTGTCATTCAAGCCTGTGCCAAAATTCACCCAGAAGTTAGGAGTAGCTTCCTGAAGCAGAATAAATACAATACTGCCAAGACAAAGGAAGCCAGAGAGCCACTGTCTAGAGAGAGCCCACATCCGCGCTATGTGTACCAGGCACCAGCCCAGCTCTCAATATCACATGCATTATATACATTATCAGACAGTCTGTGATTTTTTTCCAACAGCTTCTAAGAAAAAGTGAAAACTTTCATAAAAACCAAATATCTACAAGTTATATAAATAACTTATTTCTTTTTAGAATTTAAAATGTCTTCTCTTGGGATGGGAGTTGCTTTCTTTCCTGTCCTACACTAAAATCATTTCCTCTGAAATCACCAAAAGAAAACAAAAAAGTCTTATCTAACAAATGTTCTGCAGTAACAATACGTAGAGATAAATTAATATTTATTGTGAGCCTATCATGGGCTAGGCTTTATCTAGAAGCCTTTTGCAGCATTTGAAGTCTGCTACTCACTGGGGAACTAGCCATGCTTCCAGCATTCAGTGGACAAATTTCACAGTTTATATCTCACACAATTCTGACAGCAGTCACAAACAGTGCCTGTTTTTCAGATAACAGAGGTGGGAATCACTGTGACAGTTTCAGTGGTCAACTCCATACAATCGAGAATTGCCTAGGGAAAAAAGTCTCAGTGAGGGATGGTCTAGAATAAGTTAGCATGTGAGCATGTCACTAGAGGACTGCCTTGATTATATTAATATGAGGAGAACCAGAAAGAAAGCAGGTGGCATCATTCCCTTAGTTTGAGTCTTGAATTACATAAAGAGGAAGAAAGCCAGCTGAGAAATAAACATGTGAATAGCTGGTTTTAGTTTTAGTTCCTACACTTCCCTGCTATGGTGGAGTGTAACCTGGAATTGCAAGCTAACATAAACCCTTCACCCCTCTGCTACCTTTTGCTGGGGTGCATTACAACAGAAATGAATGGAGGAGAGTAACTGATCGAGACTTCCTGAAATTGACACAATGGGATTGAGATTTGGCACTCCAAAAATCAAACTTCTCATTCCAATTCTGTCTAAATAATAAATGAATTGATCTTATTCCTATAAGATTCATGAAATTATTATCAGAACAAACAACCACATCAATAGGCACCAGTTGGCATCTGTCTCAAGACTTGGATAATGACGAGGGAAATGCAAATATGGACACAACCCTAAAAGAGCACTGTCATGCTTGACCACTGAGGAATCCCTCTAGCTGTATTCTCCTCATATTTGGACTTGGATGCTGTTCTTTAGTTTTTTTAGAGATGGATGCCTGCTCTGTCTTGGGTTAATAATCCTGACAGCAAGGAAAAGAAACCCAATTTGACAAAGTACTTCTTTCCACAACTTTATGGATTAAAAGAATTTTCAAAGTTTGGGGGTCTGCAATACTGCCTTTGGCATCTAGTCAACGGAAGAGTATTTGTCATATAGCCATGTTCTCAGCTGTCAGTAAAAATGTCCAGGATGAACCAGACGCCTTTGTCATTATAATGTGCATCTTTTCTTTGTAGCTGCCCACTTCCTTACTGCCTTGTGATATCATAAGCTAAATAATGGTAAGAACACACACACACACACACACACACACACACACACACACACACACACGCTGACAAAACATCTGGGGCATGAAGACATTATCTGAAGAGTTTAGCAGATGCTCATACAACCTGCAATAAAAGGCAATTTGGTGTTGGGCACAGGAGTAGCAATGCCTGGTGAATTTTAAACATAAGCAAAAGACCATCTGCCTTTGGTATTAAAAATAACATTGTTGCACATATATTTTTGTCTTATCAAAATGTTACTTGTGGTTTTTCTGCCTATCCAAGGATTCAAGCCAAATTCTCCAAACTGATTTTCTCTCACAAGAGCACAGCCACATCTGTGGCTGTGGGTACCGGCAGTGGGTACCTGTCCTTCCCACAGCCACATCTACCTGCACAGAAGTGACACGTGAAGGTCCCTTGACTCCCAGAGACCTTCCAAACTGCCTTTCAACAAGAAGCAATGCCTTCTGCCAGTTGAGAACACCTCACATTCCAAAAATAACTCACCAGCAAACCAGCAAATAGTTCACTGTCCTGAGGCAAAGAAAAAGGAAACGGCACAGGTGAACAGAAAGATGGGGACTGTGAGGAAACATTTTCAGAGGCCTTGTGAGAAACAAACAAAGCACAAACCCCTCCCCAACTGATGATTAATACTATTCTAATTATATTTGGAGTTAACTTTTTTAAGGTAGATTTAAAATTAGGCTTATCTGAGTGTGGTGGACCTTTAATCCCAGCACTGGAGAGTCGTAGCAGGTGGATCTCCATGAGTTCAAGGTCAACCTGGTCTATATAGTGAGTTCCAGGTCACCCAAGGCTACACAGCTAGACTCTCTCAAAAGAAAAACATGGGGTTTACAAAAACAACTGCAGATCAACATTTCCGTTCCCACAATGCCTTTCTCCATGGCGCCTTTGTCACTTTTTATGTAAGACCGTCTTCTCTGCAGTTTTTTCTCCTAGAGTGGGCAGTTCTTGTCTGCAGCATCTCTAGAGATGCCTTCCATCCTCTAGTGTCCACCCGTCTTTCCCAGATGGGTCTCCATGGTAATAGCTCAGCCCTCAGCAGCTTTCGCCCATGAGATTTATGTCCCCCACGGAAAATGGCAACGAGCATCAGTTTTCTCTGGGTGGACAGGCTACCACGTGGTCTGTGAAGAACACATTCGTATGAACTCGAGACAGAAAGATGAATTGCCCTTGTATGTGATCTTTGGCCCATGGCTCTAGAAGTTTCCTCAATGTGCTTTGGTAAGATGTACTCAACTGGAACTCTCCTTTCTTGTGAATTTTCCACTGGCGTCTCTGACTGTCCTAATTGGCAATGGAGTCTTTTCTCTTTAATGAGTGCTGGCAAATCCCACAGAGATGAAACTTTCCTTCTGTAAGTTTTGAAAATGTGTCAAGGAACCATTTCCTCTGCTCAAACGTCTCTTTATCTCTGAACAAAACATTAGAATTGCTATGATTTCTGGCTTTTAAAAAAAAAAAGGCATGAGTTTATTGCTCATCATGTCATTATTTCCTCTGAAATACACACAAGTAGAATAGTCTTCTATATAGGTGATGTGTCTCATAGCAAGAGTAGAGAAAGAAAAGACAATTACAGTGCTACTGTTTCTGTTAAAGAACAGAAAGCAGGGGCTGGCGAGATGGCTCAGCTGGTGCTTGCTGCCAAGTCTGCTGACCTGAATTCAATTCCTGGGAGCCACACAGTAAAAGGAAAGAACTGACTCCTGCAAGCTGACCTCTGACCTACACACACACTACAACATGTGTGCTCCCTGTGTTTACATTCTCAAATTTTTAAAAAAAATGTAATTTTAAAATGGTAAATAATAAATACTCAGAATTTAGATTAACCTTGGCATCCAGTAGTATGCCTTCCAACTTTGTTGCTCTCTGTATTAATGTTTAAAATCAACTCATTGATTTAGGAACCACACACATAAGAGACCATGAGAATTTGACTGTACAGATTCATGTGGATAGGGGTAGTGTATTCACAGTACAGTCTTAAAAGCCATGGACTCTGGAAAGCCTCCTTCCACATGAATCTTTAATTTTTCTCTGAACCATCCCATAGTTTTCAGAGTTGACTTCCTGCATTTCTGTCACTATAAGCAACCCCAGGTTGGGGTAACAGAAGGAATATAGGAAGGGACAGGGTTTCTGCTATATTTTCCTTCAAAGACCCACACTATCCACCCTTAATAAACACACATCCACATTCAGTCTGGACCACAGCACCACAGACCACCACTCCTCCCCAGCTGTCTAGAACTCACCTCTTCAGCTTTCCACCCCGACAATCTACAAGTCTGCTATGATAGCCAACTCCTGTTACTCCCTCTGGGACATACAGTAAAACCGGGGGAAACCTGAATAAAAGCTCCGTATTTAACTCACTGTGCAAGTTTATGGTTTACTTGCTTTTAGTTAACTGTAAGAATCACTAATTTGGGGACACAGGGTAAAGGCTATGCAAGACTCATGACCCAAATTTAATCTCAAGAACACATACAAAAAGCTAGAAACATAAAAAGTCAGATTAGTGGGATGTATCTGTATTTCCAGCACTCTACAGAGAGGTGAGAAGTAGAGGCAGGAGAATGGACCAGCTGGCCTGAGGTACACATTGCATCATCAGAAACAAGAGAGACAGCCACAAGAAAGGGAAAGGTGAGCTCTGGGACACACACACACACACACACACACACACACACACACACACACACACACGGCAGGGAGAGAGAGAGAGAGAAAGAGAGAGTAAAAAAACTTTTTAAAAAATAATTTATATTGGAGTCATGTGGCTGTGTACTATATTTCTGGTCTCATATCAACTGTATAGCTGTGAGTAACATTTGCAGTGTATGGGTTATACCTAGGCTAATTTTCAGGGCCTTGAGGGCTACTTTTGCTGAGACCACCTACTCTTCATTTAGGTATATGGCAGTGTCCAGTGAACAACACCAGAAGATTGCAAACTCCACCCTCTGATGGTGCTAATGGCACCGTTTTTTAACATGTGTCCCATGATGAGCTGCTGCTGGGTCCTAATGGCTCCCTCTTGGAAAGGGGGTGAGAAGGAGCAGCATCAACAGCACAGACACCAGGAGTCAGGTAAAGTGCAAACAGCAGACACATTTACTCAGCAATGGGGAGAACTTTAAATATGCGTGGTCGCTCCTCATTGGCTGGGCACCATCAGAACCTCTGACAGCACCTGTTGGATCTGGTGACATTGTGTGGTTGCCCCTCATTCACTAGGCACAATCAGGACCTCTTACAACACCGGATGCTAGACCCTCAGGCAGACTCAAGGTTGGCTCATCTCTCAGCCTTGTAGACCTTATCTTCCTACAATGAGCTACGAGGATTCCCCTTACATGCACACAACACAAGGACTCTATTCCTCAGCCCCAAGCAGGTGACTCAGCATCCTGCTTTTTTCTCACATAGACAGCTTTAAGCCCAATGCTCTGGGAAGTGAACCTCAAGAATGGCTCTCCTGCCCCCACCCCCTCTTGACTGCCAGGTAAATGAACTCTCCTCTACAAAACTTACTGTCTCAGTGATGGCACAAGATGGTATCAGCAGCACACTTATTTGATTTTCATCTGAGTTTTTTGTTATTTTGGTTTGGTTTGGTTTGGTTTGGTTTGGTTTGGTTATTTTGTGAGTCAAGATTTTACTCTGTATCCCAGGCTGGCCTTGTACTCACTATGTAGCCCAGGCTGCCCACAAATTCACGGTCCCCTGCCTTTGACTTCCAAATGCTGGCATTGTGAGCATGTGTCACTATGACCAGGCCCCCTGAGGTCTGCAGAATACAGTTAGTGGTTTGCTTGTTTGCTTGATTTTTCCAGAAAGCTTTCTAAATTGGTGTCTGTTGAATGAAGACTTTGATAGAAAAGCTGGCACATTTTTGTTCATCACGAGTTCAAGGAAAAACAATGTCAGGAGAAAGAAAAGTAGAAAGTTTTCAATCATTCAAGAATAGAACTCATTTTAGACATGCTTAGAAGTATCAACAGAGGCACACCAGCCCCTGCTTATCTGTCCTTTGCGTGGAGCCT
Organism: Peromyscus eremicus; assembly: GCF_949786415.1. Lineage (NCBI taxonomy): Eukaryota > Metazoa > Chordata > Mammalia > Rodentia > Cricetidae > Peromyscus > Peromyscus eremicus. Next base: position 148,843,053 of record NC_081418.1, on the reverse strand, counting down.
TTGAACACTTGCAAGTCAGGGAATTTTTATTTTATTCCCTCTGAGTTCATCTTTTTTTTTTTTTTTTTTTTTTTTTTTTTTTTTTTTTTTTTTTTACTAAAACCCATTAAGGAAGAACTTTATTAGTGGCATCAAACTTTTCCTTTTTCTCTGTGAATAGTTTTCTTATAGAGCTTATGTTAAAGGTCACAAATTTATATCAGGCAACACTTTCTTCAAAAAGATAAAGATTCTGTTTGGGGCCCCACTGAATCCTAGCTGAAGAAATTTTTTAAAGTAGCATTATATATTCTCTCCAATTATGATATAACTCATCACCTACCTCAAAAGGTTGTGCACATTAATGAGATCAAATAATTTGAATTTCTTCCAATAGGCACGTAAAAATAACCAGAGTTATTTTTTACTGGTCCATTAGCTTTGACTCTTCTTATTTTAAAAAGAAATATAAGGAATTGAAGCCTGGTCCTCTGCAAGAGCAACCAGAGTTCTTAACTCTGAGCCATCTCTCTGTCCCTTCCGCCATTTCTTAAGAAACAGCATTAAGGTATAAAAATGTGTTTCCTCGAAGGTGTTTTCCCATGATTCATCCTTTCTCTTCGCCATCTTTCCTCCGGCCAGCCGGCAGCTTTCATCATGAAGGTAGAGAGCTGTGCAGTTTCAGCGGGTACAAGATCTACCCCGGACACGGGGCGGCGCTGGAAGGTTTTCCAGTTTCTTTTTTTTTTTTTTTTTTTTTGGAGCTGAGGATCGAACCCAGGGCTTTGAGCTTGCTAGGCAAGTGCTCTACCACTGAGTTAAATCCCCAACCCCGGCTTTCCAGTTTCTCCAGTTCCTTAATGCAAAATGGGAGTCCGCATTCCTTTCCAAAAGGAATCCTCTACAGAAGAAAACACAAGAAGGGAAGAAATTCAAAAGCAAAGAACCCGCCGTGCAGTCAAATTCCAGCAGGCTGTCACTGGTGCGTCTCTCGCTGATATAATGGCCAAGAGGAATCAGAAACCAGAAGTTAGGAAAGCTCAGCGAGAACAGGCGATTATCAGGGCTGCCGAGGAAGCAGAAAAGGCTAAGCAGGCGTCCAGGAAGACAGCCATGGCTGCTGCCAAGGTCCCTACCAAAGCAGCACCTAAACAAAAGATTGTGAAGCCTGTGAAGATCTCTGCTCCCGAGCTGGTGGAAAATGCTAACTTGAGTTTATTCAGAGTTTGAATAAAGATCAATCTCTTAAAAAAAAAAAAATGTGTTTCCTCTTTGACCTGGGATTTCTACTAATTAAATACTCACTAATAAATCAAAAAATATTTTTGAGACAGGGTCTGGCCTCAGACTTTCAATTTGCTTGCCTCAGCTTCCTCAGCACTAAAATTACAGGTCTTGCTACCAAACCTGACTCCAAAAATACCTTGATACTCAAGAGTGTTTACTGCAGCCTTTAGTAACACAGAAAGAAACTTATGACTCCAATAATGAGGAAACGGTTAAGAAAATTATGATTTAGCCACATGATAAAATATCCTGTAAATATCAGAAATATACGGATACATTTTAAAGAATTTTACAAAAATAAGAGCTTGTGTTGTAAGTGAAGAAGAGGGAATAATGCTGTTTACACACTGTGAGCTAAGAAAATAAAAAATAATGAAAATTAAAAGGCTTAACGATCATTTTCCACAAAGGGTCAACTTTACCTCTTTTAATTTTCCCAATTACTTAATACATTTTTATTATGTTCTTAGTGATGAAATTAATCAAATAGGTCTGGAAAAGGCCGAATATGGTATTTGATGTTAATATTCTCTAATTGTGAAAAATGGATGCACGGGTGTTCAAACTAAAGTTTCAACTGAGATGATTCCTGAAAAGAGGAGCTGGATCAAGGTGCCACACCAATCAAAGACTCTGGGAAGCCGATCAAAGACTCCATGGAAACAGAGGCTGATTGGAGGTTGAAGATTAGAAGGGTGTCCTGGTCTGGTTTCTGTTGCTGTGATAAACATCATGACCAAAAGCAACTTGGGGAGGAACGGGTTTATTTCATCTTAACAGTTACAGTCCGTCATGGAGGGAAGTTGAGGCAGGAACTCAAGACAGAATCTTGAAGCAGAAACTGTGGGAAGTGCTACTTATTGGTTTGCTCCCTGTCTCATGCTTGGCTAGTTTTCTTAGCAGCCCAGACCCACCTGCCTGCCTAGGGATGGTTCCACCCACCATGGGCCAGGCCTTCTACTTCAATTATCAGTTAAGAAAATGTTCATTGACAGGTCGAATCTGTGTAGTTCTTCAGCTAAGATTCTCTCTTTCCAAGTGACTCTGGATTCTGTCAACTTGATAGCTGAAGCTGATCATGACAGAAATGAAGATTTGTTGCTTTGTTTTTAGCACTTAGGGAATAAATTGACTGGGTTGTCCCCCTAAATTATAATTATCAGAGTCTATCACACAGAAAAGCTACAAAGTATAATTTGAGGCACAAGAAATTATCTGTAGGCAAATATCCACACAGCACACATTCTAGTCAGGAAAGAGAATGCTGCCAGCACCATAGAAACTCAGAATAGATTTTTTTTTTAAAGATTTTCAGGGAATTGCCTGACCCTTCACCTCAACCCAGGAAACCAGCCCTTTAAAAGGAAGCAATGCCCCCTGCTGTTGGGAACACTGGGGCAAGAGGCTGGCCAAGACGTCTGTTCAAGAAATCATTTTCTGGGAATTTATCAGGGCAAAGAAAATACAACTGTGGAGTGGACTATTTCCCTTGAACCAAATATTTGGAATGATGTGGGAGAAGGAACTGTATGAGAAATTTTGAACACTAAAAATGCCTCTGGGAAAATGAGTAAGTATCAACAGAAAGAAATGGGAGTTTTTTATTCACTGGAAAAATGAAGAAAGAGCGTGTGGATTAGAAATGTGCTTGCACACGTCAGAGGAACTGCAGTAGGGGTCTCACCTGTGAAGAAACTGTAAGTTTGCCTTAATCTACTGTCTATGACTGTAACAAAACACCTGATGCTGGCAACATATAAAGAAAGAAGATTTATTTAGCCCATAGTTAAATGGAGGTTCAAGGACATGGCTGACATCAACTCTGCTCTGGAGAGATGCTCATAAAAGATCACAGAAAGCCTGTGAGAGAGACCTCGTGTTGAATCAGGGAGTCAGAGTTGGGGAAGAGTTAGTCTTGCTTTTCTTGTAACAACTACCATAATCCCTTTCAAAGATCGAATTCCCTCCTTGGCCTCATACCAGACTCTGCCTGCTTGTTTGTTTGTTTGGTTGGTTGGTTGGTTGGTTGGTGGGTGGGTGGGTGAGTGGGTGGGTTGATTAGTTGGTTGGTTGGTTGGTTGGTTGGTTGTTTTAGACAGGTTCTCACTATTTGCACTGGCTCACCTGGAACTCACTCTGTAAATCAGACTGGTCTCAGCTCACAGACATCTGCCTGCCTCTGCCTCCTGGATATTGGATTAAAGATGAACTACCATGCCAGGTTTCAGATTCCACATCCTGTCACGCAAGGGGGAATTAGCTTTAGTGTCTGCCACTTGAGAGGGTATCGATGTCACCTCCACAGGGCCAGCTGATAAAGCACCCTAGTCCCTACCAACAGGGAGCAGATTGCAGGCAAAGAGAAAAAAGACTGGAGGCTCACTGGGCATAGGGCAGAAGGCCATCACTCAGCAGTGACATGCCAGAGACTAGAGTCTTGAGTCAAGTCTCATCACTTTATGAAAAATTTGGCTCTCATCATGACTTGGCATTTTACTTTAAAAATTTACATATTTTTAGTTACTTAAAACTGTAGAGCAATTCATTCAGTTGCACATATTATTAGGGACACATGAGTAGGCAGTTTCACTAAAAATACTGAAAGAAGAGTGAGATTTTTTTACAAGTTACTTTTGACTACTTATTGACATCCTGTTGTGGTCAATACTTGGGATGTGGCCTTATTCTTACCGTCATGCTGGATGAAGAGCCATGGCAGTGGGGTTTGCACCTCCAGGGCTGCGGCAGGTACAACCTACAGTTTATACAAGAAGCTATGCTTGGTCACTGTGGAATTTTTATGATACTGTTTTAAAAGCAGCATTACCCATTTGAACATAGTAAGTCGGGAAAACATCCACAGGCTTCCATGTCACTTTCCTGAACACTCAGCAATATACACAACCTGTAGTGGTTAACCCTGATTGTCAGCTTCATAGGATCTAGAATCAGCAAAAAGATAAGCAAGCCCCTTGCCTGCCTGTGAGGGACTGTCTAGATTAGATTTAGGTGGGAAGACTAAATCTAAAAGTGGGGAGTGGCATCCCGTGGGCTGGGATCCTACATTGAATAAGGAAGAGGAGAGAGGTGAGCAGCAACATTCTCTCTCTGCTTCCTGACTGATACAATGTGACCGACTGCCTCATCCTGCTTCCTCACTGATACAACGTGACCGGCTGCCCCATGCTCCCTGCCATGACTTCCCACCTTGATAGCAGGTATCCTTTAACTTTGTGCCAAAATAAAGCCTTCCTTTGTAAGTTGTTTTTGTCAGATACATTGTCACAGCAATGAGAAATGTAACTGATAGGCCACATATATAATAATAATGAGAAGTGACAGAGTAGGCCAAGTTTCCAAGTCACTAGTTCCAGAGCCCCGGCACCTGCTCTCCGGGGTGATACCGTACCACACTTCTCTACGAGCCTTGAGGCAGCACATCACAAAAAAGCCCATCGGAGCGAGCATCCTTCTTGGGCTCTGACACTGCTCACACTGTCGTGGTGACTCTTGAGCACTGCACCGCATCAAAGAAAGCAGGATGGTTAACATAAATGAAGGAGCCCTCAAGAATAATCAAAAAGGTAAGTTTCTTCCTTTGTTTACAGCTGGCAGCGGACAATCGGAAACTCGGTGAGTATAAAAGAATGGGAAATATCTAATACCAGAATAGGCTATCCATTAGCACCCCCCGTGGGCAGAAGAGATTAAAATAGGTTCTGAAATGTCAAGCTGGGGTGTGGCTTGTAGTTACTATAGCATCATATTCACAAAGTGAGTAAATGCCCATGGTGGGGGCAGGGAACCACTGGCTACTCTAAACCTTTGTAAGCTGAATGATGAATTAAAATGTAATTTCCATAGCTATGAACCAAGCTCTACTTCTACCCTAATATGTATGCCCATGTCAAGGGCACTGAAGATTAATTGAAATGTTATAGATATTAAGAGTCCAGAATCAGAAAGGGCCTTAATCATTTTCTTCCATCTCCCAATTTTCCACACTGGGAAATGACGTGGTCTAAAGTTGCTTAATTAATTAGCTGTGACAAAAAGTCTAGAAATCTATCCAAGAGGCCTGAGAGATAACAGCAGAAAAGAGTGTTTACTATGCCGGGTGGTAGTGGCTCACGCCTTTAATCCCAGCACTCAGGAGGCAGAGCCAGGCGGATCTCTGTGAGTTCGAGGCCAGCCTGGTCTACAGAGCGAGTTCCAGGAAAGGTGCAAAGCTACACAGAGAAACCCTGTCTCGAAAAAAAACAAAAACAAAAACAACAACAACAAAAAACAACTTCCGAGACTGGAGAGATGGCTCAGTGGTTAAGAGCACTGACTGCTCTTCCAGAGGTCATGAGTTCAATTCCCAGCACCCACATGGCAGCTAACAACTGTCTGTAACTACAAGATCTGACACCCTCACACAGACATGCATACAGGCACAACACCAATGCACATAAAATAAAAATAAATAAGTTATTTTAGCCGGGCGGTGGTGGCGCACGCCTTTAATCCCAGCACCCAGGAGGCAGAGCCAGGTGGATCTCTGTGAGTTCAAGGCCAGCCTGGGCTACCAAGTGAGCCCCAGGAAAGGCGCAAAGCTACACAGAGAAACCCTGTCTCTTTAAAAAAAAAAAAAAAAAAAAAAAAAAAAAAAGTGTACTGCTCTTGCAGAGAACCCACCCAGGTGATATAATGCTCTCTTCTGGCCTCTGTGAGCACTGCAACAAATGTGTGCATACCCACACACATACATGTAATTAAAAAGGAGGGGGAAAGAAATCCATCCAATAGCCTTTGCATGGTAGTAAAGACTTTCCACCTAGGTTCTATATAGCATTTGGGTGCTTCAGAAATAGTTCAAACCCTCCCTGGGGTAAGGAAGATTTTTAGAATTTTCCTAAACAATAGCAGATTGTGCCATTCCTTCCCCACTTCAAACTAAGCAAGTTTTGGGTTATTGTTCCCAGTGACCCAGGATGCACAGACATAATCGAAAGATTGAAGACAATGACATTTCAGGCTGACTTGTTCTGATTGTTGCCCCTAGGACTAGTAAACCTGAGGCTAGCATCTCAGGAATGGGCACATCCATGAGCATGCCTTCTGGCTTATACACTGGGTGTGAAAGAACTGATGGTTGTTCACAAAGCAGAGTCCGCTGATCTGCCCTCCAGTCAGAGGAGATACAAAGAAACCATTCGGGAGGTAATAATCCACAGTAAGAAAGTTGAATGTGACTGCAAAACAGTAGCACCTGGGCCAGCTTCTGATCATAATGGCACCATTGGTGCAGAAGGCAAGTGCCAACACACCTTGGTTTATGGGCAGTCACTCATAAGATAGAAAGCTAGACCTATCCTGCCTAAAGCTCTGATTGCTTCCTACCTCCAACTTGTTCAGCTGACACAGCTGTGCCTATCTACAGATTACCCATTCCCTCATACAAACATTTACAATGTCTGCAAAATTTCTGAATATCTCTGCTCAGTATCTAAAAGAAACATAGGTCTCTAAAATTTTATTAATTTATATTTGTAGCTATTCTTTTGTTTGTTTGTTTGTTTATTTTTTTGAGACAGGGTTTCTCCGTGTAGCTTCAGAGCCTGTCCTGGAACTCACTCTGTATATCAGGCTGGCCTCAAACTCACAGAGATCCACCTGCCTCTGCCTCCGGAGTGCTGGGATTAAAGATGTGCACCACCATGCCCAGCCCTGCACTAGTTTTTATAATTTACTATGTCATATATTCTGTGTATCTCATTTCAAACAATGGAGGCGTAGATTATGTTTACTTTATATTGCTGTGATAAAGACCAAGCAAGTTGGGGGAGCAAAGGGGTTATTTCACCTCACAGCTTATAGTCCAACATGAAGGGAAGCCAGGGAAAAGAACTCAAGCAGGACAGGAACCTGGAGGCAGGAGCTGGAGCAGAGACCCTGGAGAATCACTGGTTATTTTGCTGCTCCCCATGGCTTCTCAGCCTGCTTTCTTAGAGCCCAGGACCACCTGACTAGGAACAGTACCACCCGCAGTGAGCTAGCCCCTCCCACGGCAATCATAAATCAAGAAAATTTCCACAAGCTTGCCTACAAGCCAATCTGATGGAAGGATTTTCTCAACCGAGGTTCCCTCTTCCCATATGGTCCTGGCTTGTGTCAAAAAATCAGGCAGCAGGTCAATTGTATCAGCTGTGGCTCCTCTCTGGTGGCTCTGAGAAACATTAACCTACTTCCCGTTTCCACTGGCTGCGTGTTCTAGTTGTTGCACACACAGACATCTTGTCTGTGGTCCTTCATGGCTGGCAGCTTACACTCAGCTTGATATTTTCAAGGTTCATCTGTGGGTGTAGCACATATCTGTACTTCTTTCTCTTCATGGGTGGAAGGCTATCCTACTGTGTGGGTAGAAGGCCTTCCTACTGTGTGGCCACACCATATCCTGCCAATCCATTTATCCAATGATGAACATCCGGACTGTTACCCTCTTCAGGCTGTGATCGGAAACGCTGCTATAAATGCCCACGTAGAACGTGTATGTGTGTTTCTTCAGGCACACACCCAGGAACAGAGTTACTGGGGCACATGGTAGCTCGCAATTCAATGCTGGAGGAACCTCCAGGGCGGATTTCGAGTTGGCCTTGCCACTTTGTGTTCCTATCTGGGTTTGGATTTTTCCACATCCTCTCAAGCTCTTGTTATCTGACTTTTGAATCCCAAGTGGTTATTTTTAATGATCACTTTCCCCCTCTTAGAAAGACTGACTCGCTTCACTCAATATTTTCAATACTATTGTCCAGGATTGCCAAATTTCACCTTGTCAGTTACAGAGTTTTGTTCCTGTTTCTAAGAGACAGAACAATAACAGCCTTTGTCAATCTCCTGCAATCGCCCCCATTCTCCAAGCTTGAACAAATGTCACCACTTCTCAAAGATCACTCTGCACTAAGGAAACAAAAGATCCACTTGTGTCTTCTTCTTCCACATTGAAACCAAAGCTGTCATGAAAAAGAGTTCTCAAAATATGGATTCTTTCTTTTAAAAAAAAATATGATTTAATTTTTGTTATTTCCAATTAATTCTTTGGTTTTCCTATATTTTTCCTATGTGGGGTTATAAGTGACATGTCACAGAATACAAAGTCAACATTTAACAAGATTATGTAATCCCAAATTCAATAGAATATATTCAGTTAATTCTTTTGAATTTTAAACACAAGGTCTAATCTTCGTGAAATGATATTCTAGTCTAATAATCTAAACCAAAAGCTTTTCATGAAATTCAGAGTTTAAGTAAGAAGATTATTAATATTTTTGTCAAAAATTGGTTAATGGGAGCTGGAAAGATGCCTCAGTGGTTAAGACACTGGCTACCCTTCCAGATGACCCAGATTTGGTTCCCAGTACCCATATGGCAGCTCACAACCATCTGTAATTCCAATTCCAGGGGATCTGATGCCCTCTTCTGGCTTTCTCAGGCACTGCACACACACGGTACACATACATAGATACAAAATGAATAATCACACACATAAAATAAATCTAAAGAAAATGTTATTGTTATTTGATGATGTGATGTGTATGGGTGTTTTGCCTGCATGTGTGTATATGTACCACATGACCACCTGGTGCCCACACAGACCAGAAGAGGGCATCATATTCCCTAGAATTGGAGTTATAGATGGTGGTGAGCTGCCATGTGGGTGTTGGGGATTAAACTTAAGTTCTCTGCAAAAGCAGCCAGTGTTCTTAACCACTGAAGCACCTCTCCAGATTCAAATAGAGCATAATAACATTTATCTTGTCATTACTCCAGTCTAGTTTTACGATTCAGTACAACCTAAAAACTGAGCAACAGATACTTTGAGCCAAAACCTCCTTCCTTTGCAGATAAATTAAGAGCTGAAAATTAAACAAATCTGTGAAGAAAGTAGCTCAGGTCCACTCAGGTCCCATTAGCCTGAAGCAGTCAATCTTGGTCAAGCATGGAGGACATAGGAGTCATGCTTTAAGCTTTATGTGACATCTCAACACCTCCAAGTTCCATCAGCATCATTTACATGGGTCAGTTGTTCACCTATTCATTCATTCCCAGAGTACCAGAATCTTCCACATTCAGAGTAAAAACACAAATGTATGCACTAACAAACATAATCTTAATCATCTCCCATTTTGATTATCTAATTAAAACCCAAACCAACTCTTACCTTAGCAGGCTTAAAATTGTCTGTACATGCAACTTCACATAGAGGGCATCCCAGCCTTTCTAGAGGGAGTGACTGAGGACATGTGAGTATTTCAGCCAATGCCTCAATCTAAAACTATTTGAGTTCGAGTTCTCTGGAGCTCATGGTCCAGAAAGCTGGGTGAGTATCATATGCTAATTCACTGTAATGATCTCATTCTCTCTCTCTCTCTCTCTCTCTCTCTCTCTCTCTCTCTCTCTCTTTCCCTCCCTCCCTCCACCTACATTATTTCTTTATTTATTGACTTACTTTATTTTAGGATCCCACATGCCAATGAAACAGGGGAAAGCTGTCAAGGCCCCTACCCTAAAACAAGAGCTACAGACAACCTATGGCTGCTGAGAGAGGGAGACGCGTCACCAGGAAGAAACCCTTGACAGGTTATCTAATCCCAAGAGGCATCTAATTATTTTAAAGTCTTAAGGTAGAGCATCCACACAGAGACATCTAGTGGTCACCATGACCCTGTGATTCTTACCTTCTTGTCTGCCTCCAGTCTTGTCATTGCTTGAGGACCAGAGTGAAATCTGGACGATGCTGTGTTTACAACAGAAAATATTCAAATAAAACAAAGCATTTGAACAGAATCTTCTTTTTTCCACAATAACAGGATTCCAGGATTAGAGCTAAGGCACAGAAGTAAAAGAATAGTTTTACAGAAATTAATCTTTCTAGAACCATTATAGACTACAATAAACTAATTATCCTTTATGTTGTAGAACATTAATTTTAATAGCCCTGCTTTATAAAGTGACATGACCATAATAAGGAAACTAATAGAAAACTAATGATGTATACACGGTTGAGATTTTTAAAATGAAATAACAGTGAATCTTAATTAAACTACTCAATATCCTTAAGATATTTTATGTGCCTTTTATATAAATTATTTTGCTTCTTTAAATTGCAGTGGAGAGCTGGAGAGAGGGCTCAGTGGTTAAGAGTAACGGCTGCTCTTCCAGAGGCTTGGAGAAAGGTTCCCACACCCGGAGGCTCACAACCACTTTTAACCCCAGCAGCAAGGGATCTGTGTCCTCGTCTGGCCTCTTGGTGTCAGCACACAGATGGGTATTCATATTCTCCCTCTCAGGGGAGGGAGGAAAGGGAGAGGTGGGGGGAGAATAAAATGCAGTGGAAATTGAGCAAGAAACAGACTCCATTGTAAATTCTAACCTCCCCACTTTCTCTCATGATGGTGAAGGAAAACAACTGCTTTTTTATTATTATTATTCAGGGATTCCTGGATAGCTGAAGAACAAAATATGGAAAGGATGAGCATTTTGATCTTGGCTTCAGGGAGGACTATTTTTAAGGACACGAGGAGACTAATACTTAGGAGGATGAAACGTTCCAGTTCATCCCAGGCACCCAGAAAGAAGAAGCACATTTTGTAATTTTTGTTTGTTCATTGTTTTGTTTTGTTGGAGACAGGGTCTCACTATGTAGCTCTGGCTGTCCTGGAACTAACCATATAGATCAGGCTGGCCTTGAACACACAGAGATCTACCTGCTTCTGCCTGCCAAGTGCTAGAATTAAAGGTGTACACCACCACAACTAGCTACATTTTGTATTTTAAATTAATTATTGGCCTTAGTCATTTCAAAAGAGCAACTGGGACCTTGCTGAAATATAAACTCTTGAATGAATATTTTTTTCATCTGGTTTTCACACTATAAACACCCTTGGGGACTCCATTGCTGGGGATGTCTTTCTGTATGCTGTGAATGTGTGTTGTTCTGATTTGGTTGATAAATAAAACGCTGACTGGCCAGTAACCAGGCAGGAAGTATAGGTGGGATAAGCAGAGAGGACAATTCTGGGAACAAGAAGGCTGAGTCAGGAGTCGCCAGCCAAACACAGAGGAAGCAAGATGTGAAGGCAGAACTGAGAAAAGGTACCAAGCCATGTGGCTAAACATAAATAAGAATTATGGGTTAATTTAAGTGTAAGAACTAGTCAATAATAAGCCTGAGCTAATGGCAGAGCAGTTTTAATTAATATAAGCCTCTGAGTGATTGTTTTATAAGCGGCTGTGGGTCCTTGGTGCCAGGCGAGCACAGGAAAACCTTCAGCTACACTCCATGATGATGCTTCCAGCTCCTTCTAGATGCCTATTTCCAGTCCCAATGTTTATCATTCTTCCCTAATAATTCACCACATATTCCCACTGTGGGCTGACATTAAGGGTGACCTGCATGCTTTGAGTCAGTTCACACTCAATGCTCTTCTATTATTAGACAATCTTCATATTCCTGTTTTCACGTTTACAACGCTGCCTTCACTCTCAGTGCTCCCCACTGATGAAAAGATCTGGCATTTATTTTTCTTGAGAAAGACTAAAATTGTTAAACATCTCTTTCCACTCACTCCCAGATTACAAGCTTATGCAGTTTTTGTGCAATTTACTTATATATTCTGAATTGTATAGTACACAATAAACAGATTTGCATGCTATGTGTATATAATTGCTGGCTATAACAATCACATTAAGTAGTACTGATGTTTAGGCCACTGAATAACTCGCCTAAATAGGCAGAGAAAAAGCAGCTAATGGTTACCTGAATCTGGACAGAGAAGATGGGGGAGATAAATAATATGCTAATACATTTTAATGAGAAGAGCATGATAGCTGTGAAACGTTGCTATTAAAAATTCATTTGAGGGACATCAAGATGGTTAAGCAGACAAGGATGCTTCTGCCAAGTCTGGGACATGAGTTCAATTCCTGGACCCCACATGATAGAAGGAGAGAACCAACTCCTGAGATTTATCTCTGACCTTCCCATGTGTGCTGTGGTGTGTGCACCACACACACAACATAAACATAAGTTGTTTCTAAATCATTTGAGTAAGAAGTCTACATTTCTCAATGTTTTCTCTTACATTTTATCTCAAATTATTTCATCTGCCTATATTTTTTCTAAGATGTCAATAGCCATTACCAATCATCGGTATAAACTTTATTTATAATCAAAGTTTAGACTAGATTTGGATCCATGTAAACTAAAAAAGCCATCACTATGCAAAGAAACCCAGCCTTAAACTCTAACAACCCCCTGCCTTCACCTCCTAGGTACCAGGATTACTGGCATATACCACCAATGCCCAGCTATGAATTCCCTTTATTCAAGAAATCTGACCAATGAAGAACAATACCTATGCCTCATCTGCTGTTATTCTTGTCCCAAATTTGATTTATGCATTATTTTGTACCTCAAAAATACCTTACAAAGAATTTGAAGCCAATAAAAGACAATAAACACATAAAACAAAATGATGAAATATCAGTAATGATACATTCCCAGGAAAATTCAAGGCACAAATACAAAAGAGATGAAGAATCCAAAACATGTATGTATTATGTATGTGTGTATACACTCAGGTGTATGTGTGCGCATATACATACATATGTGTGTATGTAAATGTATGTGTACATATGTGTGTTTGTATATATGTGTGTACATATATATGTTTGTGGATATAAGTGAATGTGTGTGTATCTACATATATGTGTGTATGTGTCTACATAGATGTCATGTGTGTACATATTGATGTGTGTCTTTGTGTATGTGTATGTATTTTTTCCCTTTCTTGGGTAGTAAAAGGAAAAGGCAATTAGACTCTGGCCAGCCAAATAGCTTCCCAAGTAAAAGTGCCTACTGCTACCAGATGACCCAAACTCAATCCCCAGGGTACACATGGTGGGAGTGAAGAATTGACTCCCTGAGTTATCCTCTGACCTCCACGCTCGGGCTGTGACCCACAGCTAATCAATCAATCAACCAATCAATGAAATGTGATTTTTTAAGAGAAAATAAAAAGAAAAAATCAAACTCAATTTTTGTTGCTGAAAAAAGAAAATAATGTCACAAGCTACTCAGGGAAAGCACACCTTTTTAATCGCTTCTAGCAGTGCTTCTCAACCTGTGGGTCAAGACCACCTTGGGGTCACATGTCAGATATTTACATTAAGATTCACAGCAGTAGCAAAATTAGTTATGAAGTGGCAACGAAATAATTTATGGTTGGGGTCACCACATGAGGAACTGTATTAAAGGGTCACAGCGTTGGGAAGGTTGGGAAACACTGCCTTGGAGCATGACAGGACTTTCTCATCTGGGACTTTCATAAAGAGCACTGAGCCATGCAGCTGGCCACATCTTTGACACAGTCCTAATAATGTCAGGGAATTACCAAATTTCCTGTAGTAATCCTCCAAGATACATAGAACAGCTCAAGGTGGACAACGAAGTCAGGGAGTTTAGGTCATCTGCATCCTTGTTTGTTCAACATTCCAGAAGCTCTAGTGCCCTATTTAGACAGACCAACGGAGGACTACAGAATCCAGAGCAGGGGTCCCTCAGCCCCTTGTAATGTGTCAAGTTGTATTTTTAGGTGTATTTTCAAAAATGGTATACACTGAGTGTGTTGTTACAGTTACTTTTGCTTAGTGATTACCAAAACACCTAAAATACCAGCCTAAGGAGGTAAGACACACACACACACACACACACACACACACACATCAACTAGAGTAGGAGAGGCAGAGAGGTTAATGTCATGGTGACCAGGAAGCAGAGAAAGGGATTCAGGAAATAGATCAGGGCAAGATACAGCCCCCAACAACGTGCCCCCATCGTGGTTTAAATGGAAATGTTCCCCACAGGCTCGTGTGTTTGAACACTTGTTCCCAGTCTATGGTGCTGTTTGTGGAGGTTTAGGGGGTGTGGCCTTGTTTGAGGAAGTATGTCGCTTGATTAAAGATTCTCTATATGCCTCTGCTTTGAAAAGCCATCTGCCTTCTGAGAACCTGAAGTACTGCAGTGGTTTTGATGAAAATGCCCCCCTTAGGTTCATAGGGAGTGGCACTATTTGGAAGGATGAGGAGGTGTGGCCTTGTTGGAGGAAGTGTCAATGGGGCAGGACTTCGAGGTTTCAGAAGCCCAAGCCAGGCCCAGTGGGGCTCGCGCTCTCTCTCTCTCTCTCTCTCTCTCTCTCTCTCTCTCTCTCTCTCTCTCTCTTTCTCTCCCTCCCTCTCCCCCTGCTGCCTGGATGTTCTCAACTTCTCCAGCACCATGTTTCCGGCATGCCACCATGCTCCCTGCCATGACAAAAACCTCTGAAACTGTACGCCAGCCCCAGGTATATGCTTTCTTTTATAAGAGTTGCCATGGTCATGGTGTCCCTTCACAGAGGTAGAACACTGGCTAAGACACGTGTGTAAAATGTGCAGTGAACGTGCTACAGCACAGAATGCCCACAGCTGAGGGAGGTGCACCACTGTTGGGAGCCACTGCTCGCCCACGGTCTGACACTGGAAGACTTCAAAGCTACATCCCTGACGCAGAGGCCGTCAGCGCAAGCCATTCGTCTGACTTCCTACCTAGATGCTGCAAGAATGAACCAGGAAAAAAAAAGAATGCATTTGTTTCTGAGACTCAGAAAAAAAGTGTTTACTAGAACAATAAGGAAATCTGAAAACAGAACATGGAACAGCCATGAGTGCTTTTGATTTTAATTAATACACAGATCAAGGTGTCTCAAGCGCAAAAGGGGGGGGGGGTGCTGAGAAATGGCTCAGTGGTCAAGAGAGCTTGTTTCACAGCCACAAGGACCTAAGTTCAGATCCTAGCCCAATGTGGGGAGTGGGCACTGGAGAGCCAAAGGAGGAGGATCGCTGGGACCTGGTGGCTGCCAACCAAACTAAAACACATGCTCCAGGTGCAAGGGGAAACCCTGCCTCAGAGAATAAAGGAGACTGAAACAAGAGAGCACCTGATGCCTTCCTCTGTCCTCCGTGCATGCGCACACAAGTACATGCACCAACCCATGCACATGTGCATACCTTCCCATATATGTATACATATAACAAACTCACACTCATACACACACACACACACACACACACACACACACACACACGCGCACACACACACATACACTTTCTCTTTCTTTGACTGTTTCCAGGAAGTGATTTCTCCTGTTCTGCCTGATGATCACGCACACCCAAGGGAGGGGTGGTGCTACGTCACTGTCATTTGTAGACTGGTTGACCAGTCTGTGGTAGACCAGCTGTCAACTGGTAGGTAGTGCTACAAAGAGAAAGATTGCTTAAAGGAAAAGCAATGGAATTCGATGTTTCCCTTCAAAGGACAGAAATAAAGCACTGTGGCTAAAGTATGAATGTGGCATCTCCTGGGTCTACACCTGAAGGAAGCTAAGTCAATACACCATGAAATTCTTGTTCGTTGTGGTTACTGACACACTATAACAGCCAAGAAGTAGAACACTGTTTTACTTGATGGCAAAGGACAATTTATTTGTTTCTCTGTGCCTTTGTGTCCTAGCCTACAAGAAAAGAATAGCAACTGCAAGCCCACCATTGGGCCATTTATTTATTTTCTGTGTGTGTATATAGGTGCATGTGTGTAGATGCATATATGTGTGTGGGTGCATGCATGTGTGTGTACAGGTATATGTGTACATGTGTGTGAGTGAAAGCCAGAGGACAACTTCAGAAGCCATCTACCTCTGTTTATTTTTAAAATTTTTTATTTTATGTATATGAGTGTTTGAATACATATTTATATGTACATCACATGCCTGCTTGGTGTCTGCAGAGGCCCTAAAAGCATGTCAGATCCCCTAGAACTGGAGTTACAGATGGTTGTGAGCCACCATGTGGGTGCTGGACACCAATTCTGGGTCCTCTGCGAAAGCAGCCATAGCTCTTAACCAGTGAGCCATTTCTCTGGTCCCCATCTTATTTTTAGACAAGGCTAGCTGGCCAGTGAGCTACAGAGACCCACTTGTCACCACCTTCCCAGTCTGGGATTACAAATGCACACCACCACTTCTGGGATTACAAATGTACACCACCACTTCTGGGATTACAGATGCACACCACCACTTCTGGGATTACAGATGCACACCACCACTTCTGGGATTACAGATGCACACCACCACTTCTAGGATTACAGATGCACACCACCACTTCTGGGATTACAGATGCACACCACCACTTCTGGGATTACAAATGTACACCACCACTTCTGGGATTACAGATGCACACCACCACTTCTGGGATTACAGATGCACACCACCACTTCTGGGATTACAGATGCACACCACCACTTCTGGGATTACAGATGCACACCACCACTTCTGGGATTACAGATGCACACCACCACTTCTGGGATTACAGATGCACACCACCACTTCTGGGATTACAGATGCACACCACCACTTCTGGCATTTTTATCTGGATTCTGGAGAGGGATCTCAGGTTCCTTGAATCATCTGTCATGATGTGCCCCAGCCCCACATCATGACATATGAAACAGCATGACTGATGTAACGAGTGTGCACTTGGAACCTCTAAATGCCCATGAAATGACTTCAGTATCTTGCACCACAAAATAGCAGGTGTCCTAAAGCGCAGTCTCACCAGTGACAGCTCAGAACAGCAAAAAGAAACCTTGTGCTGGCATCATCTAAGTTAGACACGTAACTTCAGTCCTTCTAATACCAAGAATATGACTTATTCTAAGTAAATTTTCTACAAAAAGGGCTTTCCCTTAAAATATTCATCACCACATAATAAATGCAGCTGGAATTCATGTCAGCTAAAGAACATTCCATCATACATAAACACAATTATAAAAAAATTAAAACAATGAGATTCCACATGGAAAAAGAAGACAATGAAACTATGTTCATGGTGCACACTTCATAAACAGTCCTGGGAATGTCTACACAGCTGTGCTGGGTAATTGCTTTACGCTGTGCCCAGAATTATGAACAACACCAGGAGAAGATGGCAAGTTATTCTTTTTGACTTGAAATTTTCAGGAAAAACCTGGTACAGAAGCAGTTCAGTTGACAAATGACAAAATTGTCTTATGTCAAGTACAAGACCAGGGGAGGGGCTGGGAGATGGGAGCTAGAAGGTTCCAGATCTCAGAAGACAGGAACTTTTGCACATTCTAGGAGCATCAAGAATGTGGTGGGCTGGAGCTGTATAGCGATGATCCTCGAATGCCTGGGCCATGGATTTGATTCCCCATGCCGAGACAGAAAAGGTAGTTATTACATCCAGAAAAAGATGTAACTCAACACTCATAAGGTCAGACAATAAAGAAACAAAAAAATTAAACACAAATGTGTCTCCCACGCCTGTAATTGACCCAAGCCTGATTGCTGCACCATTTTCAGCCATTTAACCCTTAGATGAAAAGCTCCTGAGAACAGGTACATTGTCACCTCTCACAGCAGAACATCCCTTCCTTGAAATCAACAATTTCCAGGGATTTAACTTGCCTTCTAGAAAAGAGAACTGGGAACTGAAGCTCCCCAGGGGCTGGCAGCAGAAGGGGCTGGCAAGTCAGACCCAAGTTAAAGACCCAACAAAGCTGCCTGCGGAGAGCGGGAATGTTGCAGACCCAGAAGCAGAGTGTCTTGGGCTAGCTTCCATCCCTTACAGTCATCCATTGCCTGCTTCTGAATTTGACCTAACATCTTTGTGACTGTCAAGCAAAGTCTTTTGGGATGTATTAACTCCCACCACTAGATTCCACCAACCCAGAAACTCGATGATGTCATCAGATAGCAAAGGAGACCAACAGCAGGGTCTCCCACCAACCTGCAGACTGCACTGAAGCATTTGAAACAGGCCTTGAATTAGGACTTTCATTTGTCCTGTAACTGAAAAAACAAAAGCTTCAGCAAACCCTTTCTTTATACATTAGACATTTTATTTGGGGCAACCGGAATCCATAATCCTAGACCATGCTCACCCATATTTGACTAAAACATAATCCTTCATGTTTGGATTCCCAGAAAAAGAGAGAGAGAAATAGTCTTTTATTCCCAGGGAGATGAAGGCTTGCTCTCCATTAACAGAACAGAAATCCATACTGCCCCATGCAGGTTTGATTGACACATATGCCTAGTCACTGTTGCTCCTGGGATGATGTGACATTCGCCACTCAGTGCAGAGGAAAAGAGGGAATATTCTAGAAGAGAGCACTCAGAGCTGAAGATGCAGCACAAGTGATAAGGGACTGAGTCCAACCAGCTGGTTTCAGTCCCAGCTCTGTGACCAACTGGGTCACCTTGAACGAATCATAAATCCTCTCTGACCCGTAGTCCCTGAGTAGCACAGGGCAGGGCTGACAGCAAGACCTGCGTAAGGATTTGGCACATGGGGCAAGAGATCATGGCAGCCAAAGCTTTGTAAACTCCAAGTTCATTAAGATGGCTTGGTAAGCCACTACACTTTTTTTTGCCCAGAGTAAAAGCTGAAAGATCAGGAGAAGCAAAGGAGCAGCCAAAGTCACCTCTTACCTCTCCAACTGCTCAGACCAAAAAGGGCAGAGCTCCTGTCTCTGCCCTGCTTTATTACTTCCTCTCTCTGCCCAGTCATATCACTTCCTGTCTCCTGTCTGTACAGACCTCCAGACTTCCATGGTTAACTAGTGGCTGGCTCCACCCTCTGATCTTCAGGCAAGCTTTATTTGCCAGAACACAAAATATCACATTTATTAGAGTGCACAATATTTTGGGGGACACAATATATCACTACACTTTCTTAATGGTTTTTCAAGACAGGGTTTCTCTGTGCAGCTCTGGCTATCCTGGAACTCTCTCTGTAGACCAAGCTGGTCTTGAACTCACAGAGATCTGCCTGTCTCTGCCTCCCTAACTGCTAGGATTAAAGGTATTTACCACCACTGCCCAGCAAGTCACTACATTTTATCTTTCTCAAAGACTGGAACTTTCTTGGTAGCAGAAACTTATTTCTCATTTCTTTCACACCACACAGTTTCTTTATTATTATTATTATTATTATTATTATTATTATTATTACTGTAATTATTATTGCCAGTGTATATGTGTCTATCTGTCTGTCTGTCTGTGTGTACTTGTATGCAGCTGCCTAAGGATTACCTGGGGTTGGTGTCACAGGAGGTTGTGAGCCATCCAACATAGATGCTGGGAACTTAACTCAAGTCCTCTGGAAGAACAGCAAGCACTTTTAACCACTGAGCCATCTCTCCAACCTCCCACAATTTTATTTCTATTTTATGTGCATGGGTGTCTTGCCTGAATGCATGTCAATGCACTGCTTGCATTCCTGCTGCCTGCAGAGGCCAGAAGATGGCATTGGATGCCCTGGAACTGGAGTTACAAACAATTGTGAGCTACCATGTAGGTGCAGGGAACTGAACCTGGTCCTCCACAAGAGCAGTCAGTGCCCTTAATCCTTGAGCCATCTCTCCAGACTCTACCCTCCCAATTTCTTAAGAAATGTTTTTGGTGCTTGGCTGTGGATCTCTGTATCTGCTTCCATCAGTTACTGGATGAAGGCTCTATGATGACAGTTAGGGTATTCACCAATCTGATTACTGGGGTAAGCTAGTTCAGGTACCCTCTTGACTATTGATAGTAGTCTAGCCTGGGGTCATCCTTGTGGGTTCCTGGGAACTTCCCGAGCACCAGGCTTCTCCCTATCCCTATGGTGTCTCCCTCTATCAAGATATCTCTTTCATTGCTCTCCCACTACACCCCTCCCCTAGCTTGACCATCCCATTCCCTCATGTTCTCATTCCCCCATCCCCTACCCTCTATTGCCCCACCTCATCCCCAGTTTACTCATCAGGATCTCCTCTGTTTCCCCTTCCCAAGGTGATCTGTACATCCCTCTTAGGGTCCTTCTTGTTTCCTAGCTTCTCTGAAGCTGTGGGTTGTAGTCTGATTACCCTTTGCTCTACCTCTAGTATCCACTTATGAGTGAGTACATACTGTGTTTGCCTTTGTGAGTCTGAGTTACCTCACTCAGGATGATATTTTCTAGTTCTATCCATTTATCTGCAAATTTCATGATGTCATTGTTTTTTAAAACTGAGTAGTACTCACTCCATTGTGTATATGTACCACATTTTCTTAATCAGTTCTTCGGTTGAGGGGCATCTAGGTTGTTTCCAGGTTCTGGCTATTACAAATAATGCTGCTATGAACATAGTTGACAAGTGTCCTTGTGGTATGATTGAGCATCCCTTGGGTATATGCCCAAGAGTGATATAGCTGGGTCTTGAGGTAGATTGATTCCCAATTTTCTAAGAAACCGTTATACTGATTTCCAAAGTAGCTGTACAAGTTTGTATTCCCACCAACAGTAGAGAAGTGTAGGAGTCCAGTTAAAGAGATGGAAGAGGGATTATATGAGCAGGGGAGGGGGGTGTCAAGATCATGATGGGGAAATCTTCAGAGACGACTGAACAAAGTTCGTGGGAACTCACAAACTCTAGATTGACAGCTGTGGAGCCTGCGTGGGACCAGACTAGGCCCTCTGCATATGGGAGACAGTTGTGTAGCTGAGTCTGTTTGAGGGGCCCCTGGCAGTGGGATCAGGATCCATCCCTGGTGTCTGAGCTGGCTTTCTGGAGTCCATTGTCTATGGGCAGACATCTTGCTCACCCTTGATGCAGCAGGGAGGGGCTTGGTCCTGCCTGAATGTATCAGGCTTAGCTGTCCCCCCATGGGAGAGCTTACCCTGTTGGCAGGCAGGGGGGAAGACTCCCTTAGAAGAAACTAAATTTTAATTTGTAAGTGGCAAAAAAGAAAAAAGAAAAAGAAATGTTTTTGGGTGCATTAAAAACACTGAACTATAAAGCTTAACTTTTAGCTTCTTCCATGGGTCAATAGCTTCTTTCCCACACACAGGGATTTAATTTCACACAGAACAGGAAGTTCAGGGTGGGAAAAGTCTCAGGGTTCACTGCCTGTATGGCCCAAAGATGCCGTCAGGGGTCACTGATCAACTCCATCCTGAAACTAGCCATGGCCTGACAGCCAGCAATTAGTGCCCCATAGCCCCTGCTCCCTTCGCTCTGCAGTGTGAAAGGGCACACTACAGAGAGTAGACTGGTCACAGCCACTGAGGGGCATGCCTCGGCACAATGACTGGCTGAAGCACTACTGTGTAATTGCCTTAGCAGTACTCTGTGTACTGCTAAGGGGTCCATGTGGATGCACAGGGGTGTGTGTTCCACCTTGAGCTTTACTTGTTGTTTATTTGGGGGATGGATTAGCCTGGAGCTCTCCCAAGTAAGGTAGGTTGGCAAGCCTATTGGCCACCAGCGATATGCCTGTCTCCACCTCCTCTTCACTGGGATTCTGAGATCCCACCATCCCTAGCTTTTTTTTTTCTGTAAGATAAGTTCTTGGAATCTAAGTCAGGTCCTTATGCTTGACCAACTGAGCTTTCTCTGTAGCCCAGAGTATTTTATTTTTAATATCCATTTATCACAATCCTGAAGAGTCTCAGAATTCAATGAGTCTGGGTGAAGTTGAGGCATATTTATTTTTTCAAGGCTCTCCAAATGGAAAAATGCCACCTCAGATAAATTAGGATCTATCCCTACAGCTAGTGGTGAGGATGCTTAGAAAATAGCTACCTGGCTGATGCAGCAATGAATACAAAACCACAGTACAAAAGCTGAATGCTCTACTCATGTATCTGCACACCAAACTTTCAACAGTGAAGAGAGCTGTATTTACTTGCCACGTAAAGGAGGGTTTCCACCAACAGAATAAAGGATAGAGGCAACAACAGAGTGAAACATTAACAACACAAGTCCCTTTGGCAGCACAGGAGAGATGGCTCAGCAGCTAAGATCACTTCAGAAGAATTGGGTTTGATTCCTAGCACCTGTATGGTGGTTCCAGGGGATCTGATACACTTTTCTGGCCTCCACAGGCACCAGGCACACATGTAGTACACAGACATATATGCAGGCAAATACTTAGAAATAATAAAGTATTTTTTGCCTCAGATAATGACTCTCATAGAAATTCCTGTGACAGGAGTGGAGATGGCTGCGTGGGTGACAGTTCTTACTGCATGTGTATGAGGACCTGAGTTTGTGGTTGCCTGCACAAGACCTACACAAGATCAAGCTACTCAATGCTGTGGGATGGTCTGTATGTCAAAAGTGTTGCTAATTGGTAAATAAATAAATCACTGATTGGCCAGTGGCCAGGCAGGAAGTATAGGCAGGACAAGGAGGAGAATAAAGCTGGGAAGTGGAAGGCTGAGTCAGAGAGACAACTGCCAGCCGCCACCAGTACAAGCAGCATGTGAAGATGCCGGTAAGCCACAAGCCACGTGGCAAGGTATAGATTTATAGAAATGGATTAATTTAAGCTGTAAGAACAGTTAGCAAGAAGCCTGCCATGGCCATACAGTTTATAAACAATTTAAGTCTCTGTGTTTACTTGGTCGGGTCTGAGCAGCTGTGGGACTGGCGGGTGAGAGAGATTTGTCCTGACTGTGGGCCAGGAAGGAAAACTCTAGCTACAAGTCAACACACAACTGATGACTTTTAGGAGAGGCAGAGTCACTTTTCTTTAAGGGTATAGCCTCTGGTGGGTCAATCACACTCCAGTGGATGGCTCCACACCCATTAACAGGACTCAGTGTGGGTTATCCTTAAAAAAAAAAAAAAAAAGAACATACAGTTAGGAAAGGGTGAGAGTGGATCTGGAAGGAGTTAGGGGAAGGATGGGTTGAATGTGACCAAAATATATTGCATGAAATTCTCAAAACATTAATATAAATACTATATGTTTTAAAAAATACTGAGCATTAGTGATTGAGGAACTATCCCATCCAGGAAGTTTATGGGAAATGAAGGTGTGGAGAAATGATGTAGGGCAGAGATTTCTACGTACATCAAGAGCAAGATACCAGAGAAGCAGTAATGTCATCACAATTATCAAGTGCCCTCCGTGAGTCACCAGTGATGTCTGAATGTGGTGACTTGGGAAGTCTCAAGGGTATAACAGTGTCACGTAGAACACAGTTCTGGTAAAGCCACAACCAGGAAGCACTTGAGCAAATGTTATGTGACAATGTCCCTTTGGGAAAAACATGAGTGCAATCAAAAAGAAGCACACTGGTCCTGTCTAAAGAGGTAGTTATCTCATTCCTGACCACATCTCTACACACTCCTTCCAGTTGTCTCAAAATTAACTCATCAACAGATTCTAACTGGCAACCATGAAGATAATCAGGAAGCTCCTCTGCCTACATAAACTTATCTTTTATGAATATCTGGTCTTCTATCTTAGAATTGCATCTGCCACAAGTCTTAAGGCGTTAATGCCTCCTTCCATTCTCACTAAGAGCTCAATAGCATATATGATGGTTAATATAGACTGTGGACTTCAAAGGACCAAGAGTTATCCAGCAGACAAGTTCTCAGGCATGTCTGCAAGTGAGTCTTTGGAGAGAATTAACTGAGATGGGAAGACACTCTCTCTCCAAATGTGAGCAGCATCATTGCCTAGGGTGAGGTCCAAGACTGAATTATAAGGAGAAAGAGAATTGAGCCCCAGGATTCAACTTTTTCTGTTTCCTGACTGTGGATGCAATTTGACCAGCTGCCTCAAACTCATATCAATATGCCCTTCACTGTGGAATAAGCCCTTCCATTAAGTTGCTTTGGGTCAGGTCTTCTGTCTCAGCAACAAATAACAGTATATATTTTTTGTATTTGCAAAGGGAGAGCTGGAAGACTTTGGAACGAGAAAGTATGGTGAATAAAAAATATCTCTGAAAAGAGAGAAAACTGGGTCTGGGAAGACAGCTCAGTAGATAATGTACTTTCCCACAGTCATGACTACCAGAGTTTGCATCCCCAGAACCCATTGAAAAGCTGAGCAGGAATGGCAGCCACCAGTATCTGGGTATTCAGGAAGCAGAGGCGGGATCTTCAGGACAGGGTGGTTAGATATCATTGGAATCTGGAATTGGAGAGCACTAGGTTTAGTAAGACACTCTGTCTCGATAAATCATAAAGTAGACAGTCACCAAGGAAGGCACCCACATCAACCTCAGGCCTCCATGCTCACATCCACATGTGTACATACACAGACATGTGCCCACACACATCCAAATACGTGTGTGTGTGTGTGTGTGTGTGTGTGTGTGTGTGACATACTTCTACATGTGCCAAAATTAAGGAAAGAAAAAGTGAGAACTGAGCATAAAATGACAGTCTTCATCAGGAGTCAACCACCAGCCAGAGGGAACCATGGAGCCAGACACCATGATCATGAAGGAGTATCTACATGGGACCTGTGAACCAACACTCAAGGTGAGGAAATGAGGCTATCTGAGCTGAAATTACAGTTTTTATAAACTCTGTCCATGGAAGCTCTCTGGATGGGAGAGATGAGCGGAAAGATGAAGGGAGAGATGAGGAGATGAAGGGATAGAAGTGTGGTCTAGGGCTTGTGTTGTAAATCTCAGCTATGACATATGGCATCTGTTCCTTCCAGAATTTTAAATGATTTCCAAGTTCATAAATCTATGTACTTCCACGCTGTCAACATATGTCATGATGTTAAGCCGCAGAACCATATGTCAAAATTCAGCACCAAATGTTTGTTCCAAGTTTTCCTTCCTCAGATCTCTGCCACTATCCACTCACTGCTCATTTAGAACATTTTATGTGATGCTGTGCCTGTCCCATGAGGGTGAAGCCACAGACTCAGACCCACTGTGCTCATTCTCTACCTCTGAAACTCACAAGCCATGTGAGCTTATATTCTCTCTGTCACCAATCCCTTCGAGGCCATGACACAACGTTGTCATTTACAAAGTTCATGCTCTAGAACCACACAGGGCTGGAGAGATGGCTCAGTGGTTTAGAAATCACATACTGTTCTCACCAACGACCTGTGTTCAGTTCCCAACATCCATATCAGGCAGGTCCCAGCCATCAAGCTGTAACTCCAGCTCCAGGGACCCCAACGCCCTCTTCTAGCATTCTTAGATATCGCACTTAGGCACAAACCCACACAGACCACACATCTACAAATAATTGAAAATAAAAACAAAACTGCTTTTATAAAGAACTTCGCAGATGAATTAGAAAAGAATTGCAGTTGGCTTACACTTCCACATCATAGTCCATCACTGAAGGAAGTCCGGACAGGAACTCAAACAGGACAGGACCCTGGTGGCTGGAGCTGATGCAGAGGCCATGGAGGGGTGCTGCTTACTGACTTGCTCATCATGGCTTCCTCAGCCTGCTTTCTTATAGAACCCAGAACCACCAGCCCAGGGATAGCATCACCTGCCATAGACTGGACCCTCCCTCATCAATCACTAATTAAGAAAATGCCCTACAGACCCACCTATAGCCCGATCTTATGGAGGCATTTTCTCTCTCTCTCTCTCTCTCTCTCTCTCTCTCTCTCTCTCTCTCTCTCTCTCTCTCTCTCTCTCTCTCTGTGTGTGTGTGTGTGTGTGTGTGTGTGTGTGTGTGTGTGTGTGTGTGTGAAATTATACTTAGGGAAATTTTCAGTTTCATAAAAAAAAAAATCAATGTCAGTAGAGGTGTGCTTTATTCACTCAGTACTGTGACAGCATTCTGATGATTTGGGATACTTAATTGTATCCTGCCACTTATAAACAGCATGTGTAATTGAGCAGCAGACATGATGTCTTTATTCACATTAGATCATTTAAGAAAATGATTGTAGACATCGTAGAAGAATGTAGAATATTTTTTGTCTTTTTTCATTTTATAATTTAATTTAATTTTATGTATCAGCCACGGATTCCCTTGTTCTCCCCTCTCCCACCCCCCACCTTCCTCCCAGCCCACCCCCCATTCCCATCTCCTCCAGGGCAAAGACTCCACTGAGGATTGAGTTCAACCTGGTAGATTCAGTCCAGGCAGGTCCAGTCCCCTCCTCCCAGGCTGAGCCAAGTGTCCCTGCATAAGCCCCAGGTTTCAAACAGAAACAGCCAACTCATGCACTGAGTACAAGTCCCGGTCCCACTGCCTAGATGCCTCCCAAACAGAACAAGCTGATCAACTGTCTCACTTATCCAGAGGGCCTGATCCAGTTGGGGGCTCCTCAGCTATTGGTTCATAGTTCATGTGTTTCCATTCATTTGGTTATTTGTCCCTGTGCTTTATCCAACCTTGGTCTCAGCAATTCTTGCTCATACAAACCCTCCTCTTTCTCGCCAATTGGACTCCTGTAGCTCCACCTGGGGCCTGTCCATGGATCTCTGCAGCCAGTTCCCTCAGTCATTGGATGGGGTTTCTAGCACGACAATTAGGGTGTTGGGTCATCCTATCACCAGAGTAGGTCAGTTCGGGCTGTCTCTTGACCATTGCCAGCAGTCTGTTGTGGGGGTATGTATCTTTGTGGATTTCTGTGGGCCTCTCTAGCACTTTGCTTCTTCCTATTCTCATGTGGTCTTCATTTATCATGGTCTCCTATTCCTTGTTCTCCCTCTCTGTTCTTGATCCAGCTGGGATCTCCCACTCCCCTAAGCTCTCTTTCCCTCAACCCTTGCCCTTCATTACCCCCACTCACGTCCATGTTGGGAGGCATTTTCTTAATTGAGGTTCCGTCCTCTCAGATGACTTTAGCTTATACCAATTTGACATAAAACTGCCCAGCACAAGGCAGAAAGGGATAAAGTGAGCTGAGTCCCAGTACTCATCTCTCTACTTCCTGACTGCAGATTTAACACGACCATGTGCTGCATGCTCCTGCTGCCGTGACCCCTGCCATGATGGACTGTACCCTCAAACTGTGAGACAAACTCTTTTTCCCCCTTGTCAGTTGTTTTTGTCACCCAAATGAGAAACAGCAACTCTGCAGTGCCCCTAACAAACTAAGGTCTCTGGCATCCCCACCATTTTGCTTAACCTCCTATGTAAAGATCTTTTTCAGGTTTTTGTTTTTTGTTTGTTTGAAGCAATGAAATCTGATGTGCTAACAGAACCCCCAATTTAAAATAAATATGCTTTTAGAAATCCAGCTTCAAATATAATAGCATTATACAGAAAACTACTTCTTTGCCTTCTACTGTGGTTCCAGAGAACATAGGACTCCCTGGATGATGATGTGATATTCCTGAATCAAGGGTGCCTCTGCAAGTGGGACCAATGGCTCGGGGGCAGGTGGGGCCCTTGCTTTCAGCAGCACTCTGTAGTCATTAATTCACCATTTCACTTAATCCCCTTGCTGCCTTGAGATTTAGCACAGCCTTTTAAATCTGTAATTATAGGGGAGGTGTGGTGACACACCCCTTAATCCCGTAATTTGGGAAGTGGAAGCAAGAGAATTAACAGTTCAAGACCAGTCTTGGCTACATAGGGAGGCCTAGGCCAACGTGGGTTATGTGAGACCCTTGCCTGTAAAGAACAAAATGCCAGAGTGACTTAGATTTCGGGGACCATGTACAGCAGAGCTAGGGAGGACAATGAACATGAAAATAGATTTACTTAAAACCTGAGTATAGGGCTTGAATAGTGATCCTCATTCTTTCTCCGTCACCTCCCAATATTAACTTAGAAGATTCTTTTCCTTACTTTCTTTTTAAGGATTTGTTTTTATTTTATGTGTATGAGTGTTTGCCTACATGTATGTCTCTTTATTATACACATGCAGTGCCCTTGGAGACCAGAAAAGTTCACTGGATCCCCTGGAACCAGAATTGCAGACAGCTATGAGCTACCATGTGGGTGCTGGGAACAGAACCCATGCTGTTTTTAACAAAATCTCAATCATTCAATTTTACCAATTAACACTTGGAAGCCCAATGCTGGAGTGAAAACCTGCTAGCTCAGAGAGGCAGAGAAAGCAGCGTGATGACCTTCCTCCTCAGTCAACATCCCTGAAAACCCTCTTTTCTCCTATGCTATTCCAAACAGAAACCTCAAACTGAACATCCCTCCTTTCTGCTTCCCACGTGTCTCTCTATTGGTCCTCCTGACTCCCTCTTACTCTCTATCATCTTTTTTAACAATCCTGTCTTCACTTCCTGTCAACTGGTTGCTTGCTCTGCCTCTTGACCTGTGGTTGATTTTATTTAGTCCTGTTTGCAATTATTTAAGCAGAAAGCTCTTGAATTAAATGTATGTGCTAGAACTGGGCCACACTACAACTAGAAACAGGATTTTCCAGTAAATAACACACCATCTCGGGATTCACAGTGTGATCAAATATCCTGCAACAAACCCAGATCGTCTGCAAGAGCAGCCAGTGCTCTTAACCACTTAGCCATTTCTTCAGTCCCCAGTTTTCTTTTGAGAGCAAATGGCTGTGTGCTGTAACACTGTGTTGTCACTGGCAATTAATTTTCATTTGCAAAAGTGATGGTAACGCTGGTTATTAATGTATATTGGAGGTGAGGAAATAAATCTCAATTATGAACCCCCAAAACATACTCTCTCTCTCTCTCTCTCTCTCTCTCTCTCTCTCTCTCTCTCTCTCTCTCTCTCTCTCTCATGTGTGCGTGTGTCTGTCTGCCTGTCTGTCTTTCTGTCTGTCTCTACACAAAGCTAAAGTTAAACAATCCTCCAAATCTTTTAAGTCATTTTTAAAAATAAATTATGCAGTGATCTAGTTTGCATGTGGCTCTTAAGCAGTTGCATGCTAGTAAATATGAATGAACCACTAACATTTATGTTTCCTTCCTGAGCCACACTCCCGCTGTGACCCATCTCAGGCCAGTAGCACGATGCCCCCAGTACAGTGCTGGAAAGAGAGACATCCAATGGACTCCCATGGCTTGGTGTGAACCCAGCAGGGCTGAAGCAAAAGACAAGCACAACTACAAAACTCAGCAGTCTGAGCACCACACTGGGAAGAGAGTCCAAGTGAATCAATCAGGGATGCTGTTTGCTTCTGCCTCCCAGTTGCTTCAAGGGGATGTTTGCTAATTTACATTTATCATTTATCACAAGTCCTACTCCAAGAGAGACATTGAGAAAAGCTCTTCTAGAAGGACATGGGGGACAGTCCATCGTCTGGGCAACATCTTAATAGCCCCCATTAGTATTATTGACTTGAACAAATCACTTAGCATAAATTAATCCAGGGACTCTCTCCAGCATCCCACAGGAGTAAGTAGGCAAAGAGTGGAAATTCTCTTTTATGGAAGCTGAGGGGTTCTGAGAACACGAGAAATCAAGTTTGCAATACAACACTGAGCAGCAATAAGCCTCTGACGATGTGAAAGAGGCCCACTCCTACGGGAAAAAACACTTGATTCCCACACATGCTCCAATCTCAGTTCCCACTTAAACCCAGCCTATTTTCCACCCAGCAGGAACTCAGGGACCCAGTTACCACAAACAGATAGAAATGGCAGCCTATGGACTGAGTCTTCTGTGGCCTCTTGCAGTACCATCACGCATCTTAAACATGTATAACTAAAGGAGGCAGCCTCATAGGACAGACCCTGTTGGGGAAAAGTTAGTATGAGTCTTAATCCTCTTGTCCAAAAGAGTAAAAGACTCCCCCCTTCTTTTCTAAGAAATCCTTCTGTGTTCTGAATTCCCTGAGAGAAAAGTAGCAATTTTCTAGTTTCAGATCCATAGATCTGACAAGTTGAGGCCAACGTGACAGGTAAGATTTTATAAATGTGGCTAGCCTTAGCTTGAGGTGTCCATCAATGGAATCCAATGCCTTATTTAGAAGTCCCCTTACGAGGCTTCTGTCACCCTGGCACAGGTCCACAGGGGCCTTCAAACTGGACATCTCCACATGGAGTCTGCTCTGTAGCACCCCCAACAGGAAGGAGCCAGAAGAGTGGAGACGGGTGGACAGAAAGCTCCTGTGCCTCTGTGGAACTTCACCCTCTGCAGCTGGCTCTAAAAAAATCCACAAAAATGCAGCTCAAGGGTGTGTCAATGTCACATAAAATTCGCCTCAAGTCCTTACAGAGGAACACACATTACCTCCGTTCCACTCCCACCACCAACGGTCAGCCTCTGCAGGGCTCTCTCTGAGCTATGGGCTGCAAAAGCAGAGGCAGGGTGGATCCTCCACACGGGACCCTGAGGAGAGGCAGGCTTCTGAGGTGGGGAGTCAGGACACTGGGCACAGGAGAATGTTAGGGAGCTAGAGAAGACAGCTGCTCGCTGTTCGAACAGCACCTAAGAAGCAGCAGAGCTTCTGTGACAATGTCTAGGTCCCTGCACAGCCTGGGGAACTGGGTCAGTTCCCTGTGGAGGAAGTGAATGTAAATGGCTGGACATCTTCTCATGCACCTCACACACTTAAGCACCTGGTATCTCAGTCATATCAGCCAAAAGGGAAAGCAGAGGCCCCCATCCAGTCCTGTTCCATTTCCATTCCTCCGTTTCCGTCACTCTGAGAGTGGTAGAAAAGTTACTCTGATAGAAACTGCCTAAATATGGATATTCCAATAACCAGGCAAATGCATGCATCCATTTCATTTGATCTTAACAATGAAGAAATTAGACGCTTTTATTTTTATTTGTCATACTGAAAACTTGCAATTCTTTGACTGCAACAAGAAGGGTGTCTCATAATCTGGCTTTAGGCTAAGTAGACACTCACACCCCATTCTCTTCCATGTTCCCCGACTACAAATATCTCCAGAGCAAAAGAGCTGACTACACAGAAAGCCAGTTTTAGTTAGCCAGCTCAGCACTTTGACATTTTACACCTGCAATGTCTTAGTACACCTGCTTTGATTAAATTAAGTCAAATTAAAGACGTACACACCCCTCTTCAAATGACCAATTTCTAGGAGAAATATATTTCATATTACACCTTTTTGCCTGGTTAGGGCACTGTGAGTCATTGCTAGAACTGTTAGCTCCTTTGTATATAAAGCTTACGAAATAAACCATAAACAGACAAAAAACCTGATGATGGAATTGTCTCCAACAATAAATGATCAAAATTCTCTCCCCTTCCAGCCTGCCTGCAAGGAGGTCGTGAGGCTAAGAAAGCTGCATCTGCTTCATGCTGAAGAGGGTGAGGTGTGGTATCTACTTTTCAAACTGACTTTCTCTAAATGCACCTTAAGAGGCCAAGGACGGTGGAGATGGCTCAGTGTGCAAAGTGCTCCTTGTACAAGCACAATGACCTTCCCAGGGACAACAGGTTACATGTCAGGTCAGACCAGTTGTTTAATGCCTTCTGGCCTTTCTTGATTTCCTCTTCTGAAACTTCAACCAGACGATCACTACCGTTCATGGAGCATCAGATTTTGATTCTGAGATACCATGAAGGCGCAGGGACAAAGGAAGAAACAGACATTGTTCCAGATCTATTGTACACCCAGCTGCGCTTATCAGATTAAGATGCGGAGTTCATAAATGAGGAAGAAAAGACTGATACAATTTAGAATTCACATTTGCTGGAAGAGCAACACATCGCTGAAGAAACTATCTATAGAATAGTTTTGTCCATTCATCCACTTTCTCACAGTAAAAATAACCTTGTTTCTTTGTTATAAAACTGTATCTGAATAGAAATAGGGAAACGCAGTTTCTGAAGCAAGCCATGCCAGCACTCATCATGGGTCCATTCTTTCCTACGAAGGTGAGAGCACCATCTGCTGGCCTTACGCTCTAATAGCATCCTCATAACATCGTGAAATTTTTTTTGGAAATTACACACAAAGATGCTGGCATATTGGGGGTGTTTGTATGGCAAACAATATCAATTATCAAGTCTCCTTAGTTTAACAGTAGCAACCCGAATGGCCCCCCCACCAACAGTGGTCAGCTGGGGAAGAAAAGAAGGAGATTAGATGAAAAGTCCAACCCCAGATTAAAGCATAATTCTGTGTTCCATGCAGACTCCAGCCAGCAGGGAAAGGCCAGCCTAAAGCACTTATGTGGCTCTCCACCAGGAGTGCAGTGACATTACCATCTTGGCCACCGGGAGCACTTTGGTTCTCCTTGCTTCCTCAAAACCTCCTTCTTACAAAACTCTCTTTTAAGGGCAATCTCCCTGTTTCTGGATTTGGTCAGAAAATGTTTGACATAAAAGCAAAATTCTCCGGTTCCTTAGTCAACTAAATCCGAGGTGATTTCAGTACAACTCACTTCACTGGCAGAAGGTTAGATAACTGTTTAGCATGGTGCTGAGGAAGTATGGGAGACAAATGGAATGATTTTATATAGATAGGCATTCCTGTTTCTTTTTTGTTGTTGTTGTTGTTTTGTTTGTTTTTGTTTTTTTGAGACAGGGTTTCTCTGTGTAGCTTTGAGCCTTTCCTGGAACTCACTTGGTAGCCCAGGCTGGCCTTGAACTCACAGAGATCCGCCTGCCTCTGCCTCCCGAGTGCTGGGATTAAAGGCGTGCGCCACCACCGCCCGGCTCCTGTTTCTTTTTAATATTTTTTTTATTTGCAGTGTGAATTTGCATGTGTGAGTGTGCATACGTGCCACAGTGCACATGTGGGAGTCAGAAGATAAGCTTCCAGAGTCAGTCTCTCCCTCCAGCACGGGCTCTGGGCACTGAACTCAGGTTGTCAGACCTACACAGTACACGCTTTTACCGCCCCCCCCCCCCGCCCCCAGCCATCTCAATGGTTCTTTGTTGTTGCTGCTGTTGTTTCTTAAAAGAGGGTCTCCCTCTAGAGCCCTGGCTTGTGGAAGACTCACTATATAGCCCACACTGACCGGAACTCATGGCAGTCCTCCTGCCTCAGCCTCTCAAGCATTGGGATTACAGATATGCATGCCACACCCTGATGTGATGATACTGTTGCTATTTGTGCAAAAAGTCACATAAAACTAGGTTTATAGAGAACGTTCACCTGGAAAAATACAATCGCTCAAGATAGATGAGTTTCAAAACTACCAAGAAGCCAGGAGACAGACTCACACCATGCTCAGCATGCTTGCTGACTCTCTGCCTTACCTTTGTAAGACAATGAAAATATTATGACAGTTTGCTGATTCTTGGCCTGAAAGGTATTATTTTCTCAGGTGATCATTCTGTAATATTAGATGGAAGAGCCAACTAATTGAAATAGTAAATTAGACAACTGGGGTGTCCTAAGTGAATTTAAGCAGCAGCAGCAGAGGCAACATGTGTGTAGAAGAAACCAAAGCCCTAGCTGATCTTTCGTCAAAGATGATGTTGATCGTGCTGTTTCTTATGGACAACTATGAATACAAGCTAAGTTATACTGAAAGTTACTCACAGTCTTTGTGTTAAATTAAAACTCTACTAATCAAGGGGTTGTTTTGGCTGATATTAGTGGCATATTTACACACCTTCTCTACCACTGGTACCGATATGTTTAGAATGCAATTGCCTGAAGTTCACAGTCTCTGTTTCTCAGTTTGTGTGACTCCAGACTTGTCAAAGTGCTAATGATGGGGCTGTGAAACCACACAGCCACAAGAATGCAGGGCACCACCAATTGTGAGTGTGCACCAAGTTGGTGGCAATAGTCAATTTAGAGGGCACTGGGTCCCGTAAAGCATGCCACTCCCCATACTGGAGACACCACAGGTCATCTAAAGTAAAAGCATTCAGACCAAGGGCTAGCTCAGACACTCATTGTATCTCAGATTTAAATGCTGCTCACATATTACTTCCTTTGTTTTTCAGGGCACTCTGAGATACACAGACCATTTTAAACACTACTCGGGGTCACTTACTTGGTATTTTACAGATGGTTAATAGCTCCTGGGTTCTCCATTAAAGAACTTTTTATAGTGAGTCTAAAAATGCAGGATAACCTGTTGAGGAGATACTAGCAAATGCTGTAGTATAAAAGAAAAAAAAAAAGGTTGCATGATGATGGTGTCTGCTAAAACTACCACATGACCACAGTGAAATGATCAGCCACCCGCTTGGCTACTGTAGCCTAGCAGAGCAAGGACAATGGATGGGTGCTGAATGCAGGCTCTTCTCCCTGCCATGGATGGGTGCTGAATGCAGGCTCTTCTCCCTGCCATGGATGGGTGCTGAATGCAGGCTCTTCTCCCTACCATGGATGGGTGCTGGATACAGGCTCTTCTCCCTATCATGGGGGAGGGGGGGTGCCAGAAAAGAGTTTAAAAAATTGTGTGACATAATAAAACTTGCTTTTTAGGTTTTTTTTGTTTGCTTTGTAGATACATGTATTCATGTATGCACATTTGTGTGTGGGTGTATTAGTCAGGGTTCTCTAGAGTAACAAAACTTAGTGAATCGCTCTTTCTCCATATGTATATAAATATATGTGTGTATGTATGTGTATATAAGTCATTCTAATATATCCCATATATGTATATGTGTGTATATATATGGGATATATTAGAATGACTTATAGGCTGTGGTCCAGCTAATCCAGTAGTTGCTCAGTCCACGAGGCTGGATGTCTCAGCTGATCTTCAGTATACATTGGAATCCCGAAGAAGTAGGCTCTAATGCTAGTGAAGGAAAGGACTTGCTAGCAGAATGAGAGCAAGCAGACAAAGAGCAAAAGCTGCCTTCTTCCGTATCTTTATATAGGCTTCCAGCAGAAGGTGTGGCCCAGATTAGATCTGGGTTAAAAATCTGGATTAAAGGCGTATCTTTTTCCAAGGTCAAATGATCTGGATTAAAGGTATGTCTTCCTACCTCAAATATCCAGATTAGAAGTGGGTCTTTCTATTTCAAATTAAGCAAAAATCCTTCACAGGTGTGCCCTCTATTTTGGGGTTTTAGCTCCAGATGTAGTCAAGTTGACAACCAAGAATAGCCATCACAGTGTGTATGCATGTAAAGGTCAGAGCACAACCTCAGATACTTGCTGTAGAATAATCTTTTTATATGCTGTGAAGATGTGTTGCTCTCATTGGTTTAATAAAGAGCTATATGTTCAATAGCTAGACAGAAAGAGGTTAGGTGGGACTTGCAGACAGGAAGAAAACGCTAGGATGAAGGACAGAGTCACCAGGAAACTTGGGGAGAAGCAAGATGAGCATGCCATGCTGAGAAAATGTACCAAGCCACATGGTAGGAAGCAGATAAATAATATGGGTTAATTTAAGTTGTAAGAACTAGTTAGTAACAAGCCTAAGCTATTGGCTGAGCATTTATAATTAATAATAAGTTTCTGTGTGGTTATTTGGGAGCTGGTTTCAAGACAGAAAATTCAATCTACAGGTACTATTCACATTTTTATATATACAGTCTCTCATTGTCCTGGTGCTCACCACGTAAACCAGGCTGACCAACAAGCCACACAGATCCACCTGTTTCTACTTCCTTGGTCCACCACATCTGGGCCCCTTATTTTTAGCATGTCTTCTAGTATCAAACTGGCAAGCACTTTATGAATGAGCTAGCTCCCCAGCCTCAGACTTGCTTTTTTAATATACCAAACTGGTATCAGTACCAAAATATACCTGAGATGATCTGGATGAAAAGCCCAAGACCCTAAATTGCCTCTTATCATGATTTGATAGTTAGCAGCACAATCAGGACCAGAACTGGGGGCTAGGAAGGCAGCTCAATTGGTAGAGTCCATCCAGGCATGCACAAAGCCCCGGGTTCAATTCCCTACACCACGTAAACTAGGACAGTATGTATATCTGTAATTCTAGTACCTAGGAGATAGAGGTTGGATGGCCAGAAGTTCAAATTCATCCACAAATATACAGAAAGATCAGGGCCAACCTAGGGTGCCTGAGACCCTGAGTGGTGATATGAATGGAAACTACTCCCATAGGTTATTTGATCCCCACTTGATGGAACTGTTTGGGAAGGACTAGGAGGTGTGATCTAGTTGGAGGTTTCAAAAGACTCCTGCCATTCCTAGTTTTCTCTCTCTCTTTCTCTCTCTCTCTCTCTCTCTCTCTCTCTCTCTCTCTCTCTCTCTCTCTTCCTTCCTCCCTCCCTCATTCTTTCTACCTCATGGTTATGTCTCATTATGTGAGCTCTCAGGTACTGCTCTAACAACATGCCTGCCTGCCTCCATGCTCCATGATGGTCATGAATTCTAATCCTTTGAAACAATAAGACCCACATGAAATGCTTTCTTTCATAAGCCTTAGTTATGGTGTTTAATCACAGTGTCTTCTTAAGACACATTGTCTGAAGAGGAAAATAGTTCTTCTAACATCAAGTCATAGAAATTATGGTTGCAGACTGGGACTATATGAAAGAATATTGAGTAATTTAACAAAAATGCTAAAATAAATTTCTTTAAGGATAATAAATTAGTAGTCAAAAATAATTCACTTCATTAGGATAAAAATCCCTACATATATCATATATTTTTTTCCTTGCATTTCTCCTGATTGAATGTTTTCCAGACAGACTACCCATTGTCACAGACTCTACCAAGCTATCTGACCTCCAACTATAAATCTGGCTTTGATGGCTTGCATTTATGCTATACAATCTAAAATCTAATACTTCAACATTTTTACCTGTAAACAGAAAAGCCACAGCAAGTTGTCAGCTGCAATGAAAGGGGACACTCCTGTGAGACAGTGCCACATGCTTGTTTCTATACTGAACTCTTAGAATCTACCATGGTTCACAGCACAAGACTGGAATTTACCTTTTATGTACTATGTAAAAGGAGACATAGCTGATTAAACTATAAATAAAATAGAAGCAAAGCCTAAGTTTGGACTCAGGGTCTCCCTATGCAGCTCTGGCTGTCCTGGAACTCCCTATGTAGACCCAGCTGGCCTCAAACTTAGAGATATTGGCCTAGCTTTGCTTCTGAGTACTGGGGTTAAAGGCATGCTCCACCATGCCAGGCCATTTGTGATTGATTTTCATTGTCAACTTGACTGGATGAAGAAATGTCTAGGGTATTAGTGGGACAACCCTAGGGGTGTTCCCAGAAATAACCAATTGATAGTAAGATCTATCCACAGTGTGGGTAGTTCCACCCTGAGAACTAAGGTCCTAGATACGTACAAAGAGAAGGGGGGGGACCCTGGAAAGAACCAGCAGCCAGCACCTCTGTACCTCTGTCTCTCATTCCCTTATCCTCCCTTCCTTCAGTGTGTGGGTGGGTGGGGAAGGGGTCTGGTCTGCTGGGATATGAGCAAGCATCTGATTATATATTCCAGTTGCCATGGAGCAGCCACAAGCAGGATGGACTGGGGCCTCTCAAACATCAAGCCCGAATAAGCCCCTCCTTCCTTTAAGTGGCTTCTTGTCCGATATTTAGTTACAGCAACAAGCAAGGCAATGAATATGTGATTTACTCCTCTAACAACACTGAGCTATAGCTTCTTCAAAATGTCATTTTACAAATGAGACAGAGGGGTAAGTAGCTTCCTCAAAGCCACATAGTGCAGAACACTGAAACTGTATCTCAGACTTAGGAATCCAAAGCTCAGAGACTATGATTATTTATGTATGATCGTGTCTGCTTATATTCCTCCCTGATCCTTTGATAGTCTGTACTGTAGACATCTAAGTATGTGATTGAAAGACTGAGGCGGAGAAGAAATGATGGAAATGTCTCACAAATAAATTTTGAAGTTGGAGAGATGGCTACATGGTTAAGAGCATATACTGCCCTTTCCCAGCACCCATGTTGGGAGCTTACAACCACTGTAACTTCAGCTTCAGGGCAACTGATGCCCTCTGAACTCATATACACATACCCACACACAGGCACAGGCACATACACATGATTAAAACTAAAGTTTTTTTCTAAAGAAATTTTCTTCTCTGTGGCTTAAATGGTGCTTTTATCCTATGTAAAAATGCTGAGCCAATGGTACTCAAATACTGGAAAATACATATCCTGGCAAAGTGCACTTCCAGCTGTTGAAGCTAATCTTTTTAGAACTAGCTTTTTCAGTGCACCATTGATATTTTTAGCTATGATTTTCATTTGCATCATCCACATAGATAAGACAGGAGGCCATGCTTTAATAACCACCCAGCTCTGGATAATTAATCACCTGCTTCAACATAAAACACATTTCCCGTACAGTACACACAACTGAGACTTGCTTAGTTGTACTTACAAAGCTCATCAAGCTGTCCCGTGTTGCCTTCATGTCATATGTGAACTTGACCCTCAAGGACCTCACACTCTGAGAATACATATTCTCTGTAGATGGGTTCCTGACCCCTAGAGTGCACAGAGCTGTTAGAGTTGGTGAGAGCATCCTGGTAAATGGACTTGCTACAGTAAGGACAACAAGCCATCTTTAGGGGTGGCTTTCCATGTGTTAATTCAGTGCACAGGGACTGTGCTCCTACTTTACAGGCAGTGGCAAAACAGCACAAAGATATAGACTCTGAGGGCCAGTGAGATGGTTCAGCAGGAAAAGCACTTACCATGAAAGCCTGGTGATCTGAGTTTGAGCCCCAGAACCCACATCAAAGCAGAAGTCAAGAACTGGCTCCACCAAGTTGTCCCCTGACTCCCACATGTGCACTAAAGCACGTGCATGTGCACACACATTAATAGTAGTAATACATTTTTAAACAAATAAACTCTATCTCCAAAGAGGTAAGAACAAAACAGGAAATAAAGTCAAATATTATGTGATAGCATGACAAATACTATAGTTAAGAAAACAAAGGGCAATATAAGGGTCCAGAGGCAGCATCCAGATGAGGACTGAAGAGTGTGTGAATCTTCCTGAAGGGTTGGATAGGAAAATCTCCATGGTAAAGAGCACTTGAACCCGATTGTGCAGACTTGGGATGGTTCAGAAAGGTTGGAGGGAATTCCAAGCCCAGAGCGCATAATAACATCCCATCGGTATAGGCATATCCAGTCCAAGGTCTGGGAGCCAAGTGCAACTGAGAACAGACCTGAATGCAGCCCTATACAAAACTGTAAGCTTGCTTAAAACCTTATAAGATTCTAGGGACTGGAAAGTAGTTAAGAACACGCGCTGCTTTCGAAGAAGACCTGAGTTTGGTTCTCAGCATCCACACAGTAGCTCACAACCACCTGTAACTCCAGCTCCAGAGGATCTGACACCCGCTTCTGGCCTCCACCAGTACTTGCAAACACATGGTGCACATACACATGTATACAATAAATAATTCTTTAAATTAGACAAGATATGCAGATGCTACTAACAAATGTTTGGAAAACAGTCAAGTGCCTTCCTTTCTATCACATAGACTGTAATATTTGTTACGATAGAAACAAACAAAGGAACAGAGACAGAACAGGGTTGGCCTCCAGGCATTCTTCACAGACATGGATCATCTTGGCACCAAGAGCTTACAACACTTAACTATGCATGGTGGCTCATATTCCAATATCCCAGCACTCAGGAGATGGAGAAACACAAGGTTAAGGCCAGCCTGGACTATATAGCAAGAAGAAAAATCATAAGGAACTTTTAATACACAATTTAGGACTTTTATATAAGCACAGCAGAAGGGATAATTGAGTGCGGAACATTCTACCTTAAGAGGACTAGAAACCAACTGAGTTCTCACTGGAGAGCTAACTAGGGGGTGCTTTGAGGGAATAAGGAACAGCAAGGACTTAACTAGTTTTCAATTCAGAAATCTGACAGTAATCTCACCATGGTGATTTGGCATCACTTATAGTATTTATTTGTTCACTAAGGCGTGATAACACAATATTCTGGGGATCTAGAACTTTCTGTTTTGTCTCCAGCTTTTACAATGCTAACAAGTCATTAATCAAGTCTGTGGCCCAACTATCTTTAAAATGGTTCTGGCCAATTAAAGAGTTATTTAAGACTGGTAAATGTGAAACATGGAAACAAAAAGGAAATTTTAAAAAATAGTTTTCAGGGCTTTGCCTAATTTTGCAGTACATATCCATGTCTCCCATGTGTCTCTGATAAAAATCAAAATAAGATTCATCTTCAAGACAATTTAATGATGACTTGTTGAATATTTTATTGTATTAGTCACCCAAACAATAACTAAGCCATGTTGAAATCATGATTATGACATAGTACCTAATATCACTAACGGATACATGACAGTACCAAATATACTTAATAAATTGTCATTTTGTGGAACCCATCCCTTTACATAAAGCCAACCATTCAATACACAAACACTTTAAATTGTTTATCTAGTAATAGATTATAAACATGTACCTTCTTTTAATTAGTCCACTTTAGGAAGGTGAGATACTAAGGCAGAACTTGGTCCAGTCAATACTGTCAGGAGACCATATTAGCAACAGGGCTAAGCTAAGCTTGCGGGGCGTGGTTGAGACTAAAAGACTGACAATTAATGTGATACAGGCTCTCATTTTGAAAACTGAAAACCAGTCGAATATGTTTTTAACAGTCTCTGCTTTTCATTCTTCCTCTCCAGTTCTTTCAATTATCTCATAAAGAAAGAACCTAGTAAACAATCCTGTTAGTTATCTATTTCACCACAGAGTCTATCCATTTGATTTCCCAACTATGATGGCTATTCTCAGTTGTCAACTTGCCTACACCTGGAATCAGCTGTAAACCTAAGCAGCTGGGCACACCTATTATTGGTTTAAATATTAAGGCAACTCCACATAGTTAAAAGGGAAGTTTATTATGTGGGATAACTTACAAGTGAAGGGATAGGTTACAGGGTCTGGGAAAGGTGAAGCGCAGTCTGGCAGTGTTCTCTGGAGAACTCTGCTCAGTCTGCTTCCAGTATCCAGGATCCAGGAACCAAGAGAGCCGGCCCATCCGGATCTCGGGTCCTCAGGGGTCCTGTCCTGGCTCCGCCTTGTAGGCATGACAGTTTCCGAAGCCTCAATGGGGGTTGGAACTTCCAGGTCAAAGCTGGAACGGCTACCCACTACAACCTGTGAGGGTTTTTCTTGACTAGATCATTTGAGGTGGGAAGACCCACTCTAAATCTGGGCCACCCCTTCTGGGGGCAGCCCACATAAAAGGACAAGGAAGAAGAAAGCTTTTGCTTTTGCTTGCCTTTACTCTGGCCAGCAAGTGCATCTGTCCTGCAGCTGAGGCATTCCTTCATTGGCAGTAGAACCCACTTCTTCAGGATTGCAACACAGACTGAAGGTCAAGCTCTCTAGGGATCGTCAAGGACTGCAGCACCAGATTGGGACTACTGAGACATGCAGCCTCTTCACCAAACAACTACCAGATTCTTGGCCTTTGGGTCAGGAGATGGCCCTTGTTGAACTACCTGGACCACAACCTGTAAACCACTCTAATAAATCCCCTTTCAGTATATAGATATTTATTCTGTCAGTTCATTCCATTGGAGAACTCTGACTGATACACCAACATTACCTCGACTAAATATTTCTGATGTCCAAAAGCTAGTGTGATGCAAAGTCAAGGAAAATCTACAAGGGAGACAGACCTGAAAACAATTACTCTACAGCCAAGTGTCATGGATGGCAGGACAAAACTGGATAGAGAGAAAGACAGACGGTAAGAACCAGCAAAGACATTATAGACGTGGGACAACTGAGCTGAATAGTAAAGAATCAGTGTTTTCAGACGTGATAAAATAAGGTAGCTAAGAAGCAAGAAAACATAGGAAAGATGGGTTAAAGCAATCAAACTAACCTCAACAACAATGAGTGTTGGATGATGCCGTTCCTGAAAAGACAAAAACAAATGTCTACTCAACCCAGACAGGGAACTGACACCAGAACAAACTAAGGATACTATCAAAGTCCAACTTCATGAATCGATGAGGTTGTTTGGGGTTACTTACAGGAGGATGGCCTCCAAAGCAACTTAATTACCTATAGCCTAACCCAGAATGGGTGACAGCTCAAAAGTTGGAATCCTGGAGCTCTCTGTACAACTTGCAAGCAGCTTAACAGGCCAGAAAGTTTCCTCTACTCAGCAGTGGTTCTTATTTCTATAACCTTGAGGAGAGGCGAACCCTATGTATCTGGTAAGTTTCAGGAACTTCTTGAGACTTGTGAGCTATTTATCTCCTGAGTCCTAATGTACCTCCCTTTAGAACGTTCCATGCTTAAGGAGCTTCCCCCAAGGATGGAGTGTTTCAATTGGGGCACAATTGCTATACAACAGTAAGTAAGCTACCCAGGTGGACAGGCAGAACTAGGAGAGATGATTAGCAGTGGTGACTGGAGTGACATATGAAAGACAAATCATTCATGCATTTGATTAATTCATGGGCACATGCTCATTAGCACTTCCAATGTGCTAAAAATTACCCTCGGTGCTATGGGCACAGGAGTAAAATGGCAGACAAGATTCCTGCCCTAGATTCTAACATTTTCCAGGCTAAAGGGTTTGGAGCTTAGTCTACAGGTAACAGCTCATCAGGCAAATTGAGAAAAGCCAATTTAGAATGGTGACTTCGTGGCAGTAAAAAATGAACTGAACAGAGTGACATAGTGGAGTGGGTTTCCTCTCCCTTGCCTCTGGGGGAATACTGTTATCTTCTCATACATGTGCCTTTGTGGGGAATTTATGATGAATTTTCATCTCAAAATGTCATTTGAGTTTATTCGCCAACCTTAACAAACATCTACACCAAGAACACATTTTTGTTGGACCCATGTCACATTGTGCCATCCAGCAACTCATAGTCATCCTGATTCATTTCTCAAAATTATTGGCTTGTTTTACCTACTACTTGAGACAGGACCACACAGACTAAAACTACTTATGAACCAACACTGAATTCTCAATTTCAAGAGGTCTTTCAAAGAAGGAATAAGTCAAGACTCTTGAGAATCTCAAAGGAAAGATCTGAACTGATTTTAGTTCAACACTCATTCTTAGCAAGATAACTAGAACTTCCTTTCTTCCAAACTCTAGTGTCCATTTCATGTGTTTCCCAGAGTTCCAAGAATTTTCCAAAGCCCTGGAATCATGTGGGAAGAACTGGAAAAAAAAAGTGATTTTTATAGAACTTTACATTTTTGTGTTATTTCATTTGTTCCCTGAAACAACCAAAAAAAAGTCAATTATTGATGCAGCTGGAGCCATTTTAAAACTTTTTAATTTATTTTTATTTTATGTTTGTGAGTGCTTTGCCTGCATGTATGTGTATACACCATGTGTATGCCTGCTGTCTAAGGAGTCCAGAAGAGGGCATTGAATCCCTTGGAACTGGAGTTCTGAAAGCCTCTATGTGGATATTGGGAGCTGAACCTAGGCCCTTTACAAGAGCAGCCAGTGCTCTTAACCACTGATCCATGTCTCTAACCCAGAGCCATTTTAAAGACAGAAACAGTAAAACCAAAGGAGACCAAGATATTTATGCCTGTAAATAGCCTGGTCAAAGCCTGAGTGCTGGCCATGACCTAAGCTTTATTTCCATCCATCTCTGGTTCTCCTTTCCCTATACAGCCATGGTGGTTGTTTGCATTGTCAACTTGACACACTCTAGAATCACCTGGGAAGAGAGGCTTTAATGAGGGGTTGTCTAGGTCAGGTTGGCCTGTGGGCATGTCTGTGGAGGGTTATCTTGATTCAGTTCATTGAGATAGAAAGAACTTCCACTGTGGGTGGCACCATTCCCTTGGCTGGAGGGCATGGTGAGCTGAACACAGTTTAAATTCATCTTCTCTCTTAGTTATAAATGTGACTAGCTCCTCCCAGCTCCTGCTGCCTTGGCTTGCCCAAAGCAATAGACCACAACCTAGAATTGTGAGTCAAATAAGTCCTTTCTCCTTAAGTTGCATTTGTCAAGGTATTTTATCACAGCAATTAGAAATGAATCTATGACTAGAGCTTTGTGACAGTTCCCTGCGCTCTTAATGATTAATTAATGACCTCTTCTAGGTCTGCCTCACCTTCCTAAAACAGCTGTCTTGATTTCAGAGCTCAGACAGAGCCATTCATATGAAATGAAAACCTCCCCTTTAATGCTTCTTCCTCCTCAACAACCTCCTTGGAGTTTCTACAAAGCTGAAGCCTAATCAACCTACACTGACCCTAGTGAGGTTGAGATTATTTTTAGATCAAAACTGACATATTCAGGCAGCAAAGAGAGCCAGCAAGACGCCAAGCTCAGTCTCCACCCTGGAAATGAAAAAAAGAAAAAAAACATGGGAGGCAGGCTGGCTAGGTCAGTGTCCCTTCAGATTTATAAGAAACTGAGAGAATGAAACTGAGAGAACTTGGTGAATTAGCAACGACTCTTCACCAGGAATGCTTGGCCTCCGCCAATCCTGGAACTTACTGTGGGAAACTTCAGTCATCTCAGGTTTGTCAAAAATATGA
This sequence comes from Peromyscus eremicus, assembly GCF_949786415.1. NCBI lineage: Eukaryota > Metazoa > Chordata > Mammalia > Rodentia > Cricetidae > Peromyscus > Peromyscus eremicus. The sequence goes on along the minus strand of NC_081418.1, from coordinate 148,798,601 downwards.
ATTTCACACGATGTCCACAGAGCTCAGCCACAGCTGCCAAGACTGAGGTCTAAGGAATCCACTGGTGAGTTGATGCTGCTTCAGTCACATGAGACAGCATGTGAGAGGGCACATTCCCTCCTCGGAGTCAGAGCTCCTAGACAGTGTTGACATTTATGAGCCATGTAGCCCTGAGAAAGGAGCCAGGAACACATTACGGCCACCACTCTGCCTGGTACAGCACTTGCTGTCACCACCTTCAAAAATCTTCAACCTCAGCTACAGAGAACTGTTGACTCGATGTCATGCCCTTCTAGGGCAAACAGCATCCAACAACTGATCTTACAGAAAAGACTGGAAATGCTAGCCCAAAGCAACACCACGGTCACCTTTGAAGCCTCAGGGCTATGGATAAAGTCACGTGAGGGTGCTGGGCTGGGTCTCCATCACAGCTGGATCCTGACCCTGCCTGATCCTGCATCCTCCACTTGTCTTCCAAGATTTTACACCAGGAAGCTCTCTAACAATAAATCCTAACCCCAGAAGGCCCCAGGTTCTCAGAACACCTCCTTCACCCAACATGGGCCAGAAGAAGTCAAAACAAAAATACGTACATGTGAAACTGGACAGTAAGTAAGCTGGACCACAGCGGGAAGTAAAATGTACTTTCTCAGTGTTACACCAGGGACCTGATGTAGAAAGAGATACATCAGGTCCTACAGAATTTAAAGGAAACACAAATTCTAAGAAAAGTAGAACTAGATGGCAACTGATGGAGATGACTAATGTTCTAGAGTGAAAGACACCAAGTCTGGGATGTAGCTCCCTGAAGAAACTCACCTAGCACGCAGGAGAAGCTAGAGCAGACTCCACACTGAAAAGGTGATCATCATAAACCATCTACTAAAAGTGAGTGAGGGGCTGGAGAGACGGCTCAGTGGTTCAGAGCACTGGCTGCTCTTCCAGGGGTCCTGAGTTCAATTCCCAGAAACCACATGATGGCTCCCAACTAGCTATAGTGGGATCAGATGCCCTCTCCTGGCATAAAGGTGTACATTCAGATAAAGCACTCATCTATCCAAAATAAATAAATCTTTTTTAAAAGATTTAAATTTTTAAAAAAGTGAATGAGACATTTCAGTTAATCCCTATAACTATGTTCTGGAATCCTACCATGTTGTACTCTTTAAATTTTTGCTGATAAGAGTCAGCAAACCTAATGTTAAGGGCTCTTATCACAACTTTTTGAGAACATGTCAAGCAGAATAGACGTCAAACAAAGTCAGGAGACTGCACTTCTCAATTTCAAGTTATTACAAAGACATAAAGTAATCAAGACAGTTTAGTGCTGTGATTAGTATATAGACGGAGGTCATCAGAGTCTAGAAACAAAACACATCTCAGACTCAATTGTTGTGTTTTCCAGTGGTGCCAAAGTCATACAATGCAGCCTGGGCTACCAAGTGAGTCCCAGGAAAGGCGCAAAGCTACACAGAGAAACCCTGTCTCGAAAAAACAAAAAAAAAAAAGTCATACAATGGAGGAAGAATGATCTCTTGAACAGATAATGCTGGGACAACTGGAGATTCACAAGCAGAAAAATAAAGTTGGACCCTTCCCTCATGCCACACATGAAAATTAACTCAAAAAACAAAAAGTATTCAAACATTTCAATTTAGGAGTCCAAACTATTAAAACTCTTGAGGGGAGGGGAAGAGGAAAAGAATGTTAGTGTCTTTGCTCAAATGAGGTGCTCACCTGGCATTGTGAGGACCTGGGTTCAAACTCTATTATCAGGGGTGCAGGTGGGAAACAGAAACAAATTCCGATGATCTTGGATTTTTCAACTGTGAATCCAAACACAAGAGAAAGTAAATGTGTAGCTAGAGTTTTCCTGCAGTCAGGACAAATCTTTGTCACCTGCCAGTCCTACAGCCACTCAGACCTGACCAAGTAAACACAGAGATTTATATTGCTTACAAACTGTATGGCCGTGGCAGGCTTCTTGCTAACTGTTCTTATAGCTTAAATTGATCCATTTCTATTAACCTATACCTGGCCACATGGCTCGTGGCTTACCGGCATCTTCATATGCTGCTTGTCATCCTGGCGGCTGGCAGTGTCTCTCTGACTCAGCCTTCCACTTCCCAGCTTTATTCTCCTCCTTGTCCCCCTACACTTCCTGCCTAGCCAATGGCCAATCAGTGTTTTATTTATTGACTAATCAGCAACACATTTGCCATACAGAACATCCCACAGCATAAATGTCATAACAATAAAAAGCTTTAGTGCTTCATGTTATAATACCAAAGAGGATTTTTAAAAAAAAAAAAAAAAGATCATAAAATTGAAGAAAATATTTTCAACCACATAACTGATACAGGCTTAATAACCAAAGAAGTCTTGCAACTCAACAATAGAAAACAAACAGGCGCCGAGTGGTGGTGGAGCATGTCTTTAATCCCAGCACTTGGGAGGCAGAGGCAGGTGGATTTCTGTTCGAGGCCAGCCGAGGCTACAGAGTGAGTTCCAAGAAAAGTGCCAAAATTACACAGAGAAACCTTGTCTCGAAAAACCAAAAAAAAAAGGGAAACAAACAAGCCAAATCATGGGAGGAGGAACTGAAGAGACCTTCATCAAAGACAATATGCAAATGGGCAACAAGAACATAGTATTCACCACTAGTTGTTAAGAAAATACAAATCCGGACCACAATGTGATCTTCTCAGCACCCACTAGGATGTCCATAGTCAAAATGATAAGCAAGTGTTGGCTGTGATGTGAGAGCTTGGGATATGAAACCAGGCAACTGCTTGGGCAGTTGCTTTAGAGGGGACAGGAGTCTGAGGAGGGAGCTCAGTCTCTACAGCACTTGCCACATGTCCTGATTTCTTTTCCTGCTGCTGAGATAAGAGACTCTGACAAAACAACGTAAGAAAGAATTTATTCCAGGTCACAGTTCAACGGTACAGTGAGGAAGTCAAGCCTGAAGAAGTTTGAGGCAGCTGGTCATGACTTACTCACAATCAGCAAGCAGAAAGTGATGAATGCATGCTCAGTTCATTTTCTCTGGTTTATACAGTCCAGAGTTCCCTGCCATAATTAAAATGTGGCTTCCTGTATCAGTTAACACAATCAAGATCATTCTCCCAAGGCATGCCCTGAGGCCTATCTCCCAGGTGATACTAGATTTTGTCAAGTGAAAGACATTATAAGATAGTTTTCTGTTGGTAATAGAAGGTAGGATAGAGGGGCTGGAGAGATGGCTCGGAGGTTAAGGGCACTGGCTGCTTTTCCAGAGGTCCTGAGTTCAATTCCCAGCAACCACATGGTGGCTCACAACCATCTGTTATGAGATCTAGTGCTGTCTTCTGGCCTGCAGGCACACATGCAGACAGAACACTGTAGCTGTATACATAATAAATAAATAAATCTTTAAAAAAGAAGAAGAAGAAGAAGGAGGAGGAGGAGGAGAAGAAGAAGAAGGTATGATAGAAAGTGAATTAGGTACATTTTGGACTCACCAAAATAGGATAGATAATGGGATAGTTTCTCTGAATTTGTCAAATGCAAATGAACTAGACATTGTTGATGTATTTATTGTTTGTATATATTGTATATAGTTATTGTAGTTATTGTATATAGTTTTCTTATATTATAAATTTTTTATTTTTTATTTTTATTAGATAAAAAAGGGGAAATGTGGTGATATTTTATTTGTGCTTTAATAAATAAAGCTTGCCTGGAGATCAGAGAGAATAGCAAGCCATTTTAAGTAAACAAAGAAGTTGGGCAGTGGTAGCACACACCCTTAATCCTATCACTCAGCAGGCAGAGTCTCTGTGTGTTCAAGGCCACACTAGGGAACAGAGCCAAGCATGGTGACACATGCCTTTAATGCCAATACCAACCATAGAGGCCTGGAGGTCTGTACAGACAGACAGAAAGTGACAGAGCTGTGTAGGAAGAGGAAGTGAGGTAGCTGGGCTAAGAGAGCCAAGAGAGGGTCGAACAGCAAGGCAATAAAGGCTTGGGTAGACAGGAAGTAACTCCCATTTGGAAACTGCCAAGTTGGTGAGGTAAGGCTAGCTGTGGTTTTCCCTATTTCCCTGATCTTTCATCCTTATATTTGGCTCTATGTTTTTTATTTATGAAGACCATTTAGAAATTCGTCTATAGTTAAGTTGATAATGAATGATAGCCTTGTCAATTTGACCCCAAAATAAGTCACTTTGGAGTCATAACCTCCACTCCTTGTCCTCTAGGCTCATAACCATCTTATAATGTAATTTATATTTAATTTGCATTCAGTAAAAAAGTCCCCAGAATCATGAACAGTTCCAATACTTTTAAAGTCCAAAGTTTAATACTGAGCTCTTATAAAACCCAAAAACAAGTTACCTATTTGTAACATATAATGGCATAGTGTGAGCATTCCCATTCCAAAATGGAAAAACCGGGACAATTAGACTAATCAGCAAAGAACAATCAGATGAAAGCAAAGCCAAAACCCAGCAGGGCAAACACTAAATCCCAAAGCTCCACGTCCAGCATCTGGGGCTCATAATGTAATGTTCTGGGCTCTGAATGGCTCAGGTAGCATCACATCTCCAGCTCTCCTGCCTGTGGCACTCATGGATTCTCTTAGGCTGGCTCCACTCCATGCCTTAAGCTTTACCTAGCAGACACCCCATGGTGCTGATGTCCCCAGTATCCTGAGAATCCACTGAAACCTGGCTTCACCTTCACAGCTTTACACAATGTCCACTAAGGGCTCTTAGCAGGATCTCTGACCCTGACACGCACTGCCTGGTCTCAGCTGCACTTTACATCCCACTCATTGCAATAAACATTTTACAGGTGGGACTTGATTGGGCAAACAGACATACTGCATGACACACCACAGCTCCCAACGTCACTAGGATGAATGAAGAGGTATTGGGAAGATGGAGGAGAGAAGGTTTTTGTTTTGTTTTGTTCTGTTTTGTTTTTAATTAACTGGGGGTGGGGGAATGCTGCAGGGGTGAGGGATGATGTAGGGACTGGGAGGTGAGCAGGATTGGAGTGCATGATGTGAAATTCCCAAAGAATCAACAAAGAATTATGTTTAGAGAGACAGACAGAGAGAGAGAAGAAGGAAAGAAAGAAAGAAAGAAAGGAAGAAAGAAAGAAAGAAAGAAAGAAAGAAAGAAAGAAAGAAAGAAAGAAAGAAAGAAAAGAAAGAAAGAAAGAAAAAGGAAGGAAGGAAGGAAGGAAGGAAGGAAGGAAGGAAGGAAGGAAGGAAGGAAGGAAGGAAGGAGAAGATGGCCCAAGTAGATTTGTTGGACTCTCATAGCCAACAGTAGAAGGAATAATAAGGCTTTAAGAAGATGACAGATGGGCTGGAGAGATGGCTCAGAGGTTAAGAACACTGGCTATTCTTCCAGAGGTCCTGAGTTCAATTCCCAACAACCACATGGTGGCTCTCAACCACCTATAGTGAGATCTGGTGCCCTCCTCTGGAGTGTAGGCATACGTTCAGGCAGAACACTGTATACATAACAAATAAACCTTAAAAAAAGATGATAGATTAGGTAAACAGCAAGTCACATAACTATGAAAAGATGCATGCATCTCTTCATTTACCCAAAGGATAACTGTGCTCATAAAAGTGGGTCAGCATCAACAAGGAGCTCACTGGTGACATGCATCCAGAGTCCCAACTGATAACCAAGGACAATGTTACAAAACTAGGGTCACCGATAGTAATGAAATGATACAATCCCCAAATTACGTAAACCAGCTTCTCCCGCTTCTCCGTCACAGGTCAGTGAGGTGGTCCTCACAATCAGTGGCAAGTTAGAGAGACAGAGAGCTGAGGGCATGATTAATAGAGCAGGCATCCTTTGCAGTAAAATATACTGAAGTCCAGCAAGATCCTGTACAACCAATAAAAGACAAAGGATCAGGAGACTAAGGGTGCCCTGCCAAGAGGCACAACCCCTCATCCCATTTTGAGACTCAAAACTCACTCACTGAAGTAGAAGTTTCTGAGAAGAAGGACCTCAAACAAACACGGAAGGTAATGATTTCCTTAGTCCATCCCCACATGAGATTTAGCCATTTGCTTAGGTAATCATGTGTTAAAGCATTCTGAGGAAGGTAGGATGGGATGGGAGGTGACATTGGGACCTGTGGAATCAGCACTGCCATTGTCTCTGTTAGAGGATGACACTTGGAGCTAGGTAATAAATGCTGTCTTAATTGCTACTCTTAAAGGCCAGCTGTGTGCACTGATCATTTCCCAGTCTCAAATGTATACCTAAGTACCTGTGGTAGTTGGGAAAAGCCCAACCAGTTCCTTAGCCTAAAGGATGAGCTCAAGTACATGAGGAAGGAAAAGGGGAATCTCTGAAACTGCTTTACTCGCCCTTTGTCCAAGAAAAAGCCAATTCCTGCGTGAAATTGGTGCATCTTAAAGACCTGCTGCTGTGACCCAGCAAGACACCTCGGCTGGTAAAGGCACTTGCTGCCAAGTCTGATGACTTGAGTTTGATTCCCAGGTCCTCCAACCAGTGCAACCCCTTCCCACAAGAGAACCAACCAGGCAATTGGTAGTAATCTCAACTGAAAGAAGCACATACAGGTTTGACTTCTCTGCCCACAGGGCATCCGCCAGTAGTAATACAGTAGGAAGGTTTTTACTCTATCTGACCCTCAGGAGAGAATTCCACATACCTCATAGCTGGCCAAGAGACCCCCTTTACAGCAGAGCACATTCAGCAGTGGAATCCACCATTGCAACCAAAGACATGCTGAGCTCTCCAGAGATGAGAGTGGAGAGCATGAACTACCATGTGTAAGAACAGTGCTCCAAGTCAGCAGCTCATATATCATGTTCTCATCCAAAGAGGCAGGAAAGAGAAGTATGGGTCTTAGAATGAAGAGATTAATGTACAAGTCACCCCATTTACACTCATCTAGTAACCCACTCATGGAAGTGGCAGTTCCCAGATTTGCAAACTGGTGTCTATAAGTTTCAGGTTCCTGGCTCCCAAAAGACACAGGAACTTTCAATATCGCAGACTTTGGGGGGTCCAGCCCCTCAAAAGCCTGCTCCCAGGGTCCTGGGAGAATCTACTACCAGCTGATAATCTATTCTTTGACAATATTAAATGAATCTAAGTACATGAAACTCTTAGTCCATGTACTTTATTTTTCTAAGTCACAGCTTCTATTCTGCCCACATGCTAAGCTCCTCTGTCTCCTCTTTTCCTGTCCTCTCATAGCCCTAACTAAGCTCTTCTGCTATTGATCTCATCTTCATCCTCCATTTATCTGTCCATGCTCATTCCTTCCTTTCCTCTTCTCCTAACCTAATCCAATGCCTACTCTCTACAAAATACTCTGCTCTGTTCTTTCTTCTCCAGCCAGGAGACTCTGCCTGGACCAGGAATCCTGCTCTAGTCTTCACTGCACCTGGTTATGGAAAAAAAAAACCTTTGCTCTGAGTCAATTGCCCTGGAATGCCATTGGGCCTGTCTGGGTAAAGAAGGTCTGAGCTTCATTTGAACAAGAAACAAAACTATGCATCTACAGTCTGCCTGTCTGCTAGGCTCTGTAGGGGTATTACCTAGTTCAGATCAGCAGTAGGTCTGAGAAACTTATACTGTTTGCTGTTAAGGCCTAGTAGTATATGAGCACACAACAAATTCATAGCAGAAGACAACTGATATATTAAAAGCCAAATATCATCAAATATTCCTTAATATTTGACTTTCCTCTAGAATTCCTTGACCCTTCTAGGTATAGCATTATTATATACAGCTGAATCTCTATTTCATATAATTGCAGCTTGCAGCATTTCAATTTATTGGTTGATACATAGACACTTGTAATCCTTGTACCAAAGGAATATTGTACAGAAAAGGTGTCGCAAGATGGCTCAGTGAGTAAAGGTGCATGCTGCCAAGCCAACAAACTAAGTTTAATCCCTGGAGTCCGCATGGCAGAAGCATAGAACCAATACCTGCAAGTTCTCCTCCGACCTCCACATTCACACTGTGGCATGCTCTCAATAAAAGATAAATAAACAAATCTTTGAAACTGGGGAGAGAGCGGGAGAAGGGGATACAGACAGGGAGAGAGACAGACAGACAGAATATGCATGATCCTGAGTAGAACAGTTGGCACTGACTATCAGGATGAAGAAGAACAGGCAAGAAGCACTATATTACATATCCAAGTAACCCACCCAGGTATTTTCTAAACCTTCTTTACCCAAATTAGAAAGTAAATTGATGACTACAGCATCCATAGACTGAAAGGGCTGGGTACTCACACCAAAGTTAAGCCATTTAGCCAAAGTAGAAGCTGAGGATGAGAGAACATCACAGATAACAGAGAACAGAAGTTGGTGATTAGCCACCACTCAAGCAGAGATTACAGCACGGACCCATTTCACCCAACTAGCTTACCTCTCACACACTTCCTTACTAGCAGGCAGTGCAGCACGGCCCTGGAAGCTCTTCTCTACGTCACACATTAAAGCATATTTGAGTAGCACGGGGAGTGGAGTGGTACTAAGCATGGAACCCCATCCCTTCAAGACTGTAGACTTGTCTTCCTGCTGCCCAAGTGTCACCAGCTAACAATCCACCAGTAGAACTTCCTAGAAATTGACTTTGGCTAAAGAAAGCCTCCTCAATGTCACCTTCTCTCATCATCTCACCAGAAGCCACCTGCATTAATGACAGATTAAGACAGTATTTTAACAGCCTGACCCCTCACCTCAATGCAGGACAACTCAGCCAAGCTTCCCCTGGCATTTGACAAGACTGTTTAACAACTAGCATGGTTTTTCTGCTCTTCCATGTATCATTGTCTTTCCTCCAGGGTGTTCATCCTGAGCCCGCTCCAGTGAGAACCTTCAGGCTTTCCTAGTTCTACCTCAGAGTTTGGTATCTGGAAGACCAGACCAGCAGTGCTACTAATTGGACCAAAATACAGACGGATTCCAGGAGACTTTGCACTTTAAGTGTCTTTTCCATAAATTGATACGATTTCAGTTATCTCTTGATTTTTGCTAAATCATCTTCTAATCATTCCTAATTAGCTTATTATCAAATAGCCTCAAAGAATCCTGGAGAATGTTTCCTATGTGTTGCATCTCCCAGAGCATGCTGGTGCTATCTTTAGTCTCAATAGATGACCTCACTTCAAAGAAATCAAGGCTAAACATTATTTCCTTTAGGCTCCTCCTCTCCTCCTTTCTCAGAAAACAAAAGTCTCTTGCCAGAGCAGGGTTAATCCTCAGCCTTGGCTCTCACCCTGTGGCTTCCCGACTTCTCCTGAACAGTATTTTATCAACCTTAATCTCTCTGTCTGAAGGTTTCCTTTCTTTTACTTTATTAAAACCTAAAATATTACTCCACCAAAACCTTAACCTCTCTATATTCAGAGTCTTTCCTTTTAGTCTATAAATATCATCCCAGTTTTTAAAAAGGAAAGGAATGAAAAACAGAACCTTGACCCTTGAAATCTGATTGCTATGTTCTTGACAAGCATGTTTGTCCCTGCTCTTCACTACTCAACAGTGGCCCAGAACAACCACTGGATTTACTTCATTTGGGGCCCAGGCTTTTTTTTTTTTTTTAAGTTTTATAATTTTGCATTATTGACCACTTTTGGCCCCCCAACTCCCTACCATACCTGCCCACCCTTTCCACAAATCTCTCTCGCATATTTATGTCCATTCATGTTGTTCTGTGACACTGAGATTAACCACAGCCATCTGTGTGACCCTGAGATTAGTGCTCTCTCCTGGGAGCCTGGTGGGCTCAGCAGAGGGTAACAACTAAAGACAATGATTTCCCCTCTCCCAGAATATGTCACTAACCAATAGTACAGATGTAACTTCCTTGATTGATCATTGATAGGGTCGGTTTTGTTTGCCTTAATTAATTACAATCTGGATTCTATCCACAGTTCTCTACTAACATCCTTCTCTGAAAAAGTTACTGATGACTTCCTGCTGGTCAGGCCCAGTGGCTGTCCTCATCCTTTTCCCTCTTCAGTCACTCCATGATGTATTTCATCATTTGCTCTGCATTATTAATCATTAATCTTTAATTCTGGCTCTTCTTTGCTTTTTACAGAGTTCTTTAAACCATGTCATAGGGCTAGAGATGTAACTTAGTTGGCAGAGTTTTAGACTAGCATGCATGATATCCTGGGTTTGATCCCCAGAACTTTATAAAAACCAGGCATGGTGGTACATACCTGTAATCCCAGCACTCAGAAGGAGGCAGGAAAATCAAGAGTTCAAAGCCATCCTGAGCCACATAGGTAGTTTGAAGCCAGCCTAGACTGATTAGAGACCTATTCCCCCAAAAAAATATTTTAAATAGATAAATAAGCCATTTCATACATGTGCAGCTATGAAGTTTCATTGTACAGACAGAAGAAACTTTATTGGAAGAAAAAACTTATGAAATGGCTTCAAACAGTAAAAAGCTCACCAGTACATAAAGGGACTTCCAGAAAAAAAATAAATAAATAAAAATAAAAGCAGTGCCCACAGTGTTCATCAGAAATCTATGAGTAATTACAGCACAGTGAATTAGTCACTTTTCTCACTGCTGTGACAAAACACCCAACAAAAGCCACTTAAGGAAGAAAGGTTTGATCTTGCTCACAGTTGGAGAGCATAATCAACACAACCAGCCAGGGAGGCATAGCAACATCAGCATAGGCAGCTGGACACACTGCACTCACAGTCAAGAAACAGAGAGAGAGAAATGCTGTGCTCAGCTCCCTTCTCCTCTTTATTCAGTCTGGGACCTCAGCTCATGGATTGGTGATGCTAACAGTTAGGGAAGATCTTCACACTTCATTTAATGCAATCTAGAAGCTCCCCTCACAGACATGCCAAGAGGTTTGGCTCCTACGTAACTCTAGAGACTATAAAATTGACAATCAGTATCTACCATCATCAATGAAGTTGACATCGATCAAAAGAAGGAAATGGATTGGGCAAGACTTGATTCGAGGAGTCGCCAGTTCACTGTAGAATATGTGGAGATGTTCACAGACATCCGGGTGATGTGGTCAAGTAAGCAGTTGGAACACATGAACCATCAACATTGATACAGAGTTGACAGTCACAGCAACACGGAAAGACCACAAAAGGCAAGGAACTGACAGAGAAAAGAAGACAACCTGAACGGAGTTTTGGAGAGAGAATCAGAAGGCAGTACTGCCACCTTCTTACACACAGAGTGACTGGCTGCATTGTATTCCTTTTTTATCAACCCTAAGAAATTCATAAGAAAAAGAATTTTGTCTCTTCGTCAGCCATGGATACATCACAAGTACATAGGACAGTGCCTGGCTTAGGTGGCATTCAATAAATGTTGAGAAATCAATGAGGGGTGATTCGGCGATTAAAGAGAATGGTTGACCTTCAAGACGTCCAAAATTTGATTCCCAGAAGGCACAAGAGTCACAACCACCTGTGATTCCAGTTCTGGGGGCTCTGATGCTCTCTTCTGGACTCTGAGGGTTCCTGCACTCACACATGTAGCTGGAGTTTTCCTGCCTGGCCCACAGTCAGGGCAAATCTCTCTCACCTGCCAGTCCCACAGCCTCTCAGACCCGACCAAGTAAACACAGAGACTTATGTTGCTTTCAAACTGTATGGCCGTGGCAGGCTTCTTGCTAACTGTTCTTACAGCTTAAATTAATCCATTTCCTTTAATCTATCCCTTGCCACATGGCTCGTGGCTTACCAGGATCTTCATATGCAGCTTGTCATGGTGGCGGCTGGCAGTGTCTCTCTGACTCAGCCTTCCACTTCCCAGCTTTATTCTCCTCCTTGCCCTGCCTATACTTCCTGCCTAGCCAACGGCCAATCAGTGTTTTATTGATTAATCAGCAACACATTTGCCATACATCCCACAGCACACACATATACAAACACACAGATACACACATGTACATATAATTAAAAATAAATCTTTTTATTTTTAATTGATAATACATCATTAAAAGATAATACATCTTTCCCAAAATGATTCTTCCCTAAACAGATTATTTTTAATTCTTGTGTGCATTCACATCACATAAAGATTGGAATTTTTAAAGGTAACTCAGGGAGGCATAATGCTTATCTGCTTTGGGAGAAGAATCTCATAACACTCAATTCAGTAAATGACACAGTTTTCAATATATAAATTCTCACTTAAGATGCCTATGAAGCAATTTACTTTTTTGTTTCTATGAAATGAAAACTGTATATCTTTTTTGAAAATTTCATTAAGGGATGCCATTCATAAAAAGATTCAATTAAGTATATGAAACTTTGCCCAGTGGGGCCTGTACTGTTATTCTTTAAGACAATTTTAGCCTATTTTTGTTCTAAGCTCATCTCTGGAGCAAAAAATTGAAGAGATTGAATTTCATTAAGAAAAATAGTTGTGCTCTCACAATTACAGTCTCATGGGGTCCTTTGAGAACTACCCAGGACACAGGCTAACAGAGAGACTGCTCATGGATACTTGTTCCATCTCTGTCTCTCTGTGTCTCTGTCTCTGTCTCTGTCTCTCTCTCACACACACACATACACATACATATTGAGTCTCCTATATTCCCTCCTTTTATTTGAGATGAACCAAAGTGGTTTAGTAATAGTTTTCATTTATCTTTTGAAATTTTCATACATTTATATAATGCATTCTGATCATATCTATCGACCACTATCTCACTCCAACCCCCTATAGTGACCCACCATGTCACCCTCCCAACTTACAGAATATCCCAGCAATCATTCTTGTTTGTTTTTTTCAAGACAGTATTTGTCTGTGTAACAGCTCTGGCTGTCCTGGAACTCTGTAGACCAGGCTGGCCTCCAACTCACAGAGATCCACCTTCCTCTGCCCCCTGAGTGCTGGGATTAAAGGTGTGCACCACCACCACCCAGCTCATTTTTGACAATATATCCAAGAAGGCTCTGCCCTAATCCAAAGCTGATCTACCACAAACCATAGCTACAGTCTCAGGCAATACCTAAGCAATCCCACTGACCTGGCCTTACCACCCCTCTGAAGATAGAAACTCTCCAGCTGTTTTTTTGCACCATGGACTCCTCTAAACCTCTTTCTCTGTGCAGAAACCCCCACTCAAGAACAAGAGGCAATCCACACTCTATTGTACAGCCTCAAATGATGGAGATTTCATAAGAACTTCCTGGAGCAGTCTGTGCTTTGTGGGGCAGCCCTTGAAGATAATTTTGTATTGGTCATGGAATCTCATGATGTTTGCCTCTATGTCCCATGAGTTGCTAGAAATATCTGCCCCTGCAAGTGGCAACCATTAACCCTATGAAGGGGGTGATTTCCTGTAGCTAGAGTTTTCCTGCCTGGCCCACAGTTAGGACAAATCTTTGTCACCCGCCAGTCCTGCAGCTGCTCAGACCCAACCAAGTAAACACAGAGACTTGTATTGCTTACAAACTGTATGGCCATGGCAGGCTTCTTGCTAACTGTTCTTATAGCTTAGATTAACCCATTTCTATAAATCGATACCTTGCCACGTGGCTCGTGGCTTACCGGCATCATCACATGCTGCTTGTCATGGCAGCGGCTGGCAGTGACTCTCTCTGCCTTCCTGTTCCAATTCTCCTCTCTGTTAGTCCCGCCTATACTTCCTGCCTGGCCACTGGCCAATCAGTGTTTTATTTATTGACCAATCAGAGCAATTTAACATACAGACCATCCCACAGCAATTTCCTTTTCGCATTGCCCTTACACAGCACTTTCTATATGCCTTTGCATCCTGTAGGAACATGTCAAAAATATACACAGTAGAAATTAGGATAGTCATTTGGGTTTATCTATAAATTCATTTTTTCTAAGTAATTATTTGTTATACTGAGTTATAGAGAGGCTTCATCAGAACTACCAATTCTGTTTTACTGTTGGGTCATGCCCTTAGATATCATGATTCAAGAAAGTCTAGAGGGGGCTGGAGAGATGGCTCAGAGGTTAAGAGCACCGACTGCCCTTCCAGAGGTCCTGAGTTCAATTCCCAGCACCCACATGACGGCTCACAACTATCTGTAATGAGATCTGGCACCCTCTTCTGTATACATAATAAATAAATCTTTTAAAAAAAAAAAAAAGAAAGAAAGAAAGTCTAGGGACATCAGACACAGTGGCTTATGTCTGTAATCTACTCCTTGGGAGGCTGAGGCAGGAGGATTACTGTGAGTTCAAGACCATCATGAGCTATAGAGTGAGTTCAGAAAGTCTAGTGTAAATGTAGGAAAGCAAATTAGCAAAATGAGAACCTCTCCAGGAGATCCCGACCGCATCCTGAATTTAAGAACTAACAGAAAGGTGAGCACCACGTATTTTCTCTCATGCATAGAAGCTTTAAAAACAATGACTCAGGGGCCTGGAGAGATGGTTCAGTGGTTAAGAGCATTGACTGTTCTCCCAGAGGACCAGGGTTCAGTACCCAGCAACCACATGGAAGCTCAAAACTATCTGTAACTCCAGTTCCAGGGGATCCAACACCTTCTTCTGACCTTCACGGACACCAGGCATGCACATGGCGCACAGACAAATATTCAGGCAAAACACCCATACGTGTAAAATAAAAAATATTTCAAAAACTTGAATTAAAAACAATAGCTTAACAGTAGAAAGACTGAGTACTAAGGAATAGGAAGGGCTGTGGAGAAGGTACATTGTGGAAGAGGATGGCTGAATCCCTAGCCCTCTTTTTACTCTATATTTTGAGATAGGGTCACATTAAATTGTACAGGCTAGCCTTGAACTTGTGATCCTCCTGCCTCAGTTGAGATTACAGGCCTGCACCATCCCCTAGTATTATTATTTTCGATATATAGTAAATAGCAAGAAGGCAGGGATAAATAACATCTGCTTTATATTGAATACCAGCTTTTAATGGCATTTAAAATGGCTCCCAGGTCTGTGGAATCTCTGTGAGTATTCATTCCATGGCTCAGATCATTGTGGTGTCCACTCTAAACCCCTGCAAATGTCCCTCCCAGACTCCCTGCTGGATTCACAGGACTAGTGCATCCTGGAGAGTGTTAAAACTGTGGCACGAAGCCAGGAAGCAGGGAAGAGCACACGGTGAGAAACAGCTGAGACACCATCTCAAGAACAACCTCAGGTAACTCAGGTCTCTCTGTGGCCAGAGTCACTCGAAAGAATTGCTTGGTGCCTCTAAGGTGACTCAGTGGGTAAAGGCACTTGTGGCCAAGCCTGTTGAGAGAGAACCAACTCCTACAAGCTGTCCTCTGACCTCTACGTGCATGCTGTAACATGGACACATGTGTTCACACAAAATAATTTTTTAAAGGGTTGCTTGAAGGTAGGAAAAGGGACTCATGTCTTCATTTCATGCCTCAGCTTGCAGTTGGATCTAGGACCGGCACTCATCAAAGGAATTTTCTTCATGAAAAGGCAACAGAAGAGTAAGTGCCTCAATCCTAGATAGAGTCGTGGGCTCAGATTACCAAGCACACCTCACCCACCTTCAGAAGAGGAAAAGATGGGATGAATTCAACTCCAGAATTTCTCATAGAGAGCCCTCAGTTTTTGACTTGCCAAACAGAGCGCATTATCCCCGCCTGATTCCTCCCATCCCAAGCATTAGATGTTTGCAAAATGATTCACCATCAAAATGAAGTGGGCATTTCCATGTGGAATTATTTCTAGTCCCTTAAATGGCATTTCTTGGAGCCTCTATCTGTCTACAGTTTTGATTAATCAAAATAAATTGTCCAAAAACAACTAGCCATTTATGTGTTTAGATATTGTAATCAGTGTGTGTATTTCTCCCTTAGCAATGTCTTCTTTGGAAAGACCAAAAACACTTCATGATTCCATAACACTCACACCCACAGCCCCTCCTTAGAGAGTTATAATAAGCAACCCTTGGGCCAATCCCCTAGGAGCCAGTAAATGTTACCCTTTTCTCTCACTTGCCTGAATTAACAGATCAGTCACACAGAACAGATGAGAGCCAATCTTACCCCGTCCCCAAATCAGCTGGGGACATCATATCATTAAGATCACATCCAGTGACCAGAGTGGATAGTATAAAGTTGACATGCCCTTGTAGTCAGATCCTTGCCTGATTTCTGCCTCGCCTGCTTTCCACTTCTGACACAGGATTTTTCACTGTGTCTCACAGTCCTACTACCTTGACTATTAAAATAGGTGTGATATCATCTCCATCCCAAGGAATCATAAAATGACACAGATAGCTAGATGTGACCCACATACTAGGGGGTCCGTCATAAGCAACACATATACAACTCAAGGCAAACATTTTCTCTTATTTTATGTGTATATATGTGTGTGCTTGTGTGAGTTTATGCTCACTGTGTGTGTTCAGGTGCCCATGGAGGCCAGAAGAGAGCATTGGATTCCCTAAAACTGTAGTCACAGGCAGTTGTGAGCTACCTGATGTGGGTGCTGGGAAGAGCAAGAAGTACTCTTAAATGCTGAGACATCTTTCCAGCCCATAGCATTTCATTAAATCTCATTCAGACACATCACAAAACATGTTTGTGACGATGAAAACACCTTCTCAGATTACATGTACTGTGGCAAACGTTGTGATTCTCCCAGCAGCTTGATTGAGTGAGTTAATCTTTATTCCTGTTTTACAAAGGAGGGAAGTGGGACTGAGGAGTCATCCCAACAAGCACACAGACTCAAGCAGAGCATTTCTCTCTCTCTCTCTCTCTCTCTCTCTCTCTCTCTCTCTCTCTCTCTCTCTCTCTCTCTCTCTCTCTCTCTCCCCCCTTTCTCTTTTTTGAAACAGCCCAAAAGTCAGCTGTAAAAGAGAAAGAGCATTTGCCTTATAATTTTATGGCCTTTTAATTGCTTAAGTATGATTGTGGGTTTTTTCCTTGTGATGGAGTCTCATGTATCCCAGGCTAGCCATGAGTTCACTATGTAGCCAAGCTGACCATGAACTCCTGATCCTGCTGGTCCTACCTCCCAAGTTCTGGGATCACAGGTGAGCATCATCATGTCTGCCTTCTAAGTTTCTATTTTTACTATGCTCTGCCTTCCATTGATAGATTTCGTACTCGTGTGTGGGTTTGAATGCATCTGGTACTAAGATTCATCCAAAAGTACTTCAGAAAAGGTATTCAGTGGTTTCCACTAAAGGTGATTATTATCACACACACCAGCAATTCTACGCCCAAGCACATGCAGTATGCTGCTGTGTTCCTTTGAGGGTATTATGAGAATGTTTGAGGCAGTGTCGTTGGTATTAACCGAGAGAAGAGTGGGGACTTCTCATGCAATACTCCACTGCAGACACAACGAGGAAGAAAAAAAATTGTTTCACGCAACAGGAATATCTCACGAATCTGGTGGTCAGTTAACAGTACTGGGGTACTTAGTTGTAGAGTGCTTGTCTAGCTTGCACAAAGCCCTGGATTCAGTCCCCAGGTCTGTGCAACAAAACGATAACGCTCAGGTAACAGAGAGGACCGCTTCTATGGTGGCATTTACAGAAACTGCAGAAACAGGCAAAATTATTCTTTGTTTCCAAGATACTAGTTACAGGCTGCGATGACAGAAGGGTGGCCTGGGCGTCTACTAAGAGTCTGTCTTGGGTTCTGATACAGGTGGCTGCAGTTTGTGGAAACTGGCTAAGCTAAGCACTGCGGTCTGCACATGTTAGCACTTCAGCACTTTTTTTTTCTAATTTCCCAACTGTTTCACAAAACAAAGTATGACTTTTCTTCCCCCACTACAGCTGGGACCTGCTAACTTGCACAACTAAGCCATTAGCCCTTCACCAGTACATATCCTCAGCTGTGCGCTTCTGTGCAGGCTGCCTTAGTCTGAAGCTGGGCACTCTGATAACTACCGTTCCCATGATTCCTGGGTCCCCTGGTGTGCCATCCTCCCAAGTCTGTGTTCTGCTCTCTTCCCATACATGGTTCTGACTTCTGGCACTGATGAGACAAGATTTGATTGGATCTCAGAAATTCATTTTCCATTTCTTAATTGCAATGGGAGCTATAACATAATTGCAAGAAGACAGTTTGCCATCCAAGCCTAAAACAAGAGCAGACAGCACACAAATCCTTCTTTCAAACATTCACCATGCTGTCCCTTTGATCCTAACACTCTCCATTTTAAATTCACTTTGAAAAAAATTCACTTTGAACTTCACTGTATAATTTTAGAGCTTTGCTAAGGGTGAATTCTGGGTAACAAACTGGTACTGATATTTACCCTCCTATTCCTGATAGTTTACTTTCAAGGTCAAAAACAACATGAATTCAATTTCACGTTTTATTAAATGATACAGTGATGTTCCAAATCCTCTCTAGTCTCAACTGTAACTCTTCTCCCCAGCTTTGATTAGCCTAGCCCATCAGAACCATAGCAACTAGGACTGCCCCCACTGGGGGAGAAATAAGTTAGTTGATGACTTTTCCACAGGCTGGAAATAATCCCTGGAGCAAAATGAGCCATACAAACACAAACAATTGGGAATGTTCTCTTCTGCTGCTGTTTTTTTGCTTCAGGGAGTGTGTGTGTGTGTGTGTGTGTGTGTGTGTGTGTGTGTGTGTGTGTTCCTGTATGTGCACATGTGTGAGGATGTATATAGCAACCAGAGGTCAATGTTGACTTCCTCAATCATGCTCCACCTTAATTTTTAAGACAGGAGCTCTCACTGAACCTGCAGGTCATTAATGTGGCTAGGTTAGCTGGCCCACAAGCCCCAGGGCTCCTGCCTCTGCCTTCCTCCCCAGTGCTGGCTTTAAGGGCACCCATCACCACTCTGTGTTTTTACATGCATACTGGGAATCTGAACTCAGGTCCTCATATTTTTCCAGCAAGCACTTTATGCGCTGAGTCATCTCCCCAGCCCACCGTTTTTAAACTTTACAATCAGCTACAATATAGAGCATTATCAGGTAATTATAATTTCTAATAGAGAATCTGGCCTTGAGAGTTGGGGAGATACTCAGTGGGTAAGCATACTTGTACAGCAAGCATGAAGACCTGAGTTCAAATCCTCCCTAGCACCCATGTAAAAAACACTGGGCAGAGCCACACTCCTACAACCCCAGCACTGGGTGTAGCAGGCAGACAAGTCTCAGGAGCTCAATGGACAGCTTGCTTAGCCAAAATGGTGAGCTTCCGGTTTCACGAAGAGACCCTCCCTCAGTACAATAAAGTAGAGAGCAAAAGTGGGAGATCCAGGGTCTTCCTCTGGCCTTCAGATGACAGCGCGTGGGAGCTCACAAGCATGCACCACACACACACACACACACACACACACACACACACGGATTTGTCCTAGACAAATGATAGTACACACCTATAATCCTAGCACTTGGAGGTAGAGGCAGGGGGATCAGAACCTTGAAGTCAGCCTTGACTATGCAGTGAGTTTGGGCCTAGCCTATGCTCCATGAAACCCTACCTCAAAATAATAGTAATAATAATTCCTAAGTTGCTTTTACTGGGGTAGTCAAACTTAAGACTCTATGCTTAATTATTATTACAATCAATACATAAAAGCAAGTTTCAGTCATCTTTAGTGACTGTAATTCTGAGAACAGATATTCTATTCCATCAAGGCAAATATCTACATCAGGAAAACAAAAATTATCAGATGTGGTGGCACACATCCTTAATCGCAACACTAGGGAGGCAGAGGCAGGAGGATCTCAGTGAATTGAAGGCCAGCCTGGTCTACAGAGTGAGTTCTAGGTCAGCTGGTAATATACAGTGAGACCTTGTCTCAAAAAACTTTTAAAGAAAAAAACAAAAACAAGTAAGCCATACCTTATCCTTTCATAAAGAAAAAACTCCAATTTAAAATTATACA
The DNA here is from genome assembly GCF_949786415.1 of Peromyscus eremicus. NCBI lineage: Eukaryota > Metazoa > Chordata > Mammalia > Rodentia > Cricetidae > Peromyscus > Peromyscus eremicus. The sequence goes on along the minus strand of NC_081418.1, from coordinate 148,778,735 downwards.
GAACAGTCAAATTCTCTGATAATCGTTAAAAATCCTTGGCCAATGAAAATGTGCATACTTGCAACTCATCCAGTCTAATAAAAGTATGATATAGTCACTGGTAAACTTTTTTAATATTTAGATTCCAAAACTGCTTTTATTACTGACAATTGTGTAGGAGTAAAACCTTGTGAGTCTAGCTGTTCCTTTGGAAATGACGGAGACTCACAGGGGCATGCTTCTTCCTCTGAGTGACAATGATTTCTGTGGCAACTCTCCATCTGCTTCCCACTGTTTTCACAGGCTTTTCAAATTAAGCTTACATCTGTCAGTGTTCCAGGATTATCTCTGTGTTTGCATAAACCATATGGCTCATTGACAGAGTTGATTATGCCAATAACATTAGGGAAATATTTAAATGTCATGTCTGTTGCATAAGAAAAAAATCATGTAAAATGAGAATGAAACTGGCATGGGAGGCACTCTTGCTATAAATTCATTCATAATTGATATATTTTCTTGTTTTGTTTTGTGAGACAAAGTCTCATGCAGCACAGGTTAACCTCATACTTGCTGTGTAGCTAAGACAGTCCTTGAACTCCTGATCCTCCTGCCTCTACCTGCCAAGTGCTGGGATTACAGGTGTGAGCCACCATAGTCAGCTCATAATCAGTCTTTAAGCCAGTAATCAAAGGCTTCTCTTTGAGTTCTAAAGCATAAAGTGATTTAAACTCTATGAATATTCTAAACCGAATATCCTTGAGTTTAGCCAATACACAACGTGCAGAGGTGGCCTGAGGTTCCCAGCAGAACTGTGCATTAGCATCCTTGATAGATCACTGCTGAGAATTACATCCCTTGAAAATGCAAAGCTCACTAACAGCAAGGGAGGACTATAAATCAGGCAAATTTGTAAACACTCCTCACCACCAAAGCCTCCTTGCATTACTAGAGATGGTCTTCGGAAATATTGGGTCCATGAGAAGTGCCCTGAATTGGTTCTTAAGGTTAAGCCTTCAATCATGATTTCTTCTTGGGCCATATCTGGCCTCCACCCATGGGGCCTCAGAGAGGAAAAACCAACCCAGCTCTTAACCCTTAACCACTGAAACTTTGATCCTGAGAAAGGCAAATATATCAATGACTACATTTCCTGTTTTAAAACTATTCATTTAAGGAGACTTTCTTGAAGCTGCAGGCACTAATTTTAGATGACATTGCTAAATGGGTTTGTTTCCTTTTATCGAGTAGACTGGTCTGCCTTGCATCTAGAAAGGAATAAGTATATCCCATGACCCGAAGAGCTGCTCTGTTGTAATCCCCTCCACCACTCTAACTTGACCTTGTGCCCCACATCTCCTGTGTTTGTTTCCATCAACTTAGGTCACTGAAATTCCCAGTAGACACACTCACGTTCAAGAACGGCAAGCCAGTACATCTGGGCTCTGTCTACATTCATCTCCCTAGCAAAGAGCAAAACTCTGAGAAAGTAGGATAGGTATGTTCTCATTGGGGTTCCATCTTTGAAGAAGCAGATATGGTGAGCAATGTTGGAGGAAATGCTTTATAAGTTGGGCAGGGTGATCGACGGCAGGAGGACATTACCTGAAGCAGGCACAAACGTGGAAGACCAGAAATAAGTTTACATTTTAGTTTGTTCAAGGTGACGTCTGCCCTAATGCAGTAATTCTTAATGCTGTTCATCTCTGACCTCCTTGAGAATACAGCAAAACATTACAGAACCTTCCTCCAATATTCCCGAATGTGTGGCTACATTGCACACAATGACATATAAGCTGCTCTCCTCTACTCTGGCTGAAAATACCATAGTACATGCACATTCTGGTCTTGTTTCTGTTTCTGTAATGAAATACCCTGACAAAGAGCAGCTTAGGGAAGGAAGGGATTATTTGACTTACATTCCCAGTTACAGTTCAGTGCTGGGTAAAAGGGGAAGCAAGAGCTAAGCAGCGAGTGAAATCACATGCACAGTCAGGAGCAGAGAGATGACTGCTCCCATGCTACCTGATTGCTTGTTTGCAGCTCAGCCAGCCCTCTGAGGTAGAGAGTCACGAGGGAGAGGGCAGCCTGGGCTCATAGCAAGACCCTGTCTCAAAGAATAAGGAAAAACACTGTGGTTAAAATATTTGCCTTAACTTCGTGGACTTCAAGGCCTCCTGATGCACTAGGTTGAGAATCCCAACAAATCCCTGGAGCACGAAGGTATACCTCACTGGGAGAGCACTTGCCCAGCAGGCATGAATTCTTGGGCTTGACCCGAGGACCACAAACAAAACAAGAGAGAGTGAGCCCAGGCAGGTCCTCTTTCCATGCTTGATTTTAATGTGTGACTTAGACTCCACATGTTTACACCATGAAAGTAGTAATGTATGCCTTAACCAAGTTATGAAACCAGGAGTAAATGCATAGGGACTAAAGATACACAGGGTACCCTCAGCAGCTGTTAGCTCTCATGATGACTAGCACTCCGTCATGAGACAATTTATTCTGAAGTTAGCATTATAGCCAGCATGTAAGTTCTCCTTGCCATGCCCAACACCTAGCAAGAGGCAGCCTGAGCGGGAAGGCTTATTTAGCTCGGTTTGTGGTTCTTCACGGTAGGGAAGGCATGTAGGCAAGAGACCCCACAGGAGCTGGAGTGCACTTCTGAGACCCCCCTCCTTCACCTCACATATTGGTGGAACAAGAAGCAGAGAACACACAGGAAGTAGAACCTGGCCAACAAACCTCAGGACCCACTATCCCAGTACCTTACCTCTTCCAGCAAGGTTCCAACTCCTCAAAGTTCCAACACACACACACACACACACACACACACACACACACACACACACACACACGAAAAAAACAGCCCCCCTTGCTGGGTAATAAGTATTCACACATGCAGCCTTCTGGGGGACAGTTCACATTCAACGGCCGAGATACTTTGTAAATGAGGAACCGCTTTCGGTTCCAGTGTCTATGAATTGAGCACTCTTAGCTTCATCTGTTTCATAACATGGGTTTTTTTTTTAAATTGATGTGTGTGCATGTTTGTACATATGTCATGTGTGTGTGTGGGTGCCCACAGAGGCCAGAAGAGCATGTGGGACATTCTGGAGATGAAGTTATGGGTGGTTGCGAGCTGCTAAACATAGGTGCTGGGAACCAAATTGTGTCCTCTGGAACAGCAGCAACTGCTCTTAACCACTGAGCCGTCTCTCCAGCCCCTCATAATATATTAATAATATCTAGTTTCAGAAAAAAAGAAATCACACTGAGTACAGAATATGGTTTGGTGAGCTGTCCTGGACAATGGCCCAAAAACCTGAACTTACAGCTTTCTACAGTCAAACCAATTAATCACTCTTATTATGCAACAAAATGCTCTCAGACTCCCAGTGGAACATGCCCTACCGTTACCTCCCTCAACAAAGGGGTGATGATGCAAGAAAAGATATAGTAAGAAAATTGGGGGCAAGGTCAAAGAAGTTTGGGAGCCAGAAAATGTAAGTTCTGGATAAATTAAAGGGAAAAATACTGAATTCAGAAAAGATGGGAAAGGTAGGTGTTAGTCTCATCGTGTGCCCTAAATAAAAATAAGAAAGAGCAATCTTCAGAGTGTTTCAAGGAGCACACAAGCCAAGTGAAGAAGTTATTATGTATGAGAAATAAAACCGTTCTAAAAAGAAGGAGGTGAACATAGAGAATGAGGAGACACATACGAAACAGATACCATGACACAGATGTCACTAAAGGAAAAGCCAGGAGCTGCTCAAGATCAAAATCAAAAAGCTCTTGGGAAACAGTGGCTGAGGCTTTAACAGGACATCTAGAACATGAAGTAAGCATGAGCGAAATGTGAATTTAGCATGCTGCCGTAGAAGCACTTTGTCCAGCACAAGGAACATACTGCATGGGACTGGTAAGGTGGCGTGGGGGTTAGGAGTGCTTGCTGCTCCTGCAAAGGCCTGGAATTGGGTTCCCAGTACCCACATCAGGAAGCCCCAACCACCTATATCTGCAGCTTCAGGGATCCAGCACGCTTTTCTGGCCTCCATAGATGCTGTATGTACACATGCATATATACATACACACAGACATGCACACATGCACATAAATAAAAATAAATCTTAAAGAACAAATTGAAAAAAAAGAGTGGATTGCATTGGATACTGTAACAAACACTCCTACAGACAAGAGAACCCTGGTCTCCACATCAACACTCCCAACTGCTCAAAAGGAACTAACTTTGCATTGAAGAGATGGCTCAGCACCTGCTGTTCTTACAGAGGATCTGGATTCAGTTCCCAGCACCCACATGCTGACTCAAAACCATCCATAGGTACATATAAAGTGCACACACATATATGTGAGCAAAATACTTAGACACACAAAATAAAATGAATAGTTTTGTAATTTAAAAAGAGGAGCCAACTTTAGGTTTTAGGTTACATTTGACCAGAACTGAAGACTGACGTTACCTTCAAGGAAATGAATTTTTCAGTGTGAAATTTTCTTTTCTTTTTCTTTCTTAACATAGAGTCATAAGTCTATAATGTAGACTTGTCCTGCAAGACATAAGGTGGAAGAGATGTAAGTTAAAATAGTAGCATAATTCACATGCATGGAAAGAAGTAAGGGCTCATGTAGCAGACAGTGTTACCAAGAACAGACAGAGGGCCCACCTAGCACCCTACTGGACGACAACCCGTGGAAGTTGCCACCTCCCCCAACATCCCCAAGTCCGCATGCCTGGATAATAAACTGAGCATGAGGTAGCTCTTCTCCTTCTAAGGCTTCAGCACAGCACAAAAGACATGGAAAACACGCTTTGGACCTGCAGTAAACAGGGAATTATAAGAAAAGGGTACTTTGTCACACCTTTAATCCCAGCACTGGGAGGCAGAGCGGGAGAAGTCTCTGTGAGTTCAAGGCTAGCCTGGTCAACATAGAGAGTTCTACAGCAGCCAAGGCTGCATAGTGAGAGCCTATCTCAAAAAAAAAAGTATATATTAAAGAATAATTTGGGATGATTTGGGGGCTGTGAGATGGCTCAGATGGGTAAAAAAGACCAGGTGAAGAATGATGATCTGACTTTGATCCCCAGAACCTGCATGATGGAAGGAGGAGTGATTCCCACAAATTGTCCTCTGGCCTCCACACAGACCCCCATGCGCGCACACACACACACACACACACACACACACACACACGCACACACACACGAATGTTAAAATTAAATAATTTGGAGGCTGGAGATGTGGCTCAGCCGTTAAGAGCACTTGCTGCTCTTGCAGAACCCCCTCCCAAAGTTGGGCTCCCAGCACCTACATGGTGATTTACAACCACCCATAACTCTAGTTACAGGGTATCTGACACCTTCCTCTGGCCTCTGTGGGGACCAGGTGTGCATGTGGTGCCCATGCATACATAATCGCAGCCAAAACACCCATACAAATAAAATAAACCACAAAGAAAGAATTTTTTCTAAAACTAATGACTTCTATGTGAATAGAAATTAACTCATCAAAGACTGTACTTAGTTTATTGATTAATGAGGAAATTTAAAAGGTGTTCCACTGATCAAAGGGGAGTTCAAACTATATATACATAAATATATAGACATACCTATGGATGCTACAATATATTTACAGATAGGTACAAAACAGATCTGCCCAAAGGGCAGTCAGAGATTGCATCCCACTGGGCACGTCTAACTTCAGAGTGCTGTGCCAACCCACTAGGTACATCTAACTTCAGAGTGCTGTGCCAACCACAGTAAGAAAAACACAATATACTTCCAAATTTAGTCATCTAGGGACACTGAGTCAGACCAGCTTAAAACAGTCACAAAACACAATCATTCCAAGATGGTGAGTTCCATCTCTTATCTATTAATCTAAAATTAAATTTCCTGTGTAGCTCTGACATAGAGACTATTTATAGTCCTTCAGGAAAAGAAGGAAAAAAATATAAAACCTGAGACATAGCTCCTAATACCAAATTGGTGAGAAGAAAATGACATCTGACCACTGATTCACTTTGGCATCTCTACTTCAACCCTCACCCCCATCATATACACACACACACACACACACACACGCACACACAAGTGACTTTTAAAAACTTCACAATCCACAGTGCTTGTGCAAACAGATAAACAATAAATTCTATAAAAACTATTAAGGTTAAGTACAAGTGAATTAATGTTATGAAAGATAAGAACATTAAACTTACTTAATCATGTCTCAGAATAGAACTTGGAGGAAACCTGAGAGGTTGTCGTTGGCTTTCTACCTCTGGAGTTGATAAGAAGTTTATCCCAGAAGAGGAAACATTTTATACTCTGCTTGTGTGTGTGTGTGTGTGTGTGTGTGTGTGTGTCTGTGTCTGTGTGTGTCTGTATGTGTGAGTATGTGTGAGTATAGTGTAGTGTATGTAGTATAGTATGTGTGTGCATGTGTGTCTGTGTGTGTGCATGTGTGAATGTGTATGTATGTGTGTATAGTGTAGTGTGTGAGTGAGTGTGTGAGTGAGTGTGTGTGTGTGTGTGTGTGTGTGTACACCTGTGAAGCAGGAAGACAATGTCAGGTGTCTTCCTCTATCAGTCCCTACCTTATTTTTTGCATTTTTTTATTTTTTTCTTTTTTGAGACTATAATATCATTACATCCCTTTCCCCTTCCCTTTCTGCCCTGCAAACCTTCCCTTACACCCCCAAAAGACAAGAGACATGCTGACATGGAAGCAGGCTGGAGCTCATGAGGCCTCACCTACACAAAGAACTAAAAGCAGCTAAGGAACACTGAGAACGGGGAAAATATCCTTCCCCAGGGGAGAGCACACCAACTGCTTATCTAATACCAAATGGTCAGCACTGAAACACACAGGTCGCATCATACGGGCTGGGGAGGTTTCCCTTAAGTATTTAGGAATGCATATACTTTATTTCTGAGACAGGGTCCTCATTAAACCTGAATCTACCCATGAGTTGGACTGGCCGTGAAGCAAGCTCCGAGGATCCCCGTCTCCACCTCCAGCCCTAAGATTACAGGCATGTGCCACCATCCTGGCTTTTTACTCAGACCCTGGGGATCCAAACTCAGGCCTCAGGTTTGCACGGCAGGCACAGCACCCCCGAGCCGTCTCAACAGATCCTTTCTTGTTCTTATTTCCTTTTCTTTTGAGGTGTGGGGTGGTTTTGGTTTTGGTTTTGGTTTTTGTTTTGAGACAGGGTTTCTCTGTGTAACTCTAGCTGTCTCAGAGCTCACTCTGTAGACCAGGCTGGCTTAGAACTCACAGAGGTCCACCTGCCTCTGGCTCCTGAGTGCTAAGATTAAAGGCGCGTACCACCGCTGCCCAGCATCCTTAATTCTCTATACCCTGGTCTTTGTTCTCTTCTTCTCATCAAGAACATTTTTCCAAGCTTCGCTTTATTCCAGTGCTGAATTCTGCTGGTGCTTTCTAAGCTCAATGGGTAAAATATCCAAGTTAACTCTTTTCAAGCATCCTCCCTCCAGTTCTAGAAAGTTACCAGGTGAGTGGTACCTTCTAGTGTCAGCTTGATTCAAATATCCAAGCCAATACCAAGTGTGAAAATATGAACCACATAGATGCAGTTATTACTGTAACAATACATATTATGGGCACAGTATAATTTTATATCCTATGGAATGTATGGCGTGAAATTAGCCTAATTAGCATATTCATCTTCTTGAAATGATTTGTGAGGCCGGGTTATCTTCTATGGCTCACGCTGAATTCAGAGTCATGATCTGCCTGCCTCAGCCTCCCGAGACCAGGGATGACAAGCGTGTGTCACCGCACCCAGTTCCTTGAACACTTCGCATTTCATTCATTTCATCTTTAACTGATATATAATAACGTTTTTAAAAACTAGACGGGGTGCCAAGCAATATTTTGATGCATACATCCAAGTCTCAGTCAGACTAAACATTTGTCTCTTTAAATGTCCGTCACTTATGTGAAAAACAAAATTCCAATGCCCTTTTGTCTACCATTTGGGAATACGTCATACATAAATGTCGTCTGTAGTCATCTTCTATGCTTCTGAATCCTATTCCACTATAACCTTCAAGGAGGTTTTCTGTTGATAACCATTCTTTTGTAACTAGTGAGACATTCATTTATTTACCTCTTACGAACTCATAGCACATCCTGATTCATCTTTCTTGCTGTGAAGCCCTCTTGAATGTTGGTGGGGTACAGAATGAACAGTCACTAGTGTTCTGTCTTTGAAGCCTAACTCTGGTATGTGTGAAGCTTTCTCTCCCTTTCTACATCAGAACGAAGCAGACACTCCAAATGACCTGTGTGGAAAAAACCATTTGCTGGGGTTTCTCCAACCAAGAAGCTATAATCAACGAAATTCCTACCTGGCCCAATCTTCTTTCCTTAAGTTCCTATTTATACACATTGTAACCTCTGCCCAAGGCTAGTTCAGGCTGGAGACATGGCTCAGCCGCCAGAGCATGTGCTGCTCTTGTACAGGACCAGAGCTTGACTCTCAGCACCCACATAGGGCGGCTCACAACTGCTTCTAATTCCAGCTTCAGGGGAATCCAATACCTCTGGCCTCTGCAGACATGTGCATTCACATACAGACATATAGAGACAGACAGACAGACAGAGAGAGAGGGAGAGGGAGAGAGAGCTATTAATCTCCAGGTCCTTCCAAGTTCCTGGAGGAGTTAATGGGTTTGTTCTCCTCTCAGGCTTCTCAGATACAGAACCCAGAAGGACCATGGGAAATTCAATTAATTCACTGCTGCACAAACAAATCAATGTCTGTATAGTTCATTGGTGACTTCTAGAAGCACACCAGTAAGTGTTGTGTTCTATTACTTATTTCAAAGAGAAAAAAGCATACAATTAGAAACTATGGCCCATTCAGTAAAATATCTAACTAAAAAAAAAAAAAAAACCACTATCGCCAATAAAAGAAAACCCACACACAAACCACACAAGGCCTTTCCTGTGATTCCCACACTCCCTCACAATCCAGGGCCTGGAGTCTGGCTATTTCGGGCCAAAGATCTGGAGCTCTCTCAAGGTGTCCTCCCATGGCTTTAGCCAGGTTTGCTCCGGAACAGAAGAAGGTCCAGCACACAGTAGGCACTCAACAAATGCTTCTTAAGGTAATGAGTTTTTTCACTCAGATGTGAACACAATTGAAGTTCACAGGTCGGTGTCTCTGGCCACACTTGGCCTATGAATACAGAAGTTACCATGACATGAATGTATATTCAGAGACTGGAGAGAAACAGTACTTAACACTGAGGCTGATCCTTGGGTTGGGGAATTGGGGATCATGACAATGACCAACATACGTCCCCAAGACACTAGGTAGTTAGGTCAGGGGACTCTTCAACAAAGTGATGACTCTCCTGGTCATTGGACACCTTGACTCTCACACTGAAATCATCTTAACAGAAGCTTCAGCTGTGGGCTGCGGCTCCTGGGGTCAGGCGGCTGAATGTGAGAGGCAAGAAAATCTGGTAACTGAAAATGAAATCAAAACAAAACATATAATGAATCTAATTTGGGGGTAACGACTGCCTATGTTGCATTGTATGACTTCACTTGGTTCTGAACACACAACCTGTGCACTCTGTATGGTGCACGCTGTCAGCCCACACAACAGCAACAAACACTTCCTGAAATACCTCAACTCCGAGTCAAGTATGTTATGAACTGCAGCATTTTTACCACACTGCCAAGCTGTCTTATAAAAATACAGTGGCTTAATTACAAAAAAACAAGTTAGTATGCCTTTGATTGGATTGAGTTAGAATGTTTGATTTTTAAAATTGCTATTTGAGTTGCTGAGTTTCATAAATAAATAAATTTTTAAAAACTGTGAAATGAATTTTGGCTTGGGAATAAGATAGAACTTCCAACAATTTCTGAAATGGCCCCAAACATATTTCTGCCACTTCGTACTACATATTTATGTGCAGCAGTATTCTCAGAACTGATGATTATAAAATCAAAATATTGATCTATTCTGGAAAATGTTGAAATTTAATTCTGTATATAAAATTAAACAATACATCCATCTCATTAGTATGCAAATTTGATTTCATCTTTAGTAAATGGTAAGATTATATGTATAACAAATATTTCTTTTAAATAAAATTAAATGTCTAAGCCACAAACCTTCAATCCCAGCACTTGGGAGCAGACAGGCAAATCTCCACAAGTTTGAAGCCCTACATGGGTACAAACTTATCTCAAAATATAAATAAATAATAAAATAAATGTCTTCATGATTTATCATCAGTAAATGTTTGGTTTGTATTCCTATTTCATATCTCTGTTGTGATGCTCAGCCTTCATTATCAGCCTCATTGGGTTTAGAACATCATGGAAATAGCTGCTCAGCTCATTTACAAGAGTGTTTCCAAAGAGATGTAACTGAAAGTGCGGAGCGTTCTCCCAGGAGTTAGGGTCCCCAGCTAGACACAAAGGATAAAACTAGATGATTATGGGCATCATCTCTCTGCTTCTTGATTGCAGATGCATTAAGTGCCCATCACCATGCCTTCCCTGCCTCCCTACACGTGATAACTGTTCCTTCAAACAATGAGCCAAAATAATCCTTCTGCCTACCTGCCTGCCTTCTCCTTCCTTCCTCCCTCCCTCCCTCCCTCCCTCCTCCCTCCCTCCCTCCCTCCTCCATCCTTCCCTTCCTCCCTAAGTTTCTCTTTTGTCAGATATTTTCTCCTGCTGTGGATGATTGATTGATAAATAATACACTGATTGGCCAGTAGCCAGGCAGGAAGTATAGGCAGGACAAAGAGGAGAAGTCTGGGAAGTGGAAGGCTGAGGCAGAGAGACACTGCCAGCCTCTGCTATGAGGAGCAGGATGTAAAGTACCGGTAAGCTACAAGCCACGTGGCAAGATATAGATTAATAGAAATGGGTTAATTTAAGATAGAAGAACTAGATAACAAGAAGCCTGAGCCATTAGACCGAACAGTTTAAGTAATGTAAGTCTCTGTGTGTTTACTTGGGGGACGCGAGTGGGAGAGATTTGTCCTGACCTTGGGCCAGGCAGGACCAGGAAAACTTCAGCAACATTCTCCCAACAGTGAAAAAGTAACTAACACACCTATACACCCAGAGTTGTGTAAAACTTCCTCTGGTGAGAAGGGGTCATGAGTGGGAAAAGTTTAAGCCCTGCAAAGATGATTTCTGAAGCACTGATGAGACTGTGGCCAGAGTTTAGGCTGCAAACAGCAAAGCATTTACAGGCACCAACAGGGTTCATGGGATAGTCAAGGGGGAAATCTATCGTACAAAGAAAACTTGGAGTGGGAACCCTTATGGGGAAAAAATGAGAAGCTGATTCCCAAGAACTTTCTTTGCCGCTAGCACATCACAGAGAAAGCCAGACAGATGAAGAAGGCATGCAGCAAGGGCATTCTATAGATGAGAAAAAAGATGGAAAACACCATAACAGCTGCCACACAAGTAAAGGAGATGCTTTTAAAGTTGTGTAGGGTAGGGGCTGGAGAGATGGCTCAGAGATTAAGAGCACTGACGGCTCTTCCAGCGGACCCAGGTTCAGTTCGCAGCACCCACAAGTCAGCTCACAACCATCTGTAATTCCAGTCTCAGGGGATCTGATGCCCACTTCTGGCCTTTGTGGGCACTGCATACATGTGATGTGTAAACACACGTTCAGACAAAACACTCATATACATAATGTAAAAATAAATAAAATCTCAAGAAAAAAGTTTAAGTGTCCAGGGTAAACCAATAATAATTTTGTTGATTATCACCAGACCTGTTGCAAACCTATCTCTGCTTGTAAAGGTAGAGACAGACATTATGACCCTTGATCCCTAATAATGAAAGAGAACAATCAGTACCTCAGAAGTCACCAATGGCTTAGTGACATCACCTGGGTATAACAGATTCTTGATTCAGGAGAGTATTGACACTAAAGACAGCATGGTGGGCTTAATGTCAAACTTGGTTAGTTCACCATTGCAGATGTAACCAACCTTCTTATTAAATAAGAAACACAGAACCAATGCAAAGAAGAAAGCCAAGAGGTCAGAGCTAAGAGCTAAAACCTTACCCTTCCTCCTGCAGTGGTCCTACCTCTCCGAACCAGAACTACCCCTGTGTTAAAGTCTTTATATAGTGTTCCTGTTCTGCCTTCTCATTGGTTGTAAACACAACCACATGACCGCCTTGTCAAGGCCTGTCTGTGTAGACCTCCAGGTTTTCCATGATTGGTATTGAGATTAAAGGCATGTGTATTCAATACTGGCTGTATCCCTGAACACACAGAGACTTACCCAGCTCTGCCTACCAAGTGCTGGGATTACAAAAGTACGCCACCACTGCCCTGCTTTCCTATGGTTTGCTAATAGCTCTGTCCCCCGGGCAACTTTATTTATTAACATACAAATAACATTTTAATACAAATAAAATATCACCATACACCATGGCTAGCCTGTTGAGTTCTATGGACACTGAGAGAAGACATGCTGTGGGATGGTCCTTCTGTATGCTGTGAATATCTGTTGATCTCATTGGTAGATAATAAAGCTGTTTGGCCAATGGCTAGACGAGATAAGGTTAGGTGGTACAATCAAACAGGGAGCTGAGATGAAGAAGGACAGACACCAGCCAGCCACCCAAAGAGCAAGATGTCAGAGAACCAGTAAGCCATGTTGTAACATGAATCTTAAAAGGTCTTATTAATAAAAAGAAACCCAGGGCCAAGTATTGGGGTGAATGCTGGAAGATCAGAGAAGCAGAACAAGCCACAGCTACCTCACCTCGCCAACTTCTCAGCTGATCCTGTTTCCTCAGACTGGAAGCCTCTGAGTCCTCACCCGAATGGATCTCAGCTGAGCTGCTGCTAAAAGCCTAAAATCTTAAAAGCCTCTAGTTCCTGGTCCTCATGCCTTAAATACCTTTCTGCTTCCTGCCATCACTTCCTGGGATTAAAGGTATGTGTCACCATGCCTGCCTGTTTCCAGTGTGGCCTTGAACTCACAGAGATACAGATGGATCTCTGCCTCTGGAATGCTAGGATTAAAGGTGTGTGTGCCACCATTTTCTGGCCTCTATGTCTATCTAGTGGCTGTTCTGTTTTCTGGCCCCAGATAAGTTTATTAGGGTGCACAATATATCGGGGGACACAAATATCACCACACCATGTAGCAATGCATGGGTTAATTTAAATGTAATAGTTAGTAGTAAGCCTGAGCCATTGGCCAAGCATTTATAATTAATATAAGCCTCTGCGTGATTATTTAAAAGTAGCTGTGAGACAGGAGGGGACAGAGAAACTCCATTAACAAAGACATGAGATTCCCAAATCACAAAGAACATGTTATTTTTCCTCACAACAGCAGTAGTTAGAATATCCATATTTGACCCAGTTTCTCTAAGACTCAAATTCTACAAGGAGATGCAGAGGGCTAGAGGGTGTGCATCCAAAGTTACTGTGTTCCTACAGAAAACCCTGAGCTTGGAGAACTAAAAATTAACTAATCACTAGAGATCGTACACAACTGCCAGAAAAGCACAGTGTTGTTACACTGTATGGGAGGCAGGCTCTCCCTTTACTGGTTCAGAGCAACTCCCATCTCCGTCTGCCAGGCGTATTCACTTCTCATTGCTGCTGTAACAAAGTATGCTTATCTTCCAGTTCTAAGGGCCAGACACCAGAATGTGAGCAGGGGATCCAGAAGAGACCCCATTCCCTTGACTTTTCAAGAAAAAATGTATGTGTGTGTATGTGTCTGTGTGTAAACACGTGTATACAGTATTTACACACAGACAACCAGACTGAACCTAGATCAAAAGACTGCCTTAGTCTACATGGGTCGAAATGGGTAAATAATTCCATGTTTCCTCCTAAAGAGAAGCTGTACCAAATGGTTTCTGGTTTGGAGTTTGTTTTTTGTTTAGGTTTTGAGTTGGTTGGGAGGAGTGTTGTTTGGCTTTTTGAGATGGGCTCTTGCTGTGTCCTAAAATACTAGTCCCCCTGCCTCAGCTTCCTTAATAATTGGTACTACAGGTGTGCACTATGACACTCACCTTACAGTGAAACTTTTTCAGCAGAGATCTCCCAGTTGAATAAGGGCCCAAGTATGTGACCAGCTGCCATCTGCTTGCAGGGGTCGGGGACACTACGGGAAACAAAGCAGGCTCATGACCCAGCCAAGTTCAGGAAAGGGTCTTCCAGTAATTCACTAGTCTTTATTTTTTACTGCAGTATGTATGGTGTGGGCAGACACACACACACACGACACAGCACTCAAGTGTGGGTCAGAGTGACTTTTAGGAATAGATTCTCTCCTCTTCACTGTGGGATCCAGGAGTTGAGTTCAGGCCTTCAGGTTTGCATAAGCAAGTGTTTTTAAGTGCTGAGCTGTCCTTCTGGGCTGATTATTTCATAGCTTGAAACTCATCTATTTGGGGAAATTCTTTGTGTTTAACCTTAATACTTGCTATTCGTAGCTTCAATTCATTTCTTCTCAACCTCTTCCCAGGTGTCCCCTGCATATCCCTTGTATCTTTCAAAAGGAGAAATGAGGCTGTTGTGAAATTTCCCTAATAAATTGTTTGGAAAGGGAATTTTCTCTGTTGTTCTTACACCAAACCTATTTTTTTTTTTTTAAAGAAAAACTATTTGGACACGTATAGCTGTGCACACCTGCAATCCCAGCATTCCAAGGCTGGGGCAGGAGGCTCATCACAAGGTCAACCTGGCTATATATTAGGTCTGCAGACAACCCGGTCTTCTTAGTGGGCACTTGACTCCAAACACAAAACCACAAATATGAAATAAATATTAGCAGCTATTGGTTTTCCAGGGATGATGATGTCTGCCCATGCAGCTGTTCACATGGAAGTAAACATAGAGAAGTGTGTGTATTGTATGTTTGACTTACAATAGGATGTTAAAATAGAGGGCACAACAGAGGCACCAAGACAGAAGCCATGATACGGTGGTGCGATATCACAAGCAGAATCTGCAGGGGAGTCAGCCCGAAACACCTTAATGTGGCTCTTGAGACGCTTCACAGACAGCAAGGTTATAAAATACCAGATTGTGGGGAGACAGCAATTTGTGGGAAGAATCTGTTTGAAGGTTTTTCCCCTAAAGCCACTCATTTGACATCCTGATGGGCAGGCCTGTAATCCTGACTACGTGGAAGGCTGAAGCAGGAGGATTACAAATTCCAGCCCTACTTGAGCTGCAGAGAGAGTTCAAGTCAACCTGGACAAAATCCTGTTTTGAATACAAGGCAGGCTTGTGATGCAGCTCAGTGGCAGATGGCTGCCTAGGTTCAAGTCTCAGTACTGAAAATAAAAAGTCCCACAGACCTACGAGAGGCCTGACCCGCACCCTCGCCCCAGGCAAGAGAGAGCTTCCAGACAGGCTCAGGGTGCTTCCTCCTGACCTAAGCAGCTGAGGAAGAGTTTGTGGCCAGGGATGTGGCACAACAATAGAGTTGGGTCCCCATCATCACTAGCACAGAAATGATAAACTTTGCTTCTGTGTTGGCCTCAGCCTTCATTGCCTAAGTTCAGAAAAACTGTTTCCTGTGAACTGTACTTGAGCCTGTAACCACCATGAATGGTGTGTAAGCTGTTCACTGCCAGTGTCTAACATGGGGGAAGAGGGAGGGGGGTGACTTACTGATACCATGTAAATCAAGGTTTTCACTTCCTTGCAGATGGTAGCAGGGGGTCTCGTTCTAACAAAACTAGTCTGAGTTACAATCTCCATAAGTAGAAATATCTATGCATCGGGCACTTCCTTCTAATAAACACAACGAGCCATACATATGTGCCTGAGGGTCCTGGGCATGGTAGAGACAGCAAGCCGCACAGGATTGCCTTAAGAGCCTGGGTTGTCTGGAAAGCTAAGGAGACTTCAGCAGACAGAAGCTTGTGAGGACCACCAGACCGCAAGAGTCTGTACACGGAACCTACAGATCAAGATGGGAATGACTGAGAAGACACACCCAGCCTTGAGAAGACACTGCTGTCCTCAGACCCAAGAAAGCATCCAAAGGATGGGTGTGGTGGCACATGCCCTAATCCCAGCACTCGGGAGGCAGAGGCAGGCGGATCTCTGCGAGTTGAAGGCCAGCCTGGTCTGTACAGAGAGTTCCAGGCCGGCCAGGGTCTTACACAGTAAGACCTTGTCTCAAGAAGAGAAAAACGGGAAGGGTTGCAAGGAGAGAGCTTGGGTTAGACACTGACTAGTTCCCTCTACAAGAGCAGATTTCCAGGAGAGACTGGCGCTCCTCTCGCCTCCTCTCCCCACATAGTCTGTTTCAGCTGCCAGGACTGGCGGCAAGGATTAACAGACGAAAGGAGTGACAGATGTTCCCAGCAACTGAGGACTTAGTTCATTGTTAGAACATTGCTTTGTGTCTTAGTTAAGGTGACTATTGCTATGGTGAAACACCATGACCACAAGCAAGTGGGAAAGGGTTTATTCAGCTTACACATCCACATCACTGTTCATCATGAAAGGAAGTCAGGACAGGAACTCAAAACAGGACAGGAACCTGGAGGCAGGAGCTGATGCAGAGGCCATGGAGGGGTGCTGCTCACTGGCTTGCTCCCCATAGCTTGCTCAGCCTGCTTTCTTACAGATAGAACTCAGGACCACCAGCCCAGAGATGGCCCCACCCACAATGGGCTGAACCCTCACCCATCCGATCACTAATTAAAAAAATGCCCTAGAGGCATGCCTACAGCCCAGTCTTATGAAGGCATTTCCTTTATTGAGGTTCATGCCTCTCATATGGCTTTAGCTTGTGTCAAGTTGACATAAAACTGTGCAGCACACATTGCCTGTGTGAGGCCCTGAGTTTGAGTTCCAGCACCACAAGTAATAATAGTAATGATGATGATGATATTTAAAAAATAAAATAAAAAGGAAGCACCAATGTAATGTGCAACCATAGAGCGGGTGGGATAGAAAGTCCTGGAAGAATGTTGCTTGTCAGTTTTTCTTTTATAGCTTCATAATACCCCCACCAACAATAACTTAAATAACTTCTGCACAACCCAGAAATCTATCTCACACAAGGAGAAATGATACTTCATCGTTATTTTAGCACCCAAACATTTTGGTGAACTTTAACATTTCATGGTCCCACCTTTAGTAGCATTTAGAGAGTCACAAAGTGGCGATCTGCAGTGGGAAGAGGAAACATCAAAGATGGCTGGGCCGAAGGCAGAAAGAACAACATATGGTAAACAGGAATGAGCGCCCTAAGTGGAAACAGGCTGGAGCAGACCGAGCAATGCGCTTCAGCTGGGCTTCTTAAGTTTAATTGGTACCTCACGATGGGGTCAATGAAAGCAAGATGGCCACCAGGTGGGCTACAGTCAAGTTTGCTTAGAGTGACACACCTGTTAGGTCAGAGATAGATTTTACAGAATTAAGTCATGTGACCGTGGGGCCTGGCAAGCCAGCATCGGTTCAGATAACTAGCTGGGAAGTCATTAGATTGGAGCAGCTCCAGTACTGACGTTTCCTACGCAAAGCTCAGAGCGAGCACCGTGTTCCAGGCCGATCAGAAACCACCAGCTAGCCTCTAAGGATTTTCCAACGGGTTGATTTCCTTACCATTCTTCCATGTTCACCCCATAAAAGCTCTATCCTGGGGCTCCATCAGAGAAGCCCCAAGCCTCCTGTAAGCTGGAGGTGGTCAATTTGTTGGGGCCATACACTCAAATAAATTATAAATACCAGTGTGTCTCGGGTTAACTATCAAACCCCAACAGGTATTAATGCTGGTCTTGAGGAAGAATTTGTTCCTTCGATTTTTGTCTTACAGTGTCCCCTGATTAGATGAGGCACCACCCACTTATTAAGGGTAGTCTCTTTTACTTAAAGTTAACTAATTGTGGGTGCTGTGTGAACCACCTTTGTAGCAACACAACAACAATTCAGTTCGTGTTGACTCTAGTCGACACAAACACAGCCACAGTGAATGACAGAGGTACAAAAGGGTTAAAATTTTAGGCTAAAATTCCAGGGCTAAAAATGTGATTTCTAGGGGGAAAACAATGATATCTAAAGAGGCTCCTCTAGCCATTGTCTCTCCACGAACACACCAACTTGAACAGCCATTTATTTGGGCTCCAAACTACCTTCTAAATAGCTAAGGAAGCCAGCTGGGGAACTAGCGTGCCTGGAGTCTGAAAGATGAAAAAACTGATAAAGGCAGGCAGGAAGGCGCTGACTGAGATGCCCCACCTTCCACACCAAGTGCCCTGGTGGAAGACACCTCCCACTGGGTGCAGGGATTGAGTTACAAACCCCATCATGGTGAGATGAGCAGGGTCCCAATGCGGAAATATGACAACGTGTGGGAGAGGAGGCTGCACCTTGTCCCTCCATGGTGATTAAAGCCGGGCCGAATCCCACAGTTCCTGACACACATGACTGTGGGCGAGGCAGTTGGGCCTGCCTTGCAGTTAGGGAAAGACTTAATGCTTCCCCAACTCTGGCTGAGCAACTGCAGATTTAGGACAAATCTGTGCTTGGAGCGCCCTCTAGTGCTCAGACAATGACAACAAACCAAGAGCGTGCAGTGCAGCAAACGGGGACTTAGGGCTTCCTAAAACGCAGACGCGGTACAGGAGAGCTGGTGGGGCGGCTTAGCGGATAAAGGTGCTTGCTGCTAAGCCTGACAACTTGAGTTCGATGCCCAGGATCCACAGGGTGTATGGAGAGAGTTGACCTGTAAGGTGTCCTCTAACTTCCACACGCACATGTGCAAACACACACACAATAAACTAATCTTAAAATGTAATACACATGACTACAGGCTCAGAGAAAATCACTTCTGGGAAAACAAAGTTAGATTATGAATCCTGGAAAAAAAAAATCTAATCTTTCCATATGCAGGTGACATCACACGGAGCATCAAAAACTGCCAGGGAAACAAGACTTAGCTAAAGGCAGGGCACCAGGAATGGCCTGGAGAGCAACACTCCAGAGAAGAATTCGAAACAGCTGTTCTGAGGACACGCCTTGAGTTTTCAGAGGAGGGAGGACCCGATGTTCTAACACAGAAGCTTAGCTGGAAGCTAGGAATGAGGTCTTCAAATCAAGCAGAAATTCCTGAGCTGAAAAACCATGAAGCAAAATTTTAGATGCAACAGAAGGCCTTGATATCAGGAGAAACCAAACCAGAAGGATTCCCCGAGCTCAACAAAAAGCTTTTGAACAAATACAGGGTGTGGGGAGTGGGGAAAATAAAGAGAAACTTGCAGAAACGTCTCAAAAGAACTTTGCTGTGGAGTAATCCTCTTGTACACTGCAAAGATTTGCCACTCTCATTGGCTAATAAAAAGCTGACAGGTAGGTAACACGGCAGGAGGTTAAGTGGGAGAGCCAAACTGAGAATGATGGGAAGGAGAAGGGCGGAGTCAGGAGTGGCCAGCCAGAGGCAGAGGAAGCAGGAGACGAACGTGCCAGGCTAATAAAGGTACCACCACACGGCAGAGTGTAAATAAGGAATGTGGGTTAACTTAGAATGTAAGAGCTAGTTAGTAATTCATATAAGCCTCTGTGTGTTTATTTGGAACCGGGTGGTCGGGACAGGTAACGCCCAATTACAGAAGTTATCACTGAATCACAAGAAACTAGAAAAACAGGGGTAGAGACATGGCTATGGTAGAGCACTTGCTTCACAAGCCTGAGGGCTGGAGCTGGTAGCCCAAGCATCAATGTAAGACAGGCATTGCAGTGCACGTCCAAAAGCACGGCTCTGTGGGGCCGAGAGGCAGAGCTAAGGGCTCACTGGCCAGTCTAGTCCAAACAGCGAGCTCCAGGGTCTGTAGCTTAAGTTTTCCTGCCTGGCCCACAGTCAGGGCAAATCTCTTTCACCTGCCAGTCCCACAGCCTCTCAGACCCGACCAAGTAAACACAGAGACTTATGTTGCTTTCAAACTGTATGGCCGTGGCAGGCTTCTTGCTAGCTGTTCTTATAGCTTAAATTAATCCATTTCCTTTAATCTATACCTTGCCACATGGCTCGTGGCTTACCGGCATCTTCACAAGCTGTTTCTCATCGTGGCGGCTGGCAGTGTCTCTCTGACTCAGCCTTCCACTTCCCAGCTTTATTCTCCTCCTTGCCCCGCCTATACTTCCTGCCTAGCCAACGGCCAATCAGTGTTTTATTGATTAATTAGCAACACATTTGCCATACATCCCACAGCAAGGGTCAGACTGTGTCTCATCAAAATGGCATGGGGCTAGAAAGACAGGTAAGGCTAAGAGTGCTTGCTGCCCTTGCAGAGGACCCTGCACACATGGCAGCTCACGACCACCCACGTAGGGGCATCTGCCAACCTCTTCTATTCTCCACAGGCACTAGTCACACTAGAGTGCACTTACTCACACACATAAGAAATTCAAAACACTCACACAACGTAAGAAATTTTTTAAAAGGAATACATACTAAAAAATGATAACAATAAGATGGAAAAACAGGGGGTTGGGGATTTAGCTCAGTGGTAGAGCACTTGCCTAGTAAGCGCAAGGCCCTGGGTTCGGTCCTCAGCTCCAGAAAAAAATAAAGAAAAAAGAAAAAAAAAGATGGAAAAACAGCTGGGACAGACACCTCAACATCAATCTCTGGTCTCCATATGCACCTGCATGGGCAAACACACCTGCCTGCACACACAGATGTGCACACACACACATACCACACACACCAACTGTGTGTGGGGTACATGTATAAAAAAATTCAAATTAGAAGGAAAGAAATAATAAAGATCCAAGTAGAAAGAAATCTGCTAAAATGCAATCCAGCAGATTGGTGAAACAGTTGTTTGAAAAAGATAAAATTGTCAAACTATTACCCAGGTTGCCTGGGAAACAGAGACAGGGACAGGTAAAGTGATGCAGGAAGGCCGTGACAATGGGCACAGCACAAAGGGTCACACTTCACGAAAGAGCCCTGAGTTCTCAGCGCTCAAGATGCTGACGTAGGAGGGTAGGGAGTTTGGGGCCAGCCTGGGCTACACCACAAGATCCTGTCTCAAAATTTAAAAATCAGAATTGTTTGTTTTTCAGGTCATGTGATTTGTCTAAAGGAGCAGTTCCCGCTGCAGACGCCACTGTTCTCCTGTCCCTGACGGACAGCCACACTTGGGGGGCAGAGGGGGGATGGCCACACTCACCTCCATCTTCCCCTTTGTCAGCTCAAGGGAAACCATAACCCCTGGGGTCCTTCTCACACACTGAGCAAACCAACTTCTGTGAACAGAAATCAGAAACTCCCAAATTATTGGACTATTTTCTGCAATTTTTCCTATTCACCCTAGAAGACAATTCTAATCATATTGAATCATTTCTCCAAATTTAAGCCTTGCATCAACATTTATCAAGTTGAGCCCAAGAAACAGTCCTTTCCAAAGAGGAAAAAACAAACAACAAACAACAAAAAAGATCCTCAAAATATTCTGTTAGCCCTTCAACATAATCTGATCAACAATCCCTTTTAATTTGATCTTCAACAGGCATAGTTCTTCTGGAGGAACCTGACCCCTTATCTTACTTAAAATTAAATTATTTTCCTTAAATCGTTTAAATAATAAGATACTTGGAAGATACTTGAGAGAAATTGAACAAAGAGGAGAAAAGTGCATTTCATCACCTAAATACAACCATTGTTAATGCATGTTTATAATTTCTCTGAGCAGAAAAAAAGAAAAACATCCAAATCTCTTGCTTATACACACATATGCATATACACAAATATACACATATTCACACAAACACATATATGTGCACACATATACACACAAATATGTACATACACATAAATATACACACATGCACACAAATATACACACGTAAACACAAATATACACTTACCTATACATACACATGCACACACATATACATAACACATTCACACAAACATACACACATATACACTTACTTAAACACGCATGTACATATACACACATACACTCACACACACATACACATAGTTGCACCTGCATCACTAAAGACAACGGAGAGAGAGACAGAGATGAGACGCAGTTTCCTGCCTCCGCCTCTCTTGCAGACTGCGCTAACCATCCGCCATCCTGCATTTCCCGAGACCCCCTACGCAGAGCGTTCCCGAGACCCCCTACGCAGAGCGTTCCCGAGCCCGCCGCTGTACTTTCCAATCTCTCGGGCCTTTAGCAGAGGAGGTGGGTGTGCTACCCCTTCTGTCCTGTAGGTGGCAGCACGACCCCTAATACCGCCTTTTCCTCCAGGAGTTAGCCATTTCTCAAAAAAAAAAAAAAAACTTTTGAATTAAATTAAATTTGAACAACTAAAAATAAATTAAGTTCTTTCAGCGATCTCTAAGAATTTGGAGAGATTAGGAATTGAGGAAAGTGTCATGACAAGGGAAGGCGTGGAAAATGGAGGCACCATCAATTCACTGCTAAGCGGCAAGATTCTGAATAATAGCACTTGTTTATTAGTTCACTTAATGCACGCTAACAGACTCCCCGCTGTGTATAAAAGCAGCATCGCGCACCTCCAGCAGAGCCATAAGCAGGTCACTGCCACTCATCCCGCCCTCCTGGATCTTGTGTTCTCCCGCAAGAGCTACATGGTTAAAAAGGAAACCACTTAGTGGCTGATGGGAACTGAGACGCTGATGGGAGTGACTGATTCAGACCGGCTTGTCGAGGAAGGACTCCGGGACTGTTTGTTTTCTTATCATTTAAAATTTAATACAATGTTACTGCCTCTGTGTGAGTGAGAGGGGGAGGGGCACGTGTGCCATGCGGGGGTCAAGGACAACCTTGCGCAGTTGGTTCTGTCTTTCCACCATCGTGAGTGTTCTGGGCATCGAACTCAGGTCAGGCAGCAAGCACCTTTACCCACAGAGCCTTTGCGGGGCCTTTCTTTTTCTTTTTCTTTTTTTAGACAAGGTCTCATGTGCCCAGGCTGGCCTCAAACTTGTTATGTAGCTGAAGATGGCCTTGAACTTCTACTAATGTTCCTGCCTCCACCCCTGCAGTACTGGGATCACAGACATGGTCCATGCATTTCATCCGTATTTCCTCTTCTCCTCCCAAGTACAAACCTGTCGGGTAGGTGAGCATCCTCTATCGTGTCAGGACCACCATGAGACCTGCCTGTGTTAGTGAGCATTCTGTCACCCCCACAAACACTGAGAAATAGCTTCTAGAGAGAAAAGCTTTATCAAGGTTCATTCCTTCAGGTCTGGCCCATGGCTGGTAGCCCTATCTATTCCTTTGCCCAAGGCAATACATCATGGCAGGATTGTACGGCAAAGCAAAACTACTCACCATATGGCAGGGTAAAGAGAGAGGCGGGAGACTAAGGCTCCCTTATCTCCTTCGAAACCACATTCCCAAAGACCTAGAGCCTTCTGTCAGGTCTCACTTCCTGAAGGTGTGCCACACTATGCAACAAGCCTTTACCACATGGATCTCTGAGGGACACTGGAAATCCAAACGACAGCAATGTCCGCGGTCACAGAAATAAGGAATCTCTTCAAAGTTGAAATCTCCGTGGGCTGGTTCAGAACTGATGAACTGCAGGTAAAATGGGTTATGTGACGTTCTTATTTTGTGTGTGTGTTCTTGTGTGTGAGCAGGGGTATTCCTGTGCTACTGTACGTACACGGTGGTCAGAGGACAACCTCAGTATCAGTCCCTCACCTTCCACCTCGTTTAAGACAGGGTCTCCCACTGGGTGCTCCAAGCTAACTGGTCCCAAGTCCCTCCAGGATTCTCCTGTCTCTGCCTCCATGCCACTGTCGGAGCGCTGGGATTGGCGTGCATGTCACCACGCCACACCTTCTGTGGGTGCTGAGGATATGAACTCAAGTCCTCCCATGTGCACAGCAGACACTTCATTTGTTCATCCACCCCCTGCCCCAGGTCATGTGACTTTTAAAGGCACAGATCGGGTCTCCTTATTCCTGCCAGTATTCTAGTCAGCCCTAGTTGTGAAATCACTTTTTCTTAAACCTATTTTTTTAATTACTTATAATTACAAGTGAGTTTATCAGAGCATTCAGTCCCCTCCATAACATCCAATCAATATCTCAATACAGTTATTTCAGATTTCTCACTCTGCCTTCAAATCCCCTGCATCTGTTTAGTTTGAAGTTCTTCTTATTTTGGTGGGCAATATCTTTCCTGTTTATCTCCCAGAAAGCAAATAAATTAAATTAAGTCATCGAACATTCCTCAGGCGACTGTGACAGGAACTCGGTAAGGTGGGAACTAGCCGATAACATCGGGCTTCTTTTCATTACAGTTTTCAATACCTGGTTGGTCAGTCTTGCGTCAAAGTGAGAGCCCTGAGTTTGAACGCCGAGCATGCCCACGAGTTGCGTCCTTGGGGTGCCAAGGTGTGTCACTCACACTTTAAAAGTCTGAAGAAAACCATGAGCTTTAAACAGCAGGAAAATGTCAGTGCTCCCAGAATGCTCCGATCTCTGTGGTCCTCCATGACGGAGCCCTAGGGATAACAAGGTGATTTCAGGATTTCATTTGCTTGAAGGGAACTCCTAAAAGTCATGTGTCAAACTTACTATTGGACAGTCATAACAGTATGGTAGCATTTCCCTGTATGTGCATCACAGTAGACATTATATGTCAAAAAAGCATTTCATTAAAAGAGAAAAACAAACAACTATTGATAGTAAGCCAAAAGTTACCCAAACTTACATGTTGTCTCCATTTTTAAAAGATATATTTTCTTTTTAATTATATATGTTGAGGGACAGGGTAAGTGCTAGCAGGGTCCGGAAGAGGGCAGTGGACCCCCTAGAGCTGGAATTACAGGTGGTTGAGAGCTGGACAATTTGGGTTCTGGGAACCAAACGTGGCTCCTCTGCAAGAGCAGTAGGTGTCCTTAACTACCGAGCCATTTCTCCAGACCTTAACCTATAACCTTCTCAATGTCAGCACAGTAAATATCCCAATGCCCATGTGATGATGAGGGTCCAAAGGTGAGGATTCCTTCACCGCAGAGAGAACACTTGTCCCCCACCAGTCTCACATGCCTAGGTCCACAGAGCCCCCTCCTGGAGTTCTTTTAGGGACCCACTCTGTGGCATCAGTGATTGGCCAGGGCAGGAGGTGCCTGGGAACTCCCCTCTTTCTCTGTACAGAGCCCTGACAGCTGAGCTCCTAACGTAATAAGCCTCAGTCCTTGAGACCACTTAGTCCTGTCCAGGTACCAGGGGCCCTTGATCAACAGAAACACCCACAGCTCTTCCCTAGAAAGATTCCCTCCCGTGGTTACAGCAGACCCCTCCATGCCCTGCAAGTATTCGAAAGTACTCCTGATGGGCTGGAGTAATCACATGCTGAAGGGAGCCTTCCTGCCTCTCATTAAGATGGCTTAATACCCTTTCTCAGGAAGTGTACTTTTCTACTGACCAAGGAATCTGAGTGGGGTATCTATACTGCACATCCCTGCAGGGAGGAAAATACACTGTCATCGCATGGGATGCTACCAACACGCATTTGGGGCGTTTTCGTGCTTCGGGTTTGCCTTTGTTCCTTTTTGGTTTTTGTTTTGAAACAGAGTCTCACTCTGTAGCTCAGGCTGTCCTATAACTTTTTATGTAGTCCAATCTGGCCTCAAACTCTCATGATCTCCCAGCCTCCACCTCCCCAATATTAGGACTATAGCCATTTGTCACCACGCCTAGCTTGGATTGTTATTTTTAAGAAGTTTATGTTGTTGTTGAATAGAAGAAGCGATTTAAGCCAAGTCAGTGGCTTACCTGGTACAGATATGCACCTGTAGTCACTGCTGCTCCAGGAGGATTGCTTGAGCCCAAAAATTTGAGACCAGCCTGGGTGAGAGAGCATGGCCTCTGTCAAAGAGAAGAGAAGGAGAAGGGAAGAGGATGATTAAGAGGAGGAGAAAGGGGAGGGAGGCGGGGAGGGAGGGAGGGAGGGAGAAGGAAGAAAAGGAAAGGGGATGATGAAGAAGAGGAGGAGGGAGGGAGAGGAGATAGAGGAGGTGATAACTTAAACTAGACTAACTGAAAACCTGGGTGGAACTATGGAACTGCAGATATAGCTTTCCCCAGAATTACATTTACTAAAACAGGGTAATATATGCCGTTTTTCAAGTCATCCTGTAAACTTCAACTATATATAAAGTGAAAGAAAAAAACTTCTCATTAGCCACAAAATTCAAAACAATCTAGGTCAGAACTGTTGACCATAATAAGGTAACAAAAGAAATTAATCATTGTATTACAAAGAAAGCTTGCAAAGTTAAACGCAGTCACCCCAAACGGCATTTACATGGTAATTATGTTTCAAGTTGCAACTTCAGAGAAGTTTCCTGTGCATGTTTTTGAGGTTACGGTCTGTGTTTCTGACGTGCACTTTTCAACGCCAAAATCACGTGCATTTCAAAGAAATACTATCGTAGGAAGAAAATAAAATTCCTTTTCTTTCTACCTGATGTGGTATATGAAAGACTAACCGTAAAGTATGACACCCTGGCACACGTGAGCACAGCACAAGTTTCTTCTCCCACCGTCCTCACTTTGAGGCCAACCCACCCCCCACCTCCAGTGGAAAGGCTTTTTAAACTGAAACGAAGAGGAATCTCAGCAAACAAGCTTGCCAACTGTTCACCCTGAGGTCATCACCCTGATCCAGTGATATTTCCAAACAATTGTCCATACCTCCTCAAAGCTAAGCACAAAACCGTGCACTTTTCCCTGGGTCTGGGGGTCTGAAGTCTCCTACATCACAAAAACAATCAGTAGATACATTATCTATCCTTGGTCTTTTATCTTGCTGATCTCTCTTTCCTTGTAGGGGGTGCGATGGTTTTTCTTGACAGCTTGACTGCATTTGAAATCTCGTAGGACACATGCCTCTGGTGTGTTCAGGAGGGTTTCCAGGGAGATTTAACAGAGGAGCTAGTGAACACCCACCCTGCATGTGAGCTGTACCCTCCATAGGCTGGTGTTGTGGGTGAACAAAGAGTTAAAAGGAAGGGAGGCCAGCATTCATCTCTATTTTCTGACTGTTGGTACAATGTGACCAACTGCCTCCCCCTCCTACGGCCCCGCCCCCGGCCCCGCCCCGCCCTCGCCCCCAGGATCGACAGAACCCTCCAACAGTGAGGCAGAATAAACCCAACCCTCCTCAAACTGCTTTGTCAGATGTCTGATCACAGCAGCAAACTGCAAGAGTGTCCGCCACAAATCCTGCATGGGTGAGGAAGGCGATGCCTGTCTGTTCTCTACATACCTGCAGTCCTGCATCAAAAGACAGAGTAACAAGAATACCGCATGTGCCAGGGGTCATAGCGTTAATCCCAGAGGCAGAGACAGATGCATTTCTGAGCTTGAGGCCAGCCTGGTCTACAGAGTTAGTTGCAGGACAGCCAGGGCGGTTACATAGAGAAACCCTGTCTTGAAAAAACACAAAGAATACTGCATGCAGGTGAACTTGGTAAAACTTTGACAAGTTGTTAGAAACTGAAGACCCAGGCCGGGCGGTGGTGGCGCACGCCTTTAATCCCAGCACTCGGGAGGCAGAGCCAGGCGGATCTCTGTGAGTTCGAGGCCAGCCTGGGCTACCAAGTGAGTGAGTTTCAGGAGAGGCGCAAAGCTACACAGAGAAACCCTGTCTCAAAAAAAAAAAAAAAAGAAAGAAACTGAAGACCCAAAGAGTCAGTGAAATCTGAGCATTTTCACGTAAGCTTTGGAGAAGAATGGAGACCCGTGAAAAGGAAAGGGGAAGGGGAACGGAACGTCTCAAGTCCAGGCAGCACAGACAGGGCTGTGTGTCCCAGTGGACAGCAACAAGGATACTGCCGCATCAGCTACAAGAAAGCCTCTCCCATGGAGGTCTTACCACCTGCTTCTGGAGCAGGACGCAAATGCCTTCCTGTGTTTTATCCTGATGGAGAGATAGTTCAGTCAGGAAAGTGCTCACCACACAGACATGAGGTCCTGAGTTTGGTCCCCAGAACCTACATAAAAAATGGAAGGCACTGGGAAAGGCAGAGGAGGGATCGTGCCTGGGACTCAGTGGCCAGCCAGACTAAGCGACTTGGTGAGCTTCAGACCAATGTCACACAGTAAGATAAATATCAACTAAAGACCAACAGCTGAAGTTGGCTCTGACTTACGCATGAACAAATGTGTGCCTGCGTGCACATACACAACACACACACACACACACACACACACACACACACACACACACACATACCCGAGATGGAGAGAGGCTGGGGTGGGAGGTGAGGCAAGCTGGGACAGAAGGCAGATTACTTCCTAGGTTTTATGACTAACTCATGGAAAAGGGTGAGCTTCCTAGCTTTGCATTTTCTCCAGTTCTTTTAGCTTAAAATATTGGCTCTGCCACGGTGACATATTTCAGCATAAGATGCTATGGCGATTAATCTTGTCAATTCTATGCAGTCTGGAAACACCTCAGAGGCAAACCACTGCCATGAACAGGCTCCCAGACTGAAAGAGAAAGAAAGAGACCTGAGCTCCAGCGTGCATCTCTCTGCTCCTGGCTGCCTGTGGATACATTGTGACCAGCTGCCTCCCTCCTGCTGCCACAGTGAGCCCCGCACCACCTTCATCCCTGCTGAGAGCCACAAAGGACCCTTCTTTCCCTAAGCTGTTTTGATGGGTATTTTTATCACAGTAACAAGAAAAGTCACCACAACAGGCAACCTGAACCCCACCATCACCTCAGCCAGCCACCAGCCTCTCTACGGGTAGATTAGTTTGATTTCTATTAAAAAAAAAAAAAAATCTCAAGCAACTGACCCTTTGAAAAGCTAGCAGAGGTTTGGCCACATTTGAGATAAAAATATAAAGTCAGACCCTGTAATATGTCATATTATAAATATATGTAAGTATATGGAGGGTTTATTTATATTTATTTCAAGAGTATGAGTGTTTTGCCTGCATGTATATCTATACACTGCATGCATACAGTACCTGTGGAGGCCAGAAGAGGGCGCTGGATTCCCCTAAAACTGAAGTTACACATGGTTCTGAGCCACCATGTAGGTGCTGGGAATCAAATCTAGGTCCTCCGGAAGAGCCATCAACCCCAAGTTTATATTTAAAATGTATGCATGTGGGCTGGAGAGATGGTTCAGCAGTTAAGAGTACATGCTGCTCTTGCAGAGGACCTGGGTTCAGTTCCCAGTACCCAATGGCAGCCAATAACCCTCTGTAACTCCAGTTCTAAGGGATCTAACTCCCTCTTCTGCCCTACATGGGCACTGCATGAACCTGGTACAGACATACATGCAGGCAAAACACCCATACTCAAAAATAAAAATAAATAAATCTTAAAAAATGAAATGTGTACTTAAAAGACAGTGAATCCCCAAATCAAGTGACTTTATATTAACTCACTTTTCCCAAATGATATTTGAAATAAAGAAAATTACAGATTTGCCAATAACTTATTCCAAGATAATTTCCCTGAAGCACACATTTGAAAGTG
Organism: Peromyscus eremicus; assembly: GCF_949786415.1. Taxonomy (NCBI): domain Eukaryota; kingdom Metazoa; phylum Chordata; class Mammalia; order Rodentia; family Cricetidae; genus Peromyscus; species Peromyscus eremicus. The sequence goes on along the minus strand of NC_081418.1, from coordinate 148,749,216 downwards.
CAAAGAATCTCTTTAAGCTGTTAATTAAATGTGCCCCCCCCCCAAAGATGGAGCAAGGGACATGAAGTTATCCTTCTAAATACAACTCTCGTGTACCTAACAACACCCTGGACTATTTTAGGATTGGTAAAAGAAAACCAACTAAAAATGCAGAGGCTCCCCTTTTTCTCATTCTGGACAGGCCTCTGGAATCAAAAAATAAGCCCCTCACATAACCATGACACATCATAAAAGAAGACAAGAAAACTATATGATTTAAGGGTCAAATAAAATTATTCCACAGTCACGTTAAAATCTGTGTCTTTTCACCAGGCTGAGAAATTGATTTTCTGTGAAGAGAAACACATGCCATCCGTATAAGTCCTTTCATTAAACCCCAAAGTCCTATCTACTTGCTGGTTATAAAAAAAAAAATGCTACATATGGAAAGAATGTTTAAAGCCACTGTACGTGAAATCTGATGCATACCCGCACAACCTTGCACACATAATTACCTGCATGTAAAACTCCTCATGGGTCTTGTTGCATTTGCCTTTTTCCAGTGTTAAGTGATACTGAGTTACACAGTAGTCTCCTGCCTCGGTTCATGCTTTAATAGAACCTCTTTTTCTCTAGCCACACACAGAGCAAAGAGATTCAATTCAACCACAAAAGTGCATGAGGTGCTGGTAATTTTGTTTACGTCTCAGATAAACTGCAACTCCGAAAAATGTAATTATGTGCTGATGGTTCTATGGGAAGACCTTGTGCCTCCTCGTACATGATGTGGAAGCAGAGAAATACCTACAGGAGGTGAGATACAGCCTCACCACACAACAAGGTGCTCTGTGATTATGCTGTGGGGTCTGGCCATAGACCTGAAGCTCCTCCATGCTAAGGGAACAAAGCTTCCTTCCCTGTCTCCCCCAGGAGAAGAAATGAGAAAAAAGGGTACTCAACATTCAGCAAGTCTTGTCTCTCTATCAGGTGCTGAGAAAGTGATAATGAATGACAGGAGCCCTGTCTATGAACAGCTTCCCAGACTGCATGACAGAGAAATGAATGCGGTCATAATCCACCCTTTGCCCCTGTATAGCCATATAAATGTATGATCTTATTTTTTAATTATATGTATGTGCGAACATCTGTGTGGTGTGTGAGTGTGTATCACCTGACTTGGGTGCTAGGAACCAATCTTGAATCCTCTGCAAGAGCAGTATGTACTCTTAGCCACTGAGCCATCTCTCCAACCCCAGCTACCTGGATTTGATCTGCAATTTATGTCATGGCCTGTAGCTACAGTTTTCCTGCCTGGCCCACAGTCAGGACAAATCTCTTTCACCTGCCAGTCCCCCAGCTACTCAGACCCGACCAAGTAAACACAGAGACTTATATTACTTTCAAACTTATGGCCGTGGCAGGCTTCTTGCTAACTGTTCTTACAGCTTAAATTAATCCATTTCCATTAATCTATGCCTTGCCACATGGCTCGCGGCTTACCGGCATCTTCATATGCTGTTTGTCATCGTGGCGGCTGGCAGTGTCTCTCTGACTCAGCCTTCCACTTCCCAGCTTTATTCTCCTCCTTGTCCCGCCTACACTTCCTGCCTAGCCAATGGCCAATCAGTGTTTTATTTATTGACTAATCAGCAACACATTTGCCATACAGAACATCCCACAGCAATGGCCCGTCCCCAACTTCCTACCCTCATCTGCCAGTTCTCTGCTGAGACAGTCCGTTAGTAGGAAAGGCTTCCTGCACCTCAATGGATTGATTCACTTAAAACTGGTGGATTTATTTTTGTCATCCATCTATATTGCAATGGAACTCATATTGTTTATGTTTATGAATGCGGTTAGATTTTTTTAACTTTTTAATTATAGAGGTTTCCCAGCCTATGCAAAAAAAAAAAAAAAAAAATGGAGGAAACAGATTCATGACTCCTCTTATAAGCCTGGCACTTCCCCCCAACACAACACTGCTCTGTCTCAGCCACAATCCCTATCTCTCATGCTCCGCCTTAATTCTGCATCCTTGTAAAGCAAATCTCATCTCTCATCACAATACCACCTCAGGAAAATTCTTTATAGCACATCTGTAAATCTTTCTAAGTGGCAGAGGCTTCCCAAAAGAAAAACAAAATCACCACATTTCTATCAGTACACTCGATCTCTTCAAAATTATAGCACCCACACAAACAAAACCCTTTCTTTACCCCATCTGATGGACTGTTTAACTGACTGATTGACACTCAATTGCTGTCCAGGCTGGTTTGAACTCCTGCCTCAGCCTCCCAAGGAACCAGTATCCCGGTGTGCAGCAGCTGAAGTTCTTTGCAAACCCTGGGAACTGACCTCCACCTCCATTGGAACCCCAGCTGTCCTGGTTTAACCACTTCCATGATTCAGTTTCTCCACTGCTAAAAACAAATTATAACAACACGTACCTCAAAGAGATACCAAAAGGGTCAAAGGAGAGAGTCCACTGCAAGTATTTACCACAATACCTGGCTCTTAGCAGCAGTCAATACAGCAGGCGGGGAAAGGATTGGGTGAGAAACACAAAGCTTCTGAGGATATGTATGTACAACCATGTCACTACTTCTGTCTCAAGCCCTGGAGTTAGGGAGTGGGTAGCAGGGGGCTTCTAACACATCACTTGGATGGAGGAGATGTCCTATGAGCCACTGGACAGTGTCCGCTATTCATGTCTGGACCATCCAGCAGACTGTGGCAAGAAGACAGAAGCAGCTATGGTGGTCCAGAAGAAGTGGGCACAGGATACATTAGAGGGAAGCTGTGTGAGCATCTCCCACCGACCACTGAAGACCAAGGGCCAGAGATGGTACATGGGAAGCTACTTGTTTACTAGCCAAGAAGACCATGTGGGAGGGCAGGGCTTCCCAGGGGGTGTCTCTGAGGAATGGGATAAAGCCAGACTTTGTGCAAAAGGATGTGCAACATCCAGAGCCACGGGAGGCTTCATCCTCCTCAGCTGAATTGTTACATGATAAAGTTCCCAAAGAAGAGAGGCAGCTTCATCCTTATTCCTTTCTTTTTTTTTTTTTTTTCTTTTTTCTCTTTAGTGTCTCATGTTACTCCAGCTGGCCTCAAACTCACTTATGTAGCTGAAGATGACTTTGAAATTCTGGTGCTCTTAACCTTCATCTCCTGACTGCTAGGATTCCAGGCGCACTCCACCACACCTCGTCAATGAAGGGCTGAGGATCAAACCAGGTCTTTGTGCATGATAAACCAGCACTCTACCAACTGAGTCACATCCTCAGCCCCATTTCCATTATCTTTCCAGCCAATTTTCCATATTTAAAGCTTTATTTCCAAGCATAGCCCCTGGACAGTTGATTGATGGCTGGAATACAATGTCTACCGTAATGAAGGTGTTGTAGGAGACAGGTAGCAAGCAGTGAACAGCATCAGACCAAAATGCTGAGCTACACGTGTCCCACCATTCAGGAGGTTGAGGCAGGAGGTTTGCCCTGAACTCAAGAACAGCCAAGGCTACATAATAGTGAGTTCCAAGTCAGCCTGGACTACAGAGTAAAACCATCTCCAAAATAAAGAGAGACTGTGTTGCCTGTTTCTTTACTCATGACTGTGAGGGACACAGGTGGTTACTAGAAGGGACAAGCTGAGATTGCTCCTGTAGGAGCAGCACATTCCCACCCAGGCCTTGCCCGGGAAGGTTGCTTTTAAATACCGATGTTTCTCTCTACTGAGGCAGGTCCCCGCTCACTTCCTTTTCATCTGTCTTCAGAGCATTCTCAGGTTTGGCCTTGAAACCTCCATGAGGAAACTTCACAAGGCTTAACCCACAAAGGCAGGCCCAGAGCATTCCAAACCGACTGAGGGGAGGAAACAGGTGGTGTGCACATTGTTTTCAAGGCTGCGTATGCCAGATTACTAGCTAGAGAGGGTTAAGTATAAAAAGTTCACTCATAAGGTGCTAAGTCCTACAAGATGAACCTGACAGTGCTGCTCACGTGATATTTATACTCTTTTTGTCGTTAAGAGCAAAAGTAATAAGCACTAACACAACTGTGCTGTGGGAAGAAATCATTTATGCAGTAGGCTCAGGAATTTTTATCTCCTGGACATGACACAACATTTCATGTTTCCATCTAGTTCTGTCCATCCCATGTGAGGCAAAGTCTATCTGTCGTTCTTAGTGAAGGGGCGACTCATCTCCAGTCCCTACAGCAGCCTGGACAGGCGGCACCATGGACAGAGATTTGGTGCTGGTGGGGATACTGAGGTCAGAAGTCAGAGGAAGGGGATTAGTCAGTGAAAGGAATGTGTCCACTGTGTGTCATTGTCCTTGTTACATTTCTGTTGCTCTGATAAAATACCCTGACCAAAAGCAACATAGGACAGGAAAGGGTTTGTTTGGCTCAGAATCCCAAGTTTCAGTCAATATAAGAGTCAAGATAGGAACTCAAGCAGCCAATCTCATCACTTCCATAGTCAAGAGCAAAGACAGAATAAAAACATCCTGTTTGCTTGCTCTCTGCAAGCCCTCTCCTAGCTTGTAATTTTGGGCACCTCCCACGTAGGGAATGGTGCTACCAACAATGGGCTGGGTCTTTCTACAAAACAATCACCCGCAGACATGCCCATCGGCCAAGCAGATGTAGAAAATCCCTCACTTGAGGCTGTCTTCCCCGTGAATCTAGGTTATGGAACCACACAGTGAACACTTCAAAATTATTTCCTGAATCAATATTCTACCTACAAATTTGGTGATATGACAGTGAGTGATGTTCATTTCTCTATGACACCAAAGCCCAGAAGTCCATCACCAAAATACCGCATCAATGACTAGAACAAAATGGAATAACCACAAAAATGCACTGGTCCTCCTCAGAGTATCATCCCTGAGGGACAAGATACAGTTCATCCCATACTGATGAAGCTGGCTGACTGACGTGATGTTTCCCAGACCTTCTCACCTTAAGAACACTACTTTGCCCTTTGTACTTAGTAACATTCTTTAGCATGTGTATGTGTGTTCACATGTGTGTGGGTGCATGTGTGTGCAATGAGTGTGTGTCTGTGCAGAGGCCCAGAACTCACTGCTTTTGCTAGTCTCAAAATCTCTAGTCTCATCACCTCTACCTCTGGAATGCTGGGATCACAAGTAGCTGCCACACCTGCCTGGCTTTTCACGTGGGTTCTGGGATTCAGACTCCTGTCCCCGTTCCTGTACCACATGAGCTGAGCCACCTCCTCAGCCCTGAGTGAACAGTTTTTAAGAATATGCTTTAGCCAGGCATGGTGGAGCACACCTTTAATCCTAGCACTGGGAGGCAGAGGCAGGCAGATCTCTGAGGCCAGCCTGGTCTACAAAACAAGCACTAAGACAGCCAGGGTTATACAGAGAACCCTGTTTTGAAAAACCAACCCCCCCCACCCAAAAAAAAAGAAAGAAAGGAAGAAGAAGAAAAGAAAAAATAATATGCTATAATGGGGCTGGAGAAATGGCTCAGTGGTTAAGAATGCTTACTGCTCCTCCAGAGGACCTGAGGTCATTTCCCAGCAACCATGTCGGTGGTCCACAACCACCTGTAACTCTAGTTCCAGGACCATCACCCTCTTCTGGCCTTTGTGAGCCCACACACATGTGGCACACACAGAGATATACATACACATAAATAAAATTTTTAAAAGAATACACTGAGATTCTGTAAGGAGATAGCCATAATCACCTAGGGTGTGCACAGACAGTTCTTGCTGGACCAGTTCCTGCCATGATAAATACCATCCATCTTCATCCATCACTTGGCAACGTGCCGTAGGAAAAGCCTGTCCCTTCTTCCCCCACTCAAGTATTTACATTGGCACACCTCCATCTTACTGTATTGAATGAGGAGCTTCTGAAATTAACAATCATTAACACTTGTTTTGAGTTGCCCAATGTGGATCCTATAATTCATTTCCACCCTTGTTTCTTACATTCTGGCTCAGAAAGGTATTCTCAGCTCATCTTGCCCTTTCCTGCTCTAACCTCAAAGTAACTCATTTCCTTTTCCCAGGGTCCTGAATTCTATTTAGTGGAAACTCTGGTATTCAGTACCCAGAATCTGGACAAGCATGTTCCAGACATCAGTGCACTGAGTTAAGGAATATGTATATGCAAACACAGGTGAACATCAATATGTACATAGGCTTCTATGAATATTTTTTAAATGACTTAAGCCGGGCAGTGGTGGCACATGCCTTTAATCCCAGCACTGGGGAGGCAGAGCCAGGAGGATCTCTGTGAGTTCGAGGCCAGCCTGGTCTACAGAGTGAGATCCAGGATAGGCACCAAAACTACACAGAGAAACCCAGTCTTGAAAAACCAAAAATAAATAAAAACAAAAAATAAAAATGACTTAAAGCTGATCTCCAACTCCAACCCAACACTGTGGAACCCCAGTCTTATTCTGCTCTGAGTTCCTTTGTGTCTGTGTTCACGTTGGTGCAGAGTCATATGCCAGAAGTTAGCCTCGGGCATCCTTCCTGTCTGCAGATGTGTATGCCAGAGGTTAGCCTCGGGCATCCTTCCTGTCTGTGCAGGGTCATATGCCGGAGGTTAGCCTCAGGAATCATTCCTGAGTATGCAGGTGTGTATGCCAGAGGTTAACCTCTGCATTATTCCTTAGCAGCTGTGTCCCTTGTTTTTTGAGACAGAGCATCTCACCAGGACTTGGACCAGGTCACCACTGAGGCTAGCCCAGCTCCTGCTGCCCACGAGCTGGGATTAAAAGCATGTGTCACCATACTCAGATCTTTGACATAAGTGCTAGTGACCAACTCAGGTCACTTGTCTGACAGCTACCTCCCCAGCCCTGCAGTCTAGAGCTTTTAAGATTTATTAGTGTGTGTATGTGTGTACACGTGTATTACAGCATACATGTAGAAGTCAGAGGAAAATTTTGCAGGACTCAGTTTACCCATCTATTTTTTTAAGGCCAGGTCTCTCTTGTTTCTACCACAGCACTAGCTGATTCTCCTGACTCTCCCTCGCTCCTCATCACACAAAGCTGGGTCACAGATGCCACCACCATATCCAGCTTCTTACAGGGTTCCCAGAATGGAGGTCAGCTCACTGGTCCTGGGCACCAAGCACTTTATCCACCCAGCCATCTCCCCAGCCCACTTTCTGTACTTCGTAATCCTTTTCTGCAGTGGTAGAAAACTAGTCCCCGTATTTCACTCTTTTTAAGATTTTATTTTTAATTATGTGTCTGTGAGTACAGACGCCATAAAATCCCTAGAAGGGCATTGGGTCCTGGAGTTATAGGCAGTTGTGAAGCACGTGATGTGGGCACTGGGAACCAAACTCAAGTTCTCTGCAGGAAGAGTACGCGCTCGCCTGCGGAGCATCTGGCCGAGTTCTCAGATGCTGGTTAACAGCCCGGATCACGTGTCCAGGAGACAGTGACTTCCATTTTTGCTTCCACCATTGCTGTTTTGCATGTTCTTCCAAGCTTTTCGTTTTGTTTTGTTTTGTTTTGTTTCACTTAGGTGGAGTTTCTGTTTCCATTAAGATTTAAGAAAAACAAAACAGAACAAAAAACAACTTTAGCCAGGCGGTGGTGGTACCCACCTTTAATCCTAGCACTTGGAGGTAGAGGCAGGTAGATTTCTGTGAGTTCGAGGCCAATCTAGTCTACAGAGTGAGTTCCAAGACAGCCAGGGCTACATACAGAGAAACCCTATCTCGAAAAACAAAACAAAACTTTAGTGTGTGTGTGTGTGTGTGTGTGTGTGTGTGTGTGTGTGTGTGTGAGAGAGAGAGAGAGAGAGAGAGAGAGAGAAAGACAGAGACAGAGACAGAGAGAGAAGAGAGGTGGCGGGAGAGGTGAGGGGGACGTGCATGTACTTGCCCCAGCAAGTGTGTGGCCAAAGGACAGCACTGAGGAGTCAGTTTTCTCCCATCAAACTCAGGTCCGCCGCTCGCTCAGCAAGCACCTTCATCTGCTGGGCCTGGTGATTTTCTCTCTGGTCCAACACCCGCTGTGAAGTGTTTGTAGGCTCTTCCCAGTGTTCAGCTCTACACCAGGCCTTAAAGGATCTTCAGAGAAATTTCTGTCCAAGCTGTGCGTTCATTTTCAGCTACTTCCTTATCTGAAACAGGAAGCTCCTTCTCAGTAAATGATGTGCACATGACATTTGTATGGATCTGGGTTGTTTTGTTTTTTTTTTCCTTGCTAGTCTTTACTGGTTTTGGAGATTGTGGAGAAATTTCTGTTTGGATGTACAGCATTATGTCAGCTACCTAGAGGTCCCCTCCATGTATGATTTTTTAATGAGTCAACACATTCAATGACATCATGGCTTTTATCTGGATATGAAAAGTAAATTCCTATGACATATGACATATATAAGGTTTTACAATATCTGACACAGAATTATAGGAATTGCTACATACTATAAATCTCAAAAATCTGGATTGTTTTATTTAAAAATGATAATTTCCTCAACCATGGAATGCTAGGGTTAAAATGTTAGGCCTTCTTTACTGGGCCAGTTTCAATTCAAACACTAATAGTTTTCTTTTCAATGTCGTCCTAAACTTGAACCAGTCCTCAGGTTTTTTCTATTGTTGCCAGATTCATGAGGTTTCTAAACAACAACAAAAAATTGTCTTCAGAAATTAAGTGGAGCAAAGTTGCAATAAGAATGGTATCGCTTCTCTCTGTTGTATACGAGCTTAATTCCCTGGTGTGTAGGGCAGCAGTTTGTGTTTTAGGACTAAAAAGACAGTCGTATTTGAAAACTTACAGGAGTTTGGCATCCAATCCAGATCTGCAGCAACCCGCAGCCATACTGCAGGCCAGATGGAGGAGCCATCTCTTTTACAGCACTGAGCAGCTGTCTCCTCTCGGTGCTCACATGCCTGGAGTGAAAACCCACAGCCTGCCATGTGCCCAAGCAAGTAAGAGGCATAGAAATCAGATTCTTCCCAGCTTCCTCTGGTTTGACTTCTAAAATACTTCTGAGGGCCAGAGAGATGGCTCAGCAGGTAAGGATGCTTGGGATCCACATGAGTGGAAGGGGAGAATTAAGGCTTGTAAGCTGTCCACTGACCTCCACACAGACACCACAGTATGTGTGCATGATAAATAAAGTTTATAAGTAAAATGTAATTTTTTAATTTTGTGAATATATTTTGTTGTTATTGTTGTTGTTTTGAGACAGGACCTCTCCATGTAGCCCTGGTTAATCCTGGAACTCTTGATGTAGATCAGGCTGGCCTCAAGCTCACAGAGATCCACCTGCCTCTGACTCTGGAGTGCTGGGATTAAAGGTGTGTGCCACCATGCCCAGATTTAAATGTATTCTAAAGACATGAACTAACTTAAAGGAGTCCCAGCTAGTTGTGGTCTTGTGTCTGTGGAATAGGGAACTTCATTTCAACTTTTCTTCTACTCACAAACACTTTACTGCGTGGTTTGCACACAGAATGCAAACAGTTTTAGATTATTTGATCTAAAACTCAGTAGAAAGGTATCATTTCAAAAACAGCACTGAGAGCTGAGGACCTGCTCAGTGAAGAAGAGCACTTCCTATGCAAGCACAGGACTTGCATCTGAATCCCCAGCACCCACGGAAGAAGCCAGGATTAGCTACACATGCTCGTAATCCCAGCACTGGGGGACAGACAGGCAGATCCAGAGCTTGCTGTCCAGGCAATCTAGCCAAATGGTGAGCTCATGGATTTCTGAGAGACCATGTTTCAAGGCAATAAAGCAAAGAGCAATAGAGAAAGACACCCAACTTCCTGTTCCAGTCTTTGCAGGTGCGCATACACACACACACACACACACACACACACACACACACACACACGAACACACACCTACACTATACCATACACACAGCAAGACACATCACTGGTGCTCAGCATGTGGCACATACCTTAACCTCAGCACTCAGAAGGCAAAGGCAGGAAGAACATGGATTTGAGGCTAGCCTGGGCTTATAAAACGAGACCCTGTTTCAAAAACCAAAAAGACTGGAGAGATGGCTCAGTGCTTAAGAGTATTCTTACTCTTCCAGAGGACCTATGCCAGGCAGCTCACAAACATTTGTAACTCCAGCTACAGGGAGATCCAGCCCCTCTGGCCTCCAAGGACATGCGTGTGCACACGCACATGTGCAACACACACACACACACAAATTAAATTAAATTAATTCTATGGGTCCAGAGAGATGGCTCCATGGTTAAGAGTGCCTGATGCTCTTACAGAGGACCTGAGTTCAGTTCACAGCATCCACAGTGGGTGGTTCACAGCGTCCTGTGAACTCCAGCCCCAGGGGATCAGATGCCTTTGGCCTCCACAGGCACCTGCACTCGAAAGCACATACTTCCACAGAGACACATAATTAAAAATAATAAAAATAAATCTAAAGCTTAATTAATAGATTAAATAAATAGAATAGCAAGTGAGCCTCCCTGGGTTAAACCACACACACACACACACACACACACACACACACACACACACACCACACACACACCACACACACACCACATGTGGTTCACCTCTTTCTGCTGTGCACTAAATCAGAGCCTAAAGAGGGTAGGTAGGAAGTTTGGACTCAGGGGCTCATCCCAGAAGACAAACGGGAGAACAGATGGTCGGTCGTAAAGCAACCCCAGCTCTCCATCACTCTGGTTCTCCCAGAATTAAACATTTAAACCGCAACGATTCTCACATATATCCATAAAAAGCAGGAAAACAGAAAAGGTATGCAAATTCTCCTGAAACTCACATCGCTCTCATGGAGATGGAATTAATCTGAGCCTCCATAAAATCATGGGGTGTGAAGATCAATCTTTTTGCACAAAATTAGCATGTGACCCAGAGCTCCTAGTGCTTCCTGTCCCTCAGATGGAAACTATTTTTGCAAGGGAGATGGTTTTTCAGGCTGGCTGAGCCTCAGCTGGATGGCAATCTTCTGCTCACATCATCTACTGGACCAATTTTTAAAATGCTCGTTTTGATAGCAGGAGCCAAGAGCAGCTATAGATTAAACAGACCTACAGAGCCCTTGGACTCGATTGCACTGGGAAATTTCACTGCAGAATGTACTCAGGGATCCATTCACAGAAAGACATTAAGCAGTGTGGCTCCAGTCTCGGCTTAAAGACTCTGCAGGGTGGTGAAAGAGGAGAGAGGAGAAAGAAGAACAGACAGAGGTGCAAAGAAAAACAGGGATGTGCACGCCTCTCCATCTTTAGAGTGAATGAGCCTGGCACCATACTCGAGGGAAGAAAAGAAACAGTCCGTATGTGTAAAGGGGACCAGCCTGGCACAACACTGCACAAGAGAATCCGTGTGAGGTTAAGTTATTGCTTTCCTTGGGAGAACAAACACATTTGCAAAAGTGACCTGGTTCCAAATAAAACAAAAGATCGCTTAACAATTCAGTCTTGATGGATGTGAAAGTCGGACACATTATCAATGGCAAACTGAAGCCTTCGATCCCAGTACTGTTGCCAGCACAGGCTTTTCTTGCTGTGGCTTCACTCAGTGAACAGCACGCCATTAAGAGACTAAGCTGGACAAGTAGTCAGTCCACCTTCCTGACATGATGAAGAACAGAGATTGTGAGAAAAACCAGAGCTGAGGAAATCCAACATGGAAATATAGGTTTCATTTCTATCCTTTACTTAGGGCCAAGCTAAAATGGGTTAGAAGGGCTCAGTGGGTACGAGTGTTCACTGTGCAAGCATGAGGATCTGAATTTGAATCCCAGGACCCACATAAAAACCTGCACCTTTCTGCTGGGTACTGGCTGCTTACTGTCCAAATGGGCAAGTTCATGAAACCCGGAACCGTGGTGCCGGTCCTGGCTGGACGTCACTCCAGACGCAAAGCTGTCATGGTGAAGAACACTGGTGGTGGCACTTCAGACCGCCCTTACAGACATGCCCTGGTGACGGGAATTGACCGCCATCCCCGAAAAGTGACAGCGGCCATGGGCATGAAGAAAATCGCCAAGAGATCAAAGATCAAGTCCTTTGTGAAAGTTTACAACTACAGTCACCTCCTGCCCACAAGGTACTCTGTGGATAAACCCTTGGACAAAAGTGTTGTTAACAAAGATGTCTTCAGAGACCCAGCCCTGAAACACAAGGCCAGACGGAAGGCCAAGGGCGACACAAGACAGGGAAGAACTGACCGGAGCCATAAGCCTAAGCGACCCTTGGCACACACGCCACCATATTGGGGCTTCTCTCCTCTTTTCTTAGATCTAGGCCTTGCTTAAGTCTCCATAGCACCAGCACCTCTTCTCACAGACACCAGAACCTCTTCTCAGATATCAGGTGACAGAGCTGCAGTTAGGCAATTAGGCAGTTAGGCAAGAGTAGATAGATAACCCCCAGAGCAACATTCCCTGCTGGCTGAACAACCCATGACTAAAGTCCACTCCCTGCTTGCAACCCCCTTTGCCCCGCCTATATATGCCTAAAGAGGAAAATAAAATTTTGGAGCTTGATCAGACATCCTGTCTTGCTCTCATTCTTTGCATCTCTTGTCCTTCTCATTCGCCAGCCCTCCCTTCAGGTCCCTGTTAAAGACCCCGCTGGCCGGGGCAAAGAACAAATAGTTTTTCCAGAAGCTTTGCTTTTAGGTATATTTTTATTTCCATCATTAAAATTTTTTTTAAGGGCTGGAGAGATGGCTCAGAGGTTAAGAGCACTGACTGCTCTTCCAGAGGTCCTGAGTTCAATTCCCAGCAACCACATGGTGGCTCACAACCATCTGTAATGAGATTTGGTGCCCTCTTCTGGCCTACAGGGATACATGCTGTATACATAATAAATAAATCTTAAAAAAAAAAAAAAAAAAAAAAATTTTTTTTAAAAAGGAACTGCACATTAACCTATAATCCCAGCACTGTGGGGGCTTTCTGACCCCAAGCTAGCTCCAAGTTCAGTGAGGAAATGGTAGAGAGTTACAGAGTGGGACAGATTTCTGCCTCTGGCTTCCAAGAATGTCCACATGCACACACACACACACACACACACACACACACACACACACACACGTTAATCATAATAAATTATGAAATAGTAAGATTTTTGTTTTGTTTTGTTTTGTTTTGTTTTGTTTTTTGGTTTTTCAAGACAGGGTTTCTCCGTGTAGTTTTGGTCCTGGATCTCGCTCTGTAGACCAGGCTGGCCTCAAACAGAGATCCGCCTGGCTCTGTCTCCCGAATGCTGGGATTGAAGGCGTGAGCCATCACCACCCAACTGGAATAGTAAGATCTTATCTGAGCCTTGTAACTTTTTTGCCTTGTTTGGTTTGAGGCAGCACCTCACTAAGTAAACCAGGCTGGCCTATAACTATAGAAACTCATGTCTTTGGCATCCATTTCCCAGTTACTGATATTACAGAGACTCAATTTCCTTATTACTAATAAAACAAGAGACACTTGGGTATAAGACTGAGTGCTGGGTTTGGGGCTGGGAGAGGGGTGAGGTAAGAAACTCCTTCCTTCCAGCTTCAACATAGCTTCCCACTTCCTTATACTGGAGCTGGTAGCACAGCCTCGCCTGATTTTCTCAGCTGTTGGTAATTCAACTGTTTGACTTTGGGGAGAGCTCTCTAGAGCAACGGTTCTCAGCCTTCCCAAGGCTGCGACCCTTTAGTACAGTTCCTCATGTTGTGGTGACCCCCAACCGTAAAATCATATTCAGCGCTACTTCATAGCTGTAATTTTGCTACTGTTATGAATCATAGTGTAAATATCTATGATTTCTGATGGCCTTAGGTAACTCCGGGAAAGGGGGGGTCTCGACCCACAAGTTGAGAACCACTGCTCTAGAGGCCTGCACTGCATCTTTGCAGGCGGCCAGATTTGTCGCAGAGAACCGAGCAGGAGCCACAGACACAGCTCCACGGCACTGCCTATCACAGCCTGGAGAACTGTTTCCAGCAGCCTCCGCTAATTCTCTCTCTCTCTCCCCCCCCCCCCTCTCTCTCTTTAAGATGTAGTTAATTTTATGAGGATGGGTGCTTCATCCTCCTGTGTCTGTGTGTGCACCATGTGTCTGCAGTGCCTGGGAGGCCGGAAGAGGGCATCAGATCCCCTGGCACTGGAATTACAGATGGTTGCGAGCTCCCATGTGGATTCTGGGATTCAAACTCCAGTCCTCCGGAAGAGGAGCCAGAGCCATTAACCACTGAGCCATCTCTCCAGCCCAAAGACAAAATTCTACACTGGAAAGAATTTCGGGCTGGTGTCTATCAAGAACATATTTTAACAGGGATTTAAGCACAAGAGTTAAAGTGGGGTGCCCTGGGAAAGGATAAGACATGCCTATGTGTGGGAGTGGGCTTCTCAAGAGTGTCTTTACAACAGCCATATATGATTTGGGTGGCTTCTGGGGTTATAGCTCAAAGGATTACTAAGCCCTCCCCCTTTTGGGGGTAAATGAGGTCATAGCGTAGCTTCTGATGTAGAAAAAGGAAACTCTGGGTCACATGGGTTGCAGAAGAAAGCTAAGACATATAAACAAAGTCGATGTCGTGTTTGGGTTTCCCAGAAGACTGTAGGAACACATCTGGAAATGGGGGAAGGCCATACTTGGGCCTTAAGCATGGTCTGTTGCTATTCTAACATTCTGAAGCACCCCTACATAAAAAGATTAGCATCTCTATGTAGACAATCTACACAGAAGGTTTTGTTAATTATTCTAGAATTTTTTAAATTCGCATACAAGGTATCATCTATCGTTGTGGTATTTTTGAACAAAAAAGATGTTTTAGCAGATTCTCTTTCTCCTCATCTCTTTCACCCACGTGCTCCCATACCCTCTTACGACTCCTCTCCCTTCAGTCTCCTGCCCACCTTCAGGTCACGTGTGTCCTTTTGCCTCCCCTGCCCCAGCACTTCTTTCTACTCTCACACATGTATACATCATAAGCTAAGATCTACAAAGAGCGAGAACATGCAGTTTTCATCTTTCTGAATTCGGGCCACATTGCTTAATATTATACTTTCCAGATCCGTTCATTTTCTTGCATGTTTCATGATTTCATCTTTCTCTTTTTTTTTTAAAGATTTATTTATTTATTATGTATACAGTGTTCTGCATGTATGTATTCCTACATGCCAGAAGAGGGCACCAGATCTCCTTATAGATGGTTGTGATCCATTATGTGGATGCTGGGAACTGAACTCAGCAGCTCTGAAAGAGCTCTTAACCTCTGAGCCATCTCTCCAGCCCCAATTTCTTCTTTCTTTACAGCTGAATGAAATCCCACTGTGTATACAATTTCATGACCCTTTCATGAGCTGGCAGATATCTAACTGGTTCCATTTTCTAGCCATTGTGACCAGAGCAGCAATGGACATTGATATGCAAGCATCTCTGTAGTCTGGCATGGAGTCCTTTGGGAAAATGCTCAGGAGTGGCTATATATACCCAGAAGTGGGTATATATGCCCAGGAGTTGGGTATATATGCTGAGGAGTGGTATATATGCCCAGGAGTTGGGTATATATGCCTAGGAGTGGTACACATGCTGAGGAGTTGGGTATATGTGCCCAGAAGTGAGTATATACGCCCAGGAGTGTTATATATGCCCTGGAGTAGTATATATGCCCAGGAGTGGTATCAAAGGTCACAAGGTGGTTCTGGCTTTAATGTTTTAGAAACGTCCTCAATGATTTCCATAATGGCTGCACTGGTTTACATGCCCACCAGCATTGAGTAAGGGATTCTCTTTCCCAGCTTTCTCATCAGAATTCTCTAAGCTGATGAGACTCCAAAGTGAGCAGGCCCTTCCCATGTCTTCTTCATTTTCTCTGCCTTTCTATCCTGCCTCAGACTAACACGGGGAAATGGAGGCACCGTAGAGATGGCTGGAAGCTGAGGCAACCACAGATGCAGCTGGGACCAACACGGCCAAGAAAGATGGCTGCTAACTGTCCTCTGCTTAATAATAATGGCATCTTCACATCATTAGCCCTAAGAAGTATTCCCATCATGAATCTGATATTATTCCACATCACAAAAACCCCACAGAAGAGAACAAATCCCTATTCTAGAAAATCCTGACCTGTTCTAAGAAAAAGATTTAGACGAATTGCCTGTCTATGTTTTCTAAAACAGTAGTCTGCTTCTAGGGGAATAAAAAGAACTTCTGGACCAGCAAACACAGAAGTAGCAAAGGTCTGAGCAATGATCTGAACCACACAACCAGAAGGGACAACATGGCTAGGCCAGCTCTTCACTTCTGCTTCTTACTGTATTTGAATGGGAGCTTTGGGGTACATGCAGAGGGGTTTTGTCTACAAGATCAGAATGATAGGGCTCTGCTCACTTAAACTAAATCATCAATTACTATAGTATTTTTAAAAATTCCTTAAAACTCTGCATGGGACCCCAAGAGCATTTTGAAAATGTATGGAAGACTGGTTCTTGTCCACTTACCAGAGAGCCTGGCCTTTAATGAAACAGGCCTTGGGTTTCTACCTTTTCTACGGAGAGCTAACACAGACAAAGAATCAACAGGCACTAGGGTAATTTTCCTTAAGAAAGATTTCAAAAGAAAAAAGCACTCACCCATAAACATCAAGAAAAACATTTTTTTTTTTTGCTTACTATCAAAAGTGTGAGTTCACCCAAAGGTAAAATCAGTTAATTGCCTGTCTTTCTGGGCAATGGAAAGAATAAGTGCATACATTGCTGGCCTGCTTACAGAACACTGTTTATAAAACATTTAATGCAGTGCTTTCTTGCCAATTAAGAGTGAGGGTAGGATTTACCCTTCAGTTTTAATATCTTCACCTGACTCTCATATACGAGGTGATATGAGCCAAAGGGATTAAGGAAACCATTGGCTACATATCTGTGCAAAACTATCTCCCTGGAAATTATCTTCAGAGTAAAAGGAAATGGTATTGGGGCTTGAATGAGGGATTGGCTAGATTTCCTCTGCATATAATCAGTCCAAGCTGGAACGTGTTTTTATTTGTACTGCCAATATCTGATTATCTGGCCATCACAGAGGTTCTTTGAGCTACCTAATACCTTACCAAAGCACTCTATCCTGACCAGAGGGGTTAGGGCAGATCTCTAGGTCACAGTACTCTCTATCCTTACCAGAGGGGTCAGGGCAGACCTTTAGGTCATATACTCTCTATCCTGACCAGAGGGGTTAGGGCAGACCTTTAGGTCATATACTCTCTATCCTGACCAGAGGGGTCAGGGCAGACCTTTAGGTCACATACTCTCTATCCTGTCCAGAAGGGTTCAAGCAGACCACTGGGCCACAGTACTCTCCATCCTGACCAGAGGGATCAGGGCAGACCTCTAGGTCACAGTACTCTCTATCCTAACCAGAGGGGTTCAAGCAGACCACTGGGTCACAGTACTCTCTATCCTGACCAGAGGGATCAGGGCAGACCTCTAGGTCACAGTACTCTCTATCCTAACCAGAGGGGTTCAAGCGGACCACTGGGTCACAGTACTCTCTATCCTGACCAGAGGGATCAGGGCAGACCTCTAGGTCACAGTACTCTCTATCCTAACCAGAGGGGTTCAAGCAGACCACTGGGTCACAGTACTCTCTATCCTGACCAGAGGGATCAGGGCAGACCTCTAGGTCACAGTACTCTCTATCCTAACCAGAGGGGTTCAAGCGGACCACTGGGTCACAGTACTCTCTATCCTGACCAGAGGGATCAGGGCAGACCTCTAGGTCACAGTACTCTCTATCCTAACCAGAGGGGTTCAAGCAGACCACTGGGTCACAGTACTCTCTATCCTAACCAGAGGGGTTCAAGCAGACCACTGGGTCAAAGTACTCTCTATCCTAACCAGAGGGGTTTAAGCAGACTACTGGGCCACAGGGTAACAGATGCTAAAGGGTTTGCAGTCATTAGACCCTCAAAGAAATGGGAAGATTTGGGGGGTGTCCTCTCTCAGTTAGGTCTGAAAGCAATGGAGAATCCCTTAGCATTTCATTTTCCAAGGAGCAGGAGTTTCGTGCATGAACGACTTTGGGAACATGGAACGAAGCATGTACTGTTGGCAAGAACAAAAGGCCTGGGCTCCACACAGGAAAATTTACAGGAAGGAGACACCAAGTTCAATATTTAAAACATCTGGTACAAGACACAATCACAGAATAAAGCGTTGCTGTGATCAGCCTTTCAAACACCTCTTACATCTTGTGGTTGCTTCACTGGGATCACAGAACACCAGATACTGTGGATCTTGGATTTTCACAGTTGGAATGTGGGCCGGTTTCACAGTCTGTCTGTTAAGTGCAGTTGGGACACTGACTGAGCAAGAGTGGAGCCCTGAGACGTAGAGTGGAGAGCCCGTCGGCACTGCCGGGCCCTTTAAACCAATAGGCCCTCATTGCCAGATTCAAGAGCTCCCTCTTTGAGTTCATGTGTGGTGAGGGATATACACATATGTATATGTTTATGAGGATGTGCACACATATGCCATTTCATGTGGAGGCTAGAGGTCCATGTTAGGTGTTTCCCTTCATTGCTCCTCACCTTATTTTTGAGACAGAGTCGCTCTCTAAGCTGAAGCTTACCAATTCAGCCAGGCTGGCTGGCCAATGAGCTCCAGGGATCCCCCTGCCTCTGCTTTCCCAAAGCGGGACCAAGTTTCCCATGTCCCACTCCTCTTTCTTCTATACCTACAACTAGAGACTTTTGCCACCACACCATGCAGAGGCAAACTGCAAAGCCAAACCATGAAGTATACAACAGAAAGAAAAGTTACCAGAAGTGGTTAATTCATAACATCAGAAAGCTGGAGAAATGTACAAAAATGGAGTATGAGGAAGCTACATTAAAATCACATGGTTTCTTCTTTTATTTTTTATTGGATTTATTCGTGTGTGTGTGTGTGTGTGTGTGTGTGTGTGTGTGTGTACCACACATGTGCTGTGCATGTACTTGGAGGCCAGAAGATGGCACAGGTCCTCTGGAGGTTACAGGCATCTGTGAGCCACCCCACAAGGGTGGTGGGAGTCAAGCTCAGGTTAATACTAGGGCATCTCCCCAGCCCTAGACTAATTCTCTTAATTTTCACAATGCCGCATCAAGATGGATGCTGTCATGATTCCACAGATGGCAGAAATCAGGCAAAGACACACGCAGCTGCTAGGTGTGCAAAGCTGGAAATTCAAGGAATGAAGATTTGTTCTGTTTTTATTATATTTACGTATTTATTTAGGGGAGGCACACGTGTGCCATGGTGCACAGGTGGGTGTCAGAAGACAACATGGAGTAATCCGTTTTTCCTTCCATCACCAGGAGGGCCCAGGGACCACACTCAGGTCATCAGGCTTAGTAGCAAGTGCCTTTTCCTGCTGAGGCATCTTGTAGGTTTGTGGTTTGGTTTGGTTTGGTTTGATTTTTTTGAGACAGGGTTTCACTGTGTAGTTTTGGTGCCTGTCCTGCATCTCACTCTGTAGCCCAGGCTGGCCTCAAACTCAGAGATCTGCCTGCTTCTGCCTCCCGAGCGCGGAGATTAAAGGTGTGCACTACTACCGCCCAGCCAGGTTTTTTTTTTTTTTTTTAAGATTTATTTTGTGTGTTTGCCTGCATGTATGTGTGCGATGTGCATGCATGGTGCCCACGAAGGTCAGAAGACAGAGTCCATTCCCCTGGAACTGGAGTTACAGATGTGACTGTGAGCCACCATTTGGATGCTGGGAACCAAGCCAGGGTCCCCTGCAAAAGCAACAAATGCACTGTCTGCAGCCCCTCTGGGTTTATTTTTTGAGGTAGGTCACATGTAGCCAAAGATTACCTTGAACTCCTGATCCTCCTGTCTCCACCTCCCAAGTGCTTGGATTTGAGGTGTGTACCACCACACCCAGTTTTCTGTGGTGCTACAGACTGAATCCAGAGCTAGGTAGGCACTCTACCAACTGAGCCACACCTCCAGACCATAATTTGTCGGTCTGACCAACAGGTAGGGTGGAGGCGGACCGGTCCAGCGGGTCTTTCCCTTGGGGCTGAGCGGGATGATGAGTGTCGATGGCCCAGACTCCCCATTCCACCGGAGAGAAGCACACTGGGCCGGGAGTCTTGTCAGAAGCAGGAACTCGCTTTATTGCATCAGGAGTGAACTTATATAGGTTTGGGGGGGGGGGGGTATGGGGTAAGGATAGCGGGCCAATGAGATGATGCCATCTCAGCAGTTACTAGGCAGAGGCGATTCTAGGTCAGGTAGTGCTGAGTCACTCATATGTAGAAGACATGTCCAAGGACAGGTGGCCAAACTCAAGCTAGGCTCAGGAAGTTACACTGGGCCTCATGCCTGGGCCTTACGGGACACAACAATAATTGAGATTTGAGACCAAGCAGTCTTATTCCAGACCTATACTCTTTAAACCTCTGTCCTAGGCTGTGTTCCCAAAATAGGAAAACAAAAATTGAAAGATGCTAAGTAATCTCCCCCAACCCCTCTGTGTGCATGTGTGTGTGTGTATGTGTGTATGTGTGTGTGTGTGTGTGTGTATGTGTGTGTGTGTGTATGTGTGTGTATGTATGTATATGTGTGTATGTATGTGTGTGTATGTATGTGTGTGTGTGTATGTGTGTATGTGTGTGTGTGTATGTGTGTGTGTATGTGTGTGTGTGTATGTGTGTGTTTGTATGTATATGTGTGTATGTATGTATATGTATGTATGTGTGTATGTATGTATGTATGTGTGTGTATGTATGTATGTGTGTGTGTGTGTGTGTGTGTGTGTCTTTCACACACACAATTTGTTTTTTGAAACATAGTCTATGTCCTCAAACTCGTGATCCCCCTGCCTTGGTCTCCCAATTGCCAGGATGAGCTACACCCAGCACCAGCACCCCGTGCTCTCTGCGGAGCCCCTTTCCTACTTCACTCAGTTATTTGGGGTTGCTTTCCATCCCTTCCAGAAGACATGACAGGAGAAGACAGAACAAAACCTTTCACACAGAAACAGATGAGAAGAATCTGTCCAAAGAACGCAGGAATGCGGCCCCAGGACTCTTGCTCAGCCATCTGCTCACATTCCTCGCTTGAAGCCAGCGGGCTCGGGCTCGCTTCCCCTTCGCTGGCTTAGCTCCACACACAGGTTTTCTGCAGGCTTCTATCTTTAGCCCCTGGTGGGAGGTACCTGGAGGTTAACTTGGCACTCACCTTGCTTCCTGAGCCCCCTCACAGATCCATCTGGTCTTAAGTCTGAGTGGCCCACACTTTGGGCAAAACGCTTTGGCTTTTTCTGATTTTGGTGAAGTATTTCAGGCATACAGAACGATGTCAGCATCCACGCAGCCTCAGAAATGAGAGTGACTGCGTCAGTGGGAACCCCATGAACTCTGCACCATCTGCTGTTTGCTCCGTCTCAAATTCCCCACCACCCTGAACTTGGCATACAGAGATGGGAGACCTCCAACGGGAGTCTAAGAACAGTACACATCACTACGTGCCTTTAGACTTCACAGAAATGATGTCACATTGTGCAATTCTATGCTTCCAGCTACTGACACAGGTTGACAAAAGGAGCGCAGCTGTTACCATGACATCCAGGGGCCCTGGTCTTCATCCCACCCCTTTGCCCCAGAGGCAATGATGTCCCCTGACTAGCCTGGCCACTTGCCTCCCTTCTCCACAGTTGCTGGATTCCCAGATCTGGGCTCTCTTAGCTTTACATGCTCTTTGGCATAACAATGTGTGTATACAAGGTCACTTCCCCCATTTAGTGTCTTGAAAAGTCTTTCTACAATGGTAAATGCAGCAGCATTTGCTCAGTTTCTACTGTGATACAGTACACTGTGTGATGTATGATAACTCTACACCGTGTCAACTTTTCTGCTGGAACGATTTCATTCCATGGCTTATATTCATATTCTCTAGTTCTCCTTTTTTTTCTGAGATAGAATCTTACCATGTAGCCCAGGCTTGCCTTTTTCTCCCATTACAAGTAAGGCTGCTGGAAGTGCATGTGGCCATTGGGCCTATGGTCTCTATGCACAAGAACTACTACCTAATCGTTATCTTGTTGTGTAATTCTGTTACTGAGATAGTAACCTTGGTATGTTCTCAATCTAAATTTCCACCCAGCCCCCCAGGATTTGCCCTCTGCTCCTCCCACCTCCGGATGAGCAATGCGAGGAGGCAGCCTCAGAAGGAATCGCAGGGACCTTGCATGGAAGGGGGTTCCGGGTCCACTGTCATGCCCCACCTCGGTGTGCATTCCATCCTAGCTGTGGGTTTTGGACACCTTCCTTGGCAGCAGCCTCCCACATCTTACAGCTCCCTCTTAGCCTCTTCCTGTACCTCTGTCGAGGGAAGAAAAAAGTCTTCCAGGCTCTTCCATACCATTCTTGCTGCTGAACCCGTTAAAGTACTGACTGCCTTATTCTGGCTCTTCCTGGACAAAGGGACTTGTCTGTCTGTCCGTTGAGACAGGGTCTCATTATATAGCCCAGGCTGCAATTAAATTCAGTCTCCTCCCACTTCAGTAGGGGTCAGACCTGCACTATCATGGCCAACCCAAAGGGACCTTTCTGTCTCCTGCAGTTTCACCAACAGGAGAGGCAGAGAATAGTCCTGTTGCACAGGTCACTGGGGACATAAACAACACACAAAGCTGCCACTGCAGTGAAGTTAAATCTGTCCTGATGGTCCGAATTAGACAAATGCCTGGAATTACTAGGGAATCACACAACTGAACAGGTAACCTTAGAGAAATCCTGGCCAATGTGGCAGCCACTAGACATACATGGAGACTTGTGTTTAAAACATAACCAGTTAAAATAAGTCATTCAGAACTCTGAGTTCAAGGCCAGCCTGGTCTACAAAGTGGGTTCTAAGACAGCCAGGACTGTTACACAAAAAAACTCTGTCTCAAAAAGGAAGAGGAAGAAGAGGAGGAGGAGGAGGAGGAGGAAAGGAAGAAGAGGAGGAAAGGAAGCAGAGGAAGCAGGAGCAGAAGAAGGAGGAGAAGAAGAAGAGGGAGAAGGAGAAGGAGAAGAAATGAAGTTCAGGTTCACACAGCAGGTCCCTTTACACTCTGGTCAGAACAGACAAGAAGGCAGAGAAGCTGCCGTGCTCCCTAACCCCCTGGTTTGGCAGTGAAGGAGCTGAAATGAAGCAGACTTTGCATTTGACCATTAAAAACCCAGAAAGGCAAGGGGAGGGGGGGAGGGGGAGTGGGGGAGGTGGCGCACGCCTTTAATCCCAGCACTTGGGAGGCAGAGGCAGGCAGATCTCTGTGAGTTGGAGGCCAGCCTGGTCTACAGAGCGAGTTCTGGGACAGCCAGGGCTGTTAAACAGAGAAACTCTGTCTCAAAACACCAAAGAAGAAGGAGGAGGAGGAGGAGGAAGAGGAGGAGGAGGAGGAGAAGGGGAAGGGGAAGAGGAAGAGGAAGAGGAAGAAGAAGAGGAGGAGGAGGAGGAGAGAAGACAAGAGAAAAGAAAGAAAGAATGAACGAAAGAAAGGAAGAGAAAACAGGAAAAAAAAGCCATTCATGGGCCAATGAGATGGCTCAGCAGGTAAACCCCATGATGATGACCACTTTAGTTCAATCCCCAAGACCCACCTGGAGAACCAACTCTGAGAAGTTAGTTGTCCTCTGACTTCTATGCACTATGGCAACCTCATGCCTGCTTATATATATGTACGATAAATAAGTAAAATGTTTTAGAATTTTTTTTTGAGACAAGATCTCACTGTATATATATATGTACTCCTGGCTGCCCTGAAATTCACTACATGAACAGGCTGGCTTTGAATTCACACAGATCTGCCTGCCTCTGCCTTCCAAATGCTAAAATAAAAGCATGGGCCACCAAGCCCAGCCAAAAAAAACAAAACAAAACAAAACAAAAAAAACCTTTTCAATGAGCTGTTCATGCCTATAATCCCAGCCCCCTTGAGGGTGGAGTCAGGAGGATAAGAAGCCCAAAGTCATGAGTGACTACATAGTATGTTTAAGGTCAACCTGGGCTACATAGAGAGACCTCGTCTCCAACATAAAATTGAAAACTAAAATAACAGCTCTGTGCTGCTCCTGGCTGTTCAGTCTATCTTTGCATTTCTTTCTCCTCTTACTGTACCAGCCAAGAACGTATGCCCTCAGATACTGCCTGCAGTCTGTATTTCCACGACTCGCTGGAGCTGGTGGATTGGGGACCAGATGGGAGGGAAGGAAGGGAGATGAAGAAGGATGGAGCCTAGTGGACCTCCCCTCCCAGATCACCTTCAACAACATCTCCAGCCACACCTGTCTTCTACAGCTCCTGCTCACACCACCAGGCTAGCTACAGCTTCATCTCCTTAGAGTGACCCTGACCTCAGGGCTCCAGTAACACTGACTGGAGTGATGCCCTGCAGTCATAGCCAATATGGGGCTTGGCTCATCATCTCCTGTGACTTCCTGCAAGCAGTTCCAACATCTGCGTGAAACTTGGTTTCTGTGCTCCCAGCTGGTGGTGAACCAGCTCCATGTATCTGTTCATGCTGAGGTGGCAAGGCAGAGGAGTATCTTCCTCAGCTTCTGCAAAGTGTGCCCTGCAAGTTCACACAAGACTAAACCCTTCCCCTGAACTACATGTACACACGTGGCCTATGCTGTATTCAGTGGTAATCTGCATGTACACACATGGCCTATGCTGTATCCAGCTGTAATCTGCCATGTACACACATGGCCTATGCTGTATTCAATGGTAATCTGCATGTACACATGTGGCCTATGCTGTATTCAGCTGTAATCTGCATGTACACACGTGGCTTATGCTGTATCCAGCTGTGATTTTTTTTAAATGCTGTCTTTGAGTAAGAATACTCAAACAGCTAACAATGACAGCCCACCATGCTTATTTATCAGGGAGCAACTGATACTGTGTTCCTCTGTAGTATGAGATGATTCTGGTCTGATTCTATATTGTGCCTTGACCCAGGTATGGACAGATTTGCCCAAAATGACATTTTTGTCTGATTGGTCTCTGCAGGATGATCACACTTGGAAATTTATTTAAAAAGAAATCTGTGGGGCTGACAGCTCAGCAGTTAAACAACACTTACTGCTCTTGCAGAGAGGACTCAGATTGGATTCCCAGCACCCACATTGTTGCTTACAACCACGCATAACTCCAGTTCCAGGGGATCCAACAGACACACACAATGACCATACATGTATGCAGGCAAAACACTCATATATATATAGTCAAATAGAAATCTAAAAAAAGTTTTAATGAATAATTTTTTACATATCTCTTTCTACAATGCACAAAAGCCCCTTAGTGCCAGAAGTGCTTCATACTCTCTACTTCACACACACACACACACACACACACACACACACACACACACACACTACCATGACTCTGAAACCATTTAGTTGCGCACACTTCTGCTGCATTCACTCCCTAAGCTCAATATTGTATCACTTAACGGCAGGGTTAAACTCTGAGAAATGCATCATTAGACAACCACACCATAACAGCCAGTATTCGCAGAAACTATGATGGGCTTATGTCATTACATGATACGATCTTTATTTCTGCAGTGCTGGGGATCGAATCAGAGCCTTAGATTTGCTGGGCAAACTCTGCCACATGCCCCAGGTCCTTGATCGTGTAAATGCCTGACCAGCAGCCCAGGGAGGAGGCCTTTTCTGTCAGAGGGTCCCTGGGGCGTCTCCCAGTCTAGATCTTCTTTCACACTGTAGATACGATGTCTGCAGCTTATGGGTCTGACTGCCATCCCCATATATTGTGATCTCTTCAAGGGAAAGGACTGTGTCTCAGGCTGAATCTGCAGGGCTAAGAAAACAAAAACAACCTGCCACACAGTTCATGCTCTAATGTGCGGATGGAGTGAATATCAGAAGCGTCTGAGATTCACTGGCCACTTTCCCAAGTAGAGACAGATTCCATGGTCACAGGAACACCGTGAAATGACCCACATTACTTTTCCTGTGACAGTTCAGACTTGACCCACGTACGCTGGTGTCATGCATGCTTAATCCCAGAACTCAGGAGGCTAAGACAGGCAGGCTATTGTAATTTGGAGCCTGGACTACACAGCAAGATTTTGTGTCAGAAGACCAAAAAGAAAGAAAGAAGAGTGGGGGGGAGGGAGGATGGTGGGAGGAGGGGACAAGAGAAGAGCGGAGAATCTGACACAGGACCGAACCCTACACAGCAATCTAAGCATCCAACTTGGCCTCTTCTTATGCCACTACATTCCTGCGAGGCTTTTATTGGCTTAAGAAAACATCACTCTTCTTAGGGAGATAACTGTCTAAAAGTTCTTGGCTCTGAGGAAACAAATTAGACAAAGCCCTTCCTACTAGCTAGCTCGGGCAATGCTGTGCAAACACACGCCATAGTCCATGCACACCACCAGAGTTTTCCACAGCCCATGTGGAAACGGAGGTTCACGTTCCTTTCCATGTCGATTTCCTGAGCTTCCTCCACCAACTCTAATGCATATTTACTATGAAACGACTTTCGGGTTTTTGCTTTTTGTAGTATATGTAACTCTAAGGCATTGTTGAGTAAGCTTTTGATGGCAGTATTTTTACTACATCGCAATGAAACCACTATTTCATAAAAGTTATTTTCCAGCTCTTCTACCACCATCAGCTTCAAGTCCTCATATTTCAACTGGAGCCAGATGTGTTCCAATAGGTGTCTAGCCTCTTTCCCATAAATCCTCTGTCTTCCATAGCAGGTAGGTTTCCCAGCTCAGGAACTGGGACTTTGCCTCTTGTCTGATTTGGTTCTTAACTAGTTCGTCTGTCTTTGTGCCTAATAGAGTGAGACGTGACACCACTACCCTTTGTCTGCTGTCAGTCCTCACACTGTACTTTAATTCTCTTGGATTTTGATACAGAACAAACAGATTTAACCATTAGGAAGCAAACTGACCCATATTCCACACACTATGCCTCCAGTCATGTCTACACCCTTTGTACATGTACGAGCATGCAGGTGCCATGATCAGGGAATGACTTGCAGAACGTAGTTCTCTCCTTCCACCAGGTAGGGCGCAGTCATCAAACACGGGACCTCAGGCTTGGCTACAAGCACCCTAGCTCACTGAACCACAGTCACCAGCACAGCCCAGGTCCCCACTGACACTTAACACACTTACCTTGAAATAATTGTGCAGATGTCAGAAACAACCATCCCAAGCTCATGAATATGGCAATGGCTGTCTTGTTTAGAGACGACAGACAGACAGACAGACAGACAGACACACACACACACACACACACACACACACACACACACAGAATATAGAAATGAGTCACACTTTTTGTAAGTTTCTGCCCTCTTCTCCCCAACTTCAAAAGGAAGCACACCCCCATGCCCTGTTTTAGATTTCCCTCTTCCTTTGCGATGCCTGCCAGGGTCCCTTTCTTCACATCTTTTTAGTGGATGGTTACAGACACTGCTGGGATTTATAAAAAATCATTTCCTTTGCATTAGTGAAAAAAGCCTCTTGCTTGCCAACTCATTAGAAACAAAAGTTATGATTCTAATTTTGCTCTTCTCTCTTCTCATTCCAATCTTTACCTTATGTGCCTTTCATCCCACTTTTTCCAACCTAAGGACCAAGATCAATCTTTTCCCCCTGCTTCCCCAGGTCAGCCTTTAACCTTTGCACAAAATGGGAAAGCAGCAACTTCAAACATATTCACAGGCACAGTCAGCCCTCTCTGCTCTACCGTCTGTCAATCACTGATATGTGCTGAACAATGCTTCCCCATCTCCACTCTAGACTGAGCCCACAGAATTAAGCAATCTTTGTCCACTCAAGGATGTAACACTGACAGCTGAGCTGATTGACTTTGTAGAATTTTAAAAATCATCCTACTGATCAGCAGGCAGACGAAGGAAGCGTGGGAGATAACTAGGAGGTCATTGCAGCAACTACAGAACATCATCAGATCTGATGGAGGGAATCACAAAAGGCAATAACAGGGGGTGAAGAGATGGCTCAGTGGTCAACAGAACTTACAGCTCCTGCACAGGACCCGAGTTCTGCTTCGAGGACCCCGAGACCCTGGGCAATAAACTGACAAGACTCAATGATTAGGAATAAGGCCAAACAAGTTGGAGAAAATAACTCAAAGCTGGGCTTTTGTGGTTGAAAATGCCCTTTACAGAGAGAAGAAGAAGATGGGGGTTGGGGGTATTGAGACGGCTCTGCATCTTAGGGGAACTTGCTGCCAAGTCTAACAACCTGACTTCAATGCCCAGGGGACACACAATAGAAGGAGAGAACGGACTGTTGCATGTTGTCCCCTGACCTACACACACACACACACACACACACACACCTGAAGGTGGGTATAAAAACAAAAACAAAGAAGACAACCCAGAAAAAAAGAAATTTTTGCAGAAGCAAGATGGATTCCATTTTGGAAGACGCCTGTGTTAGTCACTTTGGGCTCACTGACAGAAAGGATAAGGTCCATGATGGGGGAAGGCGTGGCCATTGGTATGTGAGGATGCTTCCTGAAATAACACCTGAGTGTGTCAGGAAAGGAAAGGGGTTCAGCACTCCACTGGCTTTCTACTTTTTTCCTTTTTACTCAGCCTAGGATCCCAGTCCTTGGAATGGTACCACCCACAGCAGGGTGAGTCCTCACAGGCACACCTAAGGTGAGCCTTCTTAATCCTCAAGGCCTTTCTTCAGCCACAGCTACAAAGATCAAAGGAGAAGAAATGGTTTGGTAAATGGAGATGAGTTTCCAATGTACCTGAAGCCCTGGGAGTGACACCTGAGGATCTTGGGAGAAATTACTTTCCAGACATAAGGTTTAAAAGGAGAAAATGATAACCCCAAAACATTAGTAAGAATCACAGTCTCCAGACAGGAGGGGAGGAACTGGACTCCAAGAGATGAAATTTTAAATGCCTGTTGTCTCCAGAACTCTTTCCCTGGTGGGGTGGGGTTTGGTATAAGTAAACATCTATGCCCTCCTTATAGGGACCAATGACAAACCAAAGTTTAGCTCCACAAAACCCTTCTTGGGGAACCAATGAGTTTATTGGGCTAACTTACAGAGATAAAAGGTTTCTTGTGGAGCGGGGTGACAGCAAAGCAGCCACACCATGGAAATTCTCAGCCCTACATGGTTGATGATCTATCTCCCTGAAGCCGCAGAGATGGAGGCCTGCCCCTTCTGCTAACTTTCTGCTGACACTCCAGCACCTCCCACGAGTCACATGCAATTAGGGCAGGACCATACACAGCTGGCCAGGAGATGCAGGAGGGAGAGGCTGGAATTCAGGAGAGGCTCCAGTGACTCCCCAACCCATGTCTGTGAAGGAGCACCAAGTCCGCAGATCCCATCTCCACAGTCTCTTGAGCAGCCACAGCTGTTCTGATGTCATTCTGGGGGGTGGGGGGGATAGTGCTCTACACCACCTGTAAACAACCGACTGGGTCAGACAAACAAGCAAAATGAAAGCATGTCAATGAGAGGTGGGGTGTGTCCAGATGCTGTGGGAATCTGGACAGTCATCTGCTTCCAAATAGAGCCAGTTATTCCCATGAAAAAATGGAAAGCTAATGTTGCCAGAGCCTCTAGATTGTAACAACAGCAGACTACACAGTTTTTTTTTTCTGTCAAATTCATCAGTGCTTAAGTGCTGGCAATAATCTCATATTTTGCTTTGTTTTGGGGTGAGAGGGTGACTCTAGGTATGGGCCCAAAATTATACATATAAATTCAGGAGTTGGTGTTTGGCTAACAGATTACAAGCCTGTGGTTCTTTTCTGGAAACACAGGGAACAAACATCCTCATGTCTGTGGGCTGGAGAGACAGCTCAGTGGTTAAGAGCCTGTACTGTTCTTACAGAGGACTTGAGTTCAGTTTCCAGCACCCACATCAGGCAGCTCACAATCACCTGTAACTCCAGCTCCAGGGGATTTGATGTCCTTTATGTAGACACCTGCATTCATTCTCTCTCTCTCTTTCTTTCTTTCTTTCTTTCTTTCTTTCTTTCTCTCTCTCTCTCTCTCTCTCTCTCTCTCTCTCTCTCTCTCTCTCTCACACACACACACACACACACACACACACACACATAAAAATGGAAATAAATCTTCACATTTTGAGTCAGATAGCTTCAGGAAGTAGAGTGCACTGAGGGGAAGAGGAAGAATATGGAGAGAGAAAAGTTGGGAGCAGGCATAATCCCAGCCCTCAAGAAAGACTGCTACAAGCTGTAGCTCGAGTTTTCCCGCCTGGCCCACAGCCAGGACAAATCTCTCTCACCTGCCAGTCCCACAGCCGCTCAGACCCAACCAAGTAAACACAGAGACAAACTTACAAACTGTATGGCCGTGGCAGGCTTCTTGCTAACTGTTCTTACAGCTTAAATTAATCCATTTCTATAAATTTATACCTTGTCACGTGGCTCGTGGCTTACCGGCATCTTCACATGCTGTTTGTCATCATGGTGCCTGGCAGTGTCTCTGACTCAGCCTTCCACTTCCCAGCTTTATTCTCCTCCTTGTCCTGCCTATAACAACCTTGAGGCCAACAGTGTAGGGGGAGGGAGGCTACACAAATGGGTACCAGGCCAACCAGATCTACATAGCAAGACCTTGTCTCAAAAGAACTAAATAAAAACATACAGGGCTGGCGGGGGTTCTGAGAGTTTACTCTCATCTACTCTCATCTGCGACACTCTCACTGTCCTTTTATTGTTTTTGAGTCTGGATCTGAGTAGCCCAGTCTGGCCTTGAACTCACATCGATCCATCTGCTTCTGTCTCTGCCTCCTAAGTGCTAGGTTTAATGGCATGTCCTACCATCTCCTGCCCATTATTAATTCGTAGAGCAAAGGGGCAAAACTAGGCCGGTGACTTCATACCTTTAATCACAGCACTTGGGAGACAGAGCTAGATGGTTTTCCATGAGTTTAAGGTCAGACTGGTCTACACAGTGAGACCCTGGGGGGGAGAGGGAGCAAAACTGTCTTGATCATTTCTCACCAAAATTCAGTCCCAAACAATCACCGCAAATATTCTTATTTCTGTAAATCTTTTTTACCCCCTCCTTTTGAGACAGTGTCTCATATAGCCCAAGTTGGCCCCAAACTTAACTGGAATAACTACACAGTTAAATTTCATATCTTCCTGTTCCTATCACCTTATCTATTCTAGTCCACTAAAAAAGAAAAATCATCTGTGAGCAGCATTCTCAACCCCAGCTAGATGCCATCATGCCCATTAAAAAACAAACCAACAAAAACAATTCTCGTTACATACTTCCTGAGATGGGATGCATTTACCTCTTCATTTAATGTCATAACTTCCTTTTTTGTTGCTGGTGAGTGCCTGATTCCATAGTAATAAAAGAAAGGCATGTACAGCCCAAGTTAGAAAGACCTCCTCCCTTGTTTTCTGTACTTCATCAACTGAAGAGGCCATCAGAGATGTTTTCGGCAGATGGCTCCCATGTGCCCTCACCTCTGAATGTAAAATGAACGGCGCAGGCCATGAGAGGGGTGCTTTAAACAGCACCCCAGTTAAGAAAGCTGTCTAAACATGCCATGAGGTTTGTAGCCATTTAAAGGTATATTCAATCTATTCAATTCATTTTTAGCCCTTAACTTTTTAACTTCATTATTTTTTGAGAGAATTTGGGAGGTGGTGTTTTGGGAGGCTTTTTGTTTTGTCTTAAGCAGTGCTATGGATTAAATGTAAGGCTTCACACCTGCTAGAGGATGTTCACCTTTGAGCCCAGCCCCTAGGAAATTAAATTTCTAAAGAGAAATTGGGGGTCGGGGACTGACCACTCACTTTTCTGTAGCACCTAACACTTCCATTTCTGTGTGCATGTAAATACATAGAGTCAAATCACGTGGCCACTGTGGTGCTTGCTGAGAAAGGCATCATTAGGTAACTTCATCATGGTGACACAGTAAGACATACTTATGGAACACATAGCACACAGTTCTCTGTGTATGCTGTGTGTGTGTGAACCACTGTATCAAGTGGTATCAAGAAAAGTTTAGCCACTATTGGTATACTTTTCAGATTCTTTTTGTAAACCAAATCTGTGCAAGATTTCATTTCTAGTTCTAACCAATTAAGCCATTAAGAAATAACGCTCTCTCAAAGCGTAGACAGAGCCTGCCAGGTGCTGGCCACGCTTCGCCTTACCCCCTTCCATGAGTTCACAGGACATGGCATGGAGCCAATTTCACTTGTCCCCAGAGTGAAAGGGGAAATGAGACACTGCATCAATGTCACACTTGGTGCCAGATAGGCTTTGAAGAGAGGCCAAGATCCAGGGATATTCTCAGCCATGCACAGTCCTGACCAACATGGGAAGAAGCCAAACCTCACGTACAGGCAAGAGAACTCTGGCTGTTTCCTCAAGTCCTGAGCTCTGGGCTCCGTTCCAGCAGCTTCCAAGCTTCCTGTCTTTCCATAAGATATGTATGGATAGAACTCTGGCACTAGAAACATTATTCTTATTACTAGAAAATTTCCCTTCTCCATGGGGATAAAAATCAATGCTCATACCCACCATGTGTTCTTACTCTGTGGAGCCCCTGGGAAAAGGGAGTACTGCTCCCATCAAACAGCGAAATTCCTGTGAGTCCTTCTGGAATTGTGACAGGTGGAGACATGTTCCAGACATCCAGAGTTGAAAGACAGAACACACTTTCCTACAGAAACAATCAGTAGTTTCCCAGTGGAGTTTATAAAATCCTATTTAACCCACAGAATTCTTGGAATACCCCAGAAAAGTCTATGTAAGTCACCTAATATGTTCTCAATTTTCCCCTTTGATTTTTTTTTTTCTTTTTTTTGAGACAGGGTTTCTCTGTGTAGCTCTGGCTGCCCTGGAACTTGCTCTGTAGACCAGGCTGGCCTCGAACTCACAGAGATCCATCTGCCTCTGCCTCCCGAGTGCTGTGATTAACCCCGTTGATTTTTTTTAATGGACTGGAGTACATAAGATCTCATTTTTCCATACTCTTCAACACTCTTCACTCACACTTACAAATTCTCCTATGTTCAATCTGCCAGACATGGAAAGCAGATGAGGCTCAACTGAGTCGCCGGCTCACTCCAGCACGGACCTGCCAGCAGCAGTGTGTGGGTGTGGCTCCTTCCCTCCCATCAACATTCACTGCCGTCATCTTTCATGGACAGCTGGGGGGAGTGTGAGGGCTCTTATCCTACATAATGAGCTACCACAGGTGGATTCCCCTGGATTTGGAAATGTGATATACCCATCAAGTAATGGAGAAGGAATGGATCCTGCCAATGTTGAGAATGCTGCTCCCCTCGGGGTAAAACAAGATCTGAATCCTAAGATTCTCCTGCAGAGAAGCTGATGGGCCTTGAAATACGCAGGCTGGAAATGTTGCCAGAGTTTGGCATCTTAGTGCGTGGGCTAGTCAGACCACACAGTGCATGGCTGGGGCCCTGAGGAATGAGGGGTGGTCTAGGAGCGACAGCTTTACCTTCTCTTCCACAAACTCATTAGCCTCCAGGAAACTCACCAGGCTCCTACTGTTGACCCCAAGGCTTGCCCCTCTCTTCCCAAGAGTACTGAGCACCCCCTAATTCTGAGTTCCTAAAGTAAAGTTCCAACCTCCCTATCCCAGACATCCACCTCTAGTCTCCCCAAGAGAGCAGCTGGAAGGACACTGTCATTCTTTCTCAAGGTATGACTTCTGCACTGATGCCTGCAGCCCCCATCTCCTAACGTGTGTGTGTGTGTGTGTGTGTGTGTGTGTGTGTGTGTGTGTGTGTATACAAGCATTGGTTGGAAGAAGAAAGGCAAACTATCATGTTTTCTCATATGCAGAATCTATATTCAAATTTTATTGTATGTATATAGGTGTTTTGCCTGCATGTATGCCTGCACACTACATCCATGCAGTGCCTGCAGAGACCAATAAGGATGTCAATCCTCAAAATCTGGAACGACAGACAGCTGTGAGCCACCAAGTGGGTGATGGGAATTGAACTTGGGTCTTTTAAAGAACAACAAGTGCTCTTGACCGCTGAGCCATCTCGCCAGCCCCAAGAACCTAGATTAAAATATGTATATATATTTTATATGTATATACATGCATACACACACGAGGTGGCTAAGTTGGTAGGACGTTGGTTCGAATCCCCAGCACCCATGTAAAGAAAAAGCAAGTGTGGCAGCACACACCTATAACCCCAGCACTGGGGAGGCAGAAACAGATGGATCCCAAGTTCAGCCAGCCCAGCCAATCAGGAGCTCCAGGTTCAGCAAAGGACCCTACTTCAATGTGATGGACACCTGTAATCCCAACACTCCAGAGGCTGAGAAAGGAGCCTACTACACGTTGCAGGCCAGTCTGGTTTACATGGTGAGTTCCAGGCTAGCCCGAGCTATAGGGTGAAACTTTGTCACAAACAAATAAATTGTTAAATGGTTAAAAATAGAACAAAGCTCTCTGTTGTAGGGTATTTGTACACTGTGTGAAGATGCACTGCTGTGATTGGTGTAATCAAAAGCTGAATGGCCAATAGCTAGGCAGGAGAGATAGGTGGGATTTTCAGGGAGAGAAAGGAAGAGGAGGAGGAATCTAGGCTCGCAGGAGACACCAATGGGAAGCAGAACAAGCTGGACACACGGGACAGAGGAAAGGTAACCAAGCCATGTGATAGAACATAGATTAATAGAAAAAGCTTAATTAAGTTATAAGAGCTAGTTAGAAAAAAGCCTAAGCTAAGGCCAAGTTTAGATTTATTAATAATAAGTCTCCATGTCATTATTTGCAGGCTGGTGGTCCTGACAAAAAAAAATACCACTACAGCTCTCACGGCGAAAAAGAAAAAGGAGTTTCAAAGGAGGAAACAGAGTAGTAGTCATGTGATGGCCATTCACTGGTATCTTAGCCTCTGTTTTGCTTTGATACAATACCTTGACAAAAGCAACTTAGGGGGAAAGGGGTTATACTGGTCCCCAGTTACAAGCTGTAGTCCCTCGTGGTGTGGCAGGTCGCGGCCACAGAAGCTCAAGAGAGCTGGTCACACCGCATCCATCCATGGTCACGACACAGAGAGCAGTGATGGATGTTTGCACGACAATGCTCAGCTCACGTTCTCCAGTATTACACAGTCCAGGAGACCGCTGCCCAGGGAATGGTGACTGCATGTGTGCCTGGTGCCTGTGGAGGTCAGAAGACTGCATCAGATCCCTTGGAACTGGAGCTAGGGAGAGTTGTGAGCCACAGTGTGGGTGCTGGGAACCAAACCTCAGTCCTCTGTACGAGCAACAGGTGCCCTTAACTGCTGAGCCATCTCTCCAGCCCACACCTTTATTTTTGTATTTTGTAATTGCTTTATGATCTAGAATGTCAGTCTGCTTTTCAAGTCAGGGTTGAGTCCCTCTGTGCCCCTGACTGGCCTCCAACTCACTGTGTAGATCACACTGCTCAAAGAGATCTGCCTGCCTCTGAATCCCAAGTGCTGTGGGATGTTCTATATGGCAAATGTGTTGCTAATTAGTCAATAAATAAAGCACTGATTGGCCATTGGCTAGGCAGGAAGTGTAGGCGGGACAAGGAGGAGAATAAAGCTGGGAAGTGGAAGGCTGAGAGACACTGCCAGCCACCACGATGAGAAACAGCGTGTGAAGATGCCGGTAAGCCACGAGCCATGTGGCAAGGTATAAATTAATGGAAATGGATTATTTTAGGCTGTAAGAACAGTTAGCAAGAAGCCTGCCATGGCCATAAGTTTGAAAGCAATATAAGTCTCTGTGTTTACTTGGTCGGGTCTGAGAAGCTGTGGGACTGACAGGTGAGAGAGATTTGCCCTGACTGTGGGCCAGGCAGGAAAACTCTAGCTACACCCAAGTGCTAGGATCAAAAGCATGTGCTACCACACCTGGCTTTTGGTTGCTTTTGGAGACAGGGTTTTATATAGTTCAGCCTAGGCTGGCCTCAAACACACTGTGTAGCTTAGAGTGGCTTTGAACTCTTGCTTGATTCTCCTGCCTTCACCTCCCCAGTGCTGAGATTTCAGGTACCATCACCACACTCAGCTCGGAACATGATTTATTTTAGAGTTTATTTCATTTCTCCTACATGGAGTCTGACTGTTATCTTGGGTGGCATGGCCAATGATGGCATCGCCTGCTATTATTGGGTCAGGGTATATGTGGCTTTCCACACACAGAGTGTTTGCTTTATGAAATCTGGAGCCCCACCAGGTGGTTAATGTCAAGTTTACAATTGTTGCGAGTTAGCTAATTATTCCCTTATTAGTATGTACTGGCCTTTCCACTGGCTTTGATTTGAACTTCATCTGATCAGCCATCAGAACAGCCAGGCCAGCCTGTTTTCAACTTCCATTCACTTGGCTGACCCCACACTGACTCAGTCTGTGAGGGCCTTTGCCAATGAAGTGTATTTCTTGGAGATGTGGAGTTGTTGGATTTAGTTTTCTTAATCCAGTCAGCTAGTCTGTGTCTATTTATTAGAGAGTTAAGTCCATTTACATCTGAAGTTATTATTGAGAAATACACATACTAATTCCTGTGATTTTGTTGGGTCTTGGTTTTAGTTGGTTGTTTGGGTTATTGTTTATTCCTTTCTTTCTTTCCTGTAGTGTTAGAGGTTTCCTGGCGATGGTACACATTCTTCATTCATCTTTTCCTCCCACAAAAATTATTTTTGCCTGCGACCGTGGGATTGAGACTTTCTTCCTCCTTAGCATGTATTATTCCTTTTAGTATCTTCTGAAATTCTGGCTGACTGGTCATGAGCTGCCTTAACTGGTGTTCTTATTTTTAAAAACAGGTCTCACCATGTGGTCCTGGCTGGCTTCCAACTCACAGAGTTCCTCCTGCATCTGCCTCCCACATGCTGGGATTCTTAGTGCTTGTCTCGCAGCATCCTTCTCTCTCCATCAGTCAAAGGAGAGTTTGGCAAGAGTCATCTTCTCTGGCCGTCATTTCTCTCAGCACTTGGAAACAGATCGCCCAGGACTGTTCCGGCTTCGAGGGCTGCTGAAGAAAGAGCTGATGTGATCTCAATGGGTTTGCCTTTGTAGTGAGTTGTGTTTTTCTTTCTGGTTTTAATATTGTTTTATATTTTTGAACATATTGTCTATAAATCATGGGGAGGCTCATCTCTGTTCACACACGTTTGGGATTCTAACTAGCTGCTTTGGAGAAGCTACCCATTTCTTTCTCTGTGTGGGATTTTCAGTAATTTTATGAACTGAATTCTCTGCTTGGTTTTTATCTTAGCTCCTTCTTCTGTCCCATCAGTTCTTAAGTGTGTTCTCTTTGTCACACCCCACAGAGCTTATGGGCTTTTTTTCTTGCTGACTTGGGAATGCAGAATTCCCTCAACCTTGTCCCCCATCCCTGATGTTCTCATCAGTTTGGTACTGTTTGCTGGTTCTGTGTTTTGCTTCACTGACTTTTTCAATTCCAATATAACCATTCAGGATGTTTTTCCTTCCCAAATCTCAATGTCTTTGCTAAAATTTTTTCACATATGTATTTCATATATATTATATATAAAATTTGGAAAGTATTTTCTAAATTTTAGATAGTCCCTCATATATCCAAGGCTGAGCTCTGACTTGCTATGTAATCAAGAATGACCTTGAACTCCTAATCCTCCTGCTTCCTAAATTCTGGGATTATAGGCATCTACAGGTTTATATGGAACTGAGGATCAAACTCAGGGCTTTGTGCTGGACAGGGCTCTATCCACTGAGCTATCTTATAATCTACATTTCAGAATTTTTGGAAACTAGCTAGCTCTGCTGTCAGCTTGGTGGGGAGGGGTGGAGCACCCTGTTTACTATTTTGAGTTGGCATTGTGCAGAAATCAATAGCCACATTAATCTAGAAAAGTTCACACAGGCGCACACACACACACCACCACCACCATTTTACAGGGGTAATGCACTGAATGAATTATATAAGGTTGTGGTGATATGAATAAGAATGGCCACCTTAGGCTCATATATATTTGAAAGCTTGGTCTCCAGTTGATGGAACTGTTTGCAAAGGATTAGGTTTGGCCTCAACATTCTCCTTCTCATTTTCCCTCCCTCCCTCCCTCTCTGCCTCATGACTGTTGCTTCAACATGTGAGCTCTCAGCTGCTGCTCCAGCACCATGCCTGCCACCATGTTCCCCACTATGATGGTCATGGACTCACACTCTAAAAACATAAGCAAGCCCCCAATCAAACGCTTTCTTTATAAGATGCCTTGGCCATGTTCTCCATGGCAAAAGAAAACACCAAGGTCATATACTGAAGGCAAGGCCTTTTGGGAAGGAGTAAGGAAAGGAGGAACCTACTGATTTTCTCAAAGAACCAACTCTTCATTCTTTGTATTGTTTGTTTCTATTCTATTGATCTCAGCCCTGAGTTTATTTCTTGCCATCTCTTCTCTTCAGCAAAGGATCTTACTCACCAAAAGGAAAGTGGGATAACAAGAGGGCTCAGGGATAAAAGTGCTTGCTGCACAAGCCTAGAAACCTGAGTGCAATCCCCTGAACCCACATAAAGGTGGAAAGAGAACCAACCCCTGAATGTTGTCTTCTGACCTCCACACTGGCACCATGACATGTGGTCACCCATACACACATACAAGAAAATTATTTTAGTTTTATTTTTAATCATGTACATGTGGTCATAAGTACCAGAACCTGTGGGGGCCAGATATAGTGAATATCCGAGTTACAGGTGATTGTGAGCCATCTAACATTGATGCTTTGAACTGAAGGAGGGTCTTCTGCAAGAGCAATACCCACTCTTAACTACTAAAATTATTTTAAAAAATAAATAAGGTAAAAGTAGTAAGATCCCTATATATCTTGTTTCTGTAGCTAAGGAAAGTAAATGTCGGGGGTGATTTGGGACCTTCCCCCCCCTCAGGGATTTGATCCAGTTTAACTGTTGGGCTTTGCATTCACTGCAATCTCTCCAGCAGTCAGGGTCAACACTAATGACACATAGGCAGCTTTATTTCCAAGCTAAGAGAGGATTTCAAGTCAGAAATCATCAACAATACGGAAGTCAATCACACAGGGGTGAGATGGGAACAGTGTTTCCATCTTTAAAGAAATGTCAGCAACCTGAGAAAATGTGCAAATGTTAAGAAGAATAAAGCTTTGCTGAGACCAGAAAGTTGGAGTCTGAATGCTTTGAGCTGCCAGCAGCATCAAGAAATGTTAAGACATTCCTAGCAAATGGGCCTACTGCTTAAGAAGCATGCACCCAACAAGCGGTGGAGGTGCACATCTTTAATCCCAGCACTCAAGAGGCAGGAGGATCTCTGAGTTCAAGGTCAGCCTGGTCTACAGAGTGAGTTCTAAGACAGCCAGGACTACACAGAGAAATGCTGTCTCGAAAACCAAAAAAAAAGTACACGCATGTATGCACAAGCATGCTTGTTTACACACACACACACACACACACACACACACACACACACACACACACACACACACTAGGGGAGACCAAGAATGCACAAAGGGAAAAGTCCAATACTTGGTTATTGTGAAGGTTCATCTTCATGGTTAATTTGACCTGGACTGAGATCTACCTTATAGTTATGTCAAGGGCATTTCCAGAGAACTCTGAGGGAAATCCCACTTTGAACATAAGTAACATCACGCCATTGGCTGGGGTACTGGACTGCATGAAACAGAAGAAGAGCTGGGGGCTGGAGGGACAACTGAGTGGTTAAGAGTACTGGCGGCTCTTGCAGCAGACTCTAGGTTCCCAGCACCCATGTAGTGACTCACAAACACAAGTAACTGCAGTTCCAGGGGATCTGACCTCTGCAGGTTCCTGCATGGATGTCATGCACATACCTGCACCCAGGTACACACACATACATAAAATATTTAAATAATTTCGATTTTTTTTTAAATTTAATGTGTATAGTGTTTTGCCTGTGTGTATGTCTGTACACCATGTGCAGGCAGTGTCTGCAGAGACCAGAAGAGGGTTTTAGAGTTAGTCATTAGCTGTACCATGTGGGTACTGGGAATTGAACCCTTGTCCTCTGGAAGACCAATCAGGACTCTTAACCACTGAGCCATCTCTCCCGACCCCGTATTTTTTAATCAACTAATTAAAAGGGTGAGAGGGCCGAGCACCAGCATTTATCTCTTTGCTTTCTGACTGGTTGCAATGTGATCAGCTGCCTCATGACCCTTCCACTCTGCCTTCCTTACAATGACAGGCTGCATCTTCAACTGTCAGCCAAAATATAAACCCTCCCTTCTTCACTCTGCCTGCCTTACTCTGCCTGCCTTACCCGTCCGTCTCCCTTCCTCCCTGGTAGTTTTTTTTTTTTTTCCCCAAGCATTTTGACACAACAAAAGTAACAAATGCAGTTTAGAAAAAATACACAAAGCACCAAAAGGGCTTGTTCTCTCATACAGTACCGGCTGCCCTTCTGGCCTGAACTCACCACCACCATGGCAGGCACTAGTCTCAGATCTGCAACTGGCCACAAATCTCAAACTCATCATTGTCACCTGGAAGTCATCCCCACTGCAGAATATTCTTCAAGTGCCTTTTGGCTTCACAAAAAGAGCTAGGGGTGAGGGGGTGTGCTTAGCAAGCTCTGACGGAAAGGCTGAGAGACTTGAGAATTCGTTCTTCACTAAGATTTAGAAAACGCCATGGTTTGAATTCATCCTCCCAGAGTTCCTTTCTTGAAAACTTTCCTAATTTGTGTTGTACAAGTATTTGAGGTGAGGCTTTGGGTAGGTACGAATGAATGAAGTATTACAAAAACCTGCAAAACATACTGTTTTAATTCTGTGGAGTCTATAGACATCATCTCATAGCACTGCTAATTCAACAAGTTTCTTCCAAGAATTATTTGGCCTAATTATCTCCTGTGTTGGAGTATATGGAAACCCACTCCAAATCACAAAGCACCCAAAATCTGACAAGTCGGAGTGGTGTTACAGCCAGCAAGGGATTGGACAGCTTGAACTACAGTGAACCCGGATGGCAGAAAACCAAGAACTTGGGGTATAGCTCAGTGGTAATAGTAGCCTCAAATGCACAGGGCCCAAACAATGAAAAATGACAAGTCACCCAATTCATACCTCTTCTGTTTTTAAGTCTCAAGTCATGAAAGATCAGCTGCTCTTTAATGTTCCTGATACCTACTTCAACTACAAATGGCTAAGAGGGAAAAGCAGAAAGTCCAGTTTTCTCTATTGTCAACTTTTCTCAATTTGGTAATTACACTTGAGTGACAAAAACAATACTGATGTTTAAAACACTTTTTGAAAGAGCTGCTATTCTAGAACTTGGAAAGGAAACATGACCTAAATCATGAAAGCAGAAGGCAGGGAATGTGGGGGAGCAAAGAACAAGGGAGGGCAAATGGAATTATGATGTACATGAATGAAATCACAATGAAATCTGTTTCTCTGTATATTAACCAAGATAGTTCTTTAAAGACAAGGTTGGTTTGTCATACCATTCTCAGTCCTAATTGTAGCTTACACCCTAGTAACAGCTTAGTTTTCATTAATGATGAGCAACAGCAAATTCTTTTTTTAAATGTATTTGTATAGGTTAAGTGCAAGAGTCCATGGAGTGGCGGATCCTGTGCAGCCATAATAGGCACTGGGAACTGAAATCAGGTCTTCTGCAACAGTACACACCTTTAACCAATGTCCAACCCTCCAACCCTCTCATTTTTAAAAACTTCATATATTTTCATGTTTTCAGCATTTCTGATACTTGTCTATTTTTTGACTGCATTGTTCATTTTTTTACTCAGTTCAGAGCCACTTGTTATTAAGTGTGTGTACTCCTTAATTGCAGTTTCAACCATATCCTTTTGTTCAGAAGTCAGGTCACTCTGAGATGACCTAGCAGAGGGCATATGCTTTGAGACAGACAAATGGGACACACTAATGTCTACAAGCTGGCATCCACCATGCTTGCACCAGTGGTCATCAATGAGGCTTCCCGGTGTTCAAAGACAATGCAAGAGGATACACACTGAGGACCTTACAACCTTTCTGCGCAACATCCAATGGTGTTCCCAGCTAAACTATCTGCATTGTTTAGCAGCAACCCAGAGCAGACTCGGGGCTGGAGATAACTCACTGGGAGATGGCTTACCTAGTCACAAGTAAGACACTGGGTTCCACTCTGAGTGTACATGCATCAAAAGCACAAGTCCTCATGTTTTAGACTCTATTAGTATTCCGTAGCTATATAAATTCCCCAAAACACGATTCTTTAAGACCCCCCCCCCAAATGTAATCATCTTAAGCACACACAAGAACCACAGCATCCGAATATAAATTTGTGAAATTTTTCTTTACAAGAAACATAGAAATCATTATAAAGTTGTAAAATTTTAAAAACAAGTTTTCTTCAGCCAAAGAATGTAAACAATGAAGGAAAAGAACATCGCAATAGAGGACAGCAAGGCTCTGCAGCCATGACACTAGTTAGAGAAGCTACAGGCCAGGCAGGTTCTCAGGATAGGGTTACTGAAAACACCATTCACAGCAATTTCATCAAGGTCCTACTACTCTTAAAGGGTTCTGCCAAAAACAAGTATTTTTAATGAGATTAAATAAATCAAAATAATTACATTACACCTGAGTTTATGAAATGCAACATCAATAACCCATCACATTGAGGATGTTTAGATATCCAAGCACAGGTCCCTTTATAAAGTTTGTATGTAAAGAAAGACATCAATCATCCCTAACCTCAACCCTAGTGTCTTCTGCCCTATAGCTCCCCACAGTATCTCACTACAACAAGAATTTTCCTCTTCACAACTCATTAAATGACAAGCACTTCAAATTATTTTTTGTTGAGTATAATTCTGGCACAGACTGTGAAGGACAAACACTGAGGACTTCATGGTGATATTAAATACCCATTTATCATCATCTTGCTCACTCTGTGAGAAGCAATTTGGTATAGTGGGAAGAATACTGACCTAGAAAAAAATTCCTGCTCTAACTAAACTGCACGCCTTTAATCCCAGCACTCGGAAGGCAGAAGCAGGCAGATCTCTGAGTTTGAGGCCAGCATGGTCTATAGTGATTTCGAGGACAGCCAGGGCTACACAGAGGAAACCCTGTCTTGAAAAACCAACCCTCCCCCCCCCCAAAAAAAAAAGGATACAATATTTCATGCCTATATTTTAAGGCTATTGAGGCTCAAAAGGAAACATTAGAAATTACAAAATATTCTCACTTTTTATTATAAAGAAAAACTCTTGCAAAGGGTATTTATATTAAAGCTGCAATGTTATAATTACGAAATGCCCTACACCAGGTCACAAGATTCAACAATTAAAGAAAAACATTTATGCACAAAATTTTCCAATTTTTTATCCTTTTATGAAATAGAAAAATATCTTAAATTAAAACTCCACAAAGTGCCACTCCTCTTAAAAAAAAAAAAAACCCTTCCAAGTAATATATGGTTTTTATTACTCTTTATAAATAAACTCTCTTTATATATGTATATATTATGTATATATATTTCTGCCACCTGAGGCCTCGATAGATACATCAACATGTCAGGTTTTGCATTACAAATCTCCAAAGACTAAAATTTGGTTTACATTTAGAACTTATACAAGGGTATTATAAAAATAAAAAAAAAAAATCAAAGCTGTGACTACATAACTACTCGAGGGTGCTTAAACTACTTCAGCCGCATTTACCCATTTTGATAGTCACTCGATATAAATATTATCTCACATCTCTTGTTAACCATGAATCAAGAAAACAATTCAAAAGCAAACAGAACATGATTTAAACTATGGCAAATTCTACCTTGAGTATTTGCATATTTAAAATTTTATTAATATGTCTATTTACGTGGGGGTGGGGGGGGAGACAGGACAATTTCACAGAGTCAGTTCTCCTCACACCATATGGATCCAGGGATGGAACTCAGGCCATCAGGCTGATAACAAGCACGGTACTGCTGAGCCACTTCAATGGCCCTACTTTATTAATATGTATAAAAGAGAGACAGAAATTATAGCTATGAACACTTCTTCTTTCCTTTTTGGTTTGTTCTGACTCAGGGTCCCACTCTGGCCTTGAACTCTTGGTAATCCTCCTGCTTCGGCCTCCCAACAGCAGGCTTAGTCAGCGCACTCAGCTTTCTACTGTCAATGAGTTAGACACATTTGAAAATACTTGAGAGTTAATTATTGTCCACTTTATTTTCCTTTCATCTGAAATTCAGAATTAATGTGTAGCCACATTAATGTATGAAAAGGTTTACTAGAAAAATAAAGAACTTTAAAATTTTACAATATTTCATATTCCAAGATTCTTTTAGATAAAATCAATGTTACTTGTGGTTCAAACACAGAATCTGATTTAACAGATTCTCATTTAATCCCTGTAAGACAAAACACACTTGATAAAATGGTAGGTCCTCAACAATATAAGCAATCCAACATGAAAGTTCCACCCAAACACCTCAGATGCCTGTGGGAGTGCCTCCTGCAAAGTGTAGGAAATGACCTTCTCGGAAATTTAGCACTGTGTGCACTACCATATTAAGTGCGAATTATGTGGTCTATGTTTACTACTCCAAAATTTTTATTAGCTATACAAGGAAAGAACAAACAT
This sequence comes from Peromyscus eremicus, assembly GCF_949786415.1. NCBI lineage: Eukaryota > Metazoa > Chordata > Mammalia > Rodentia > Cricetidae > Peromyscus > Peromyscus eremicus. The sequence goes on along the minus strand of NC_081418.1, from coordinate 148,704,596 downwards.
CTTTTTATAAAGCAGACACTAAATACCTCAGGCTTGCAGACCCCTAAGGTCTGACAATTCCAATATGCCACTGCAGGGGAAAATCAAGTAACAGATACAAAAATGACTAAGTGTGCCTATGGGCTGCAGGCTGTCCAGTGCTAGACATAGATTTGGAAAAAGAAACATAATCCTAGGCCCACTACAAAATATGTCATATGTGGGCACAGGAAGAGCAGAGTAAGAAGAAACATTAATGAACATTACAGCCTAAAATGTCCAAAGTTACTATCCAATCAGATTTGAATGTTTAAATATGTATACATACAAGTTATAAAACTAGCTTGCTTTACTTCATATTCTTTTTGGTGTGCTAGTAACAATGTCAAACCCAAGTCACACCAGAAGTAAAGGGACCAGGAACAACTGAGTACTCCGAGGCTAATCAACAAGCAGCAATGTGGATGGATGGTTTTGACATCTAAAGGTTTCTATACAGTGACAATGACCAATTTGTTATCTGCACACCTACAGAAAATGTTGGATGCGTATTTATTTCCAGATGTCATCTTAAAAATTAAATTGAATTGTTACAATTTGAAGCTAAATGTGATTTGTTTTGTTTTATTAGAAAAAATATTCAAGCAAAGTCTACAATCATTGGTCAATTAAGAATGACTTACAAGAACATAAGACAGTAAAATAAAAATACAAACTCTATGTCTGAAACACTTCTATTTGGCAATGTTATAACAAACCAAAATTTAAAAGGAACAAAGGAGATTGCAGAGTACTTCGCAGATATAGAATAAAACAAATGATGAAGTGCTTAAGCAAAGGAAAAAAAGATTAAGAACACACCGCTTTTCTTCTTTTGAAAATAGATTCCGTTTGCTACAGAGCACATTAGACGGCCATTCCAGAATGTCCTCATTGGCAGTGCTTTCCCTCATCCCTCAGCGTCCATGACTCACTCCATGTCTACCTCTTTACCCACTGCCCTGTTCAACCTCCAATACTTTCAGTACTTTCTGTGTGTGTGGTTTTTCTTTTTTAAGCAAATGAGAAATGATCTATGCATCATGGAACCTTTCCCATTTTGAAACCAAAGGCTTAGTTTTATATTTTGTCTATCTTTCTTTAAAAAATTTAGTGTAAAAACTGCTGGTTTTCCTGTCATTGTAGGAAGTGAGAACTCCCGAGTGAGGAGTGCTTTCTGCAGTCTGACTGCACAGCACATGCTTTCCAGTACGTGCTCCCAACAGTAAGGAACAACTACCTCAGTCACTGTCAGAGGGGTGTGCCATAAACTTCCATTATGGGTCTAGGTCTTCCCTCAAAGACTTTCTGGAAGGATGTCCAATGCTTTGTTCTTAGACACTAACAGTAGTATACAGTCCCTTCAGTCTGCAAAGACATCTCTTGTTAAAGGTGCTTTGTTAGCAATCCCTCTGGCAGCACTAGTGAGTTACAATTTCCTTCAATATTATTTCTACCATAATATATACATTGACTTTCATGCCTCTAGAAAACATCTACAGTACATTTCATAATAGAAAAATATATTACAAATCTGCTGAATTATTTACAAGCAACACTCTATTATTTCTATGCGACATTTGTTTGATACAGTACTGACAAGTTACACATATTTCCATTTCTGTAAAGTTAAAAAATTCCATATGGCTTCTTGCGTGCCAAGCAAGAAAGTGATTTTATTTTCCTTTTCAAAACCAACTTTGGTGCATAAAAGATTCAGTTTGAAGATACTTTAAAAAAAATACATTTTTTTTTACATTAAAAAAAACTCAAAAACCAACACTTTCCTCAGGAAAAAAATTAGAGTCACAGGTTAAATGAAAATATGAAGATTATTCAAATAAGCTGAATTTGAGGTTTTTTTCAAAAACCATTGACAAGAGTAGTTATGTAGGTAAATATAACACACTGTACCCAATAAAAGACCCTAGTCCTGAAAAGGGAGCCAACAGACATACGGCAACACTCTTTAACAGTAATTCTCAGACCTAATTCGATAGACGAATTTTTAGTTGATTGCAAATGTCGTTCACTGTTTGCTTAAATACAAATTGAACATTTTTCTTATCAGAGTTCTGCAAAAGAACACAAATGGCAACCAATCACATCTATTTATCATAACTGAAAGATTAATTATCTCCTGATAATTTTCACTGTCTAAATACTTTCTATTAGGACTTCCAATCAATACACACTGTCAAGAAGAATATCTTACAGTGCTTTCGGTATTTTTAAGGGCAATTGTTTGTCTTTCCAATAAAACTATTGTAATCACTAAGGAAAAGAAAAAAAGCAGCTTAAGCAGCGAGCATGCAAAGCCTTTCAGAAGCTGTTCAACTGAGTTGCCAGAGAGTGTCTGCGCAGTCTCCCACAGCGCCATTCCATAACATGTGGACTACAGTAATATATTAATATATTCCACAGAAGACCTACTTCATTCACAGAATGTCCACACTAAGCATAAATATTACTCTAAATACTGGATTTAAAAATAAAAGAGGAAGGGGTTGACTCTAATGTGCAACTTTCCCTAAGCCCATTGTCAGTGACTAAGACTGCAGGTGGCCCCGCTTGTTTGCTTTTATGTATTTATGTATGTTTTACCTCTTCAACCTCTTCTGCGGCATTGTTCTAGAAAAAGAAAAAGAAAAGAAATTCTTTATTCAGTTGAATCAAAAAAACACTGAGCACTTCAAAAGAAACATTAAAGACTTGAACACAGTGGTGGTGACAGGCCATCATAACAAGGTATTTCCAAGTGCTGCTGCATGTCTTTAGTCCCAACTACTCAAGACTTGAGGCAGGGGTATTGCTTGAGCCTAGGAGTTCCAGAATATCTGGGGCAACACAGAAAAACCCTGTCCCAGGAAACAAATATGTATATTGAAAGCAAAAATAATTATTCCTAAAATATACAGATATAATGAATACAAATTTATTTACATGACTTTTAATAAAAATCTGTAATGTGATAACATTTCTATTTATCAAGAGTTCCACATCTAACATGCATTTTCAACTACTACTTTTTTTTTTTTTTTTTAAAGATTTATTTATTTATTTATTTATTTATTATGTATACAGAAGAGGATGCCAGATCTCATTACAGATGGTTGTGAGCCACCATATGGGTGCTGGGAATTGAACTCAGGACCTCTGGAAGAGCAGTCGGTGCTCTTAACCTCTGAGCCATCTCTCCAGGCCTCAACTACTACTTTTAAATGTATATTTAAATTTCAAAGAAATGTTCTTTATAGTCTCTTTTTTTTTTTTTTTTTTTTTTTTTTGGTTTTTCAAGACAGGGTTTCTCTGTGTAGCTTTGTGCCTTTCCTGGGACTCACTTGGTAACCCAGGCTGGCCTCGAACTCACAGAGATCCGCCTGGCTCTGCCTCCCAAGTGCTGGGATTAAAGGCATGCGCCACCACCGCCCGGCCTATAGTCTCATTTGTTAAGTGAAGTATGTATCTTCTAGTGGAACAGTAATACTTCATTTTGACATGTATATTAGCAAGCCATCATTCCTCAAAAAGAAAGTGGAAATAACTGTTTTCCCAGTCAAAATCCAGACACTTAAACCCTAATCTCACACCAACAAACCGTCAAGGCTTTATGACTGCACCAGAAGAGAAGAAGCACCTAAGACAAAATTCAATGTTAAGGTTTTGGGGTATGTTTCATTTTGACTGGTTGTTTTAACAGTTAACATACAAGCCAAATGTGATGAGGCATGCCTATAAACCAAGTACTTGGGAGACTGAAGCAGGACAATGTGGAATTCCAAGATAGTCTGGGCTACACAAAAGCACCCAAGAACATCCTCGTTTCCCAAGAAACTTTTAGTTAAAAAAAAAAAAAAAAAAAAAAAAAAAAAACAGAAGAATCACATATCTTGAACTAGCCAACCTCGGTTCTATCAGTACTTCTAAAAATAAATTCTAAGGTGGGGGATTTAGCTCAGTGGTAGAGCGCTTGCCTAGCAAGCGCAAGGCCCTAGGTTCAATCCTCAACTCAAAAAAACAAACAAACAAACAAACAAACAAATAAATAAATTCTAAACATGAAGAATATTTTAAATCATTTTCACTATGATATCTAAACTACTTCCTACAAAGCACAATAGCACAAAAATAAGTTGTGTGAGAAAAGAAGAGGGAGAAAGAAAAGAGAACAGAAGTATGGAGACTCATCCCAACTGTCAATTCTGAAGACATTCATAACCAGTTCTACAAGCAGACTAGCTCTCCCAGAATACTGCTCTGCTAGGATGCCAGTTTCAATTATCTCCCCACAGAGTAAGCAGGATCAAATCTAAGTTAGGTATTAGTAAATAAACACCCAATGATCCTTTGAAGTATGGCATTCCGTATTCTTGGTCTGATTTTTCTCAGTCTTCTCCCCTTTATAGTCTATCCCATCTTCAGAGAATATGACCACTGCAATACAGCACCTTCCACAAAAGACATTTCATTCATGGGGAGTAGGGAAGGCTCAAGAGTCCAGCTATCTCCTCATGGCAAGGCCCATGAGTGTTAAAACTTTGCTCTCAAAAGAATGTCTCGGGCTGGAGAGATGGCTCAGAGGTTAAGAGCACCAACTGCTCTTCCAGAGGTCCTGAGTTCAATTCCCAGCACCCACATTGTGGTTCACAACCATCTGTAATAAGATCTGGCACCCTATTCTGTATACATAATAAATAAATGAATCTTTAAAAAAAAAAAAAAGAGCCAGGCGGTGGTGGCGCACGCCTTTAATCCCAGCACTTGGGAGGCAGAGCCAGGCGGATCTCTGTGAGTTCGAGGCCAGACTGGTCTACAAAGCAAGTTCCAGGAAAGGCGCAAAGCTACACAGAGAAACCCTGTCTCGAAAAACCAAAAAAGAATGTCTCAAGAATCTTGACAAACTGAATGGCACCACAAACAGCAGTGTCACAGAAGGAGCAGAGCCTTGGAAGGTGTTTTTCATTACTACAAAATGAACCCATCTTAGGGATAGGGATATAAATCAGCTGGTAGGATGCCGGAGCCCCTCAGTTTGATCCCCACTACTCCAACCTACACCACTCCAAATTAGCTCATTTTATGACAATGAAAAATAAGCTGGGTGGTGGTAGCAGTGGTGGCGAACACCTTTAGTCCCAGGAGGCAAGTGGATCTCTGAATAGAAGGCCAGCCTGATCTACAGAGTGAGTTCCCGGTCAGCCAAGGCTAGAGAGAGAAACCCTGTCTCAAAAAACAAACAAAAAAGATCCAGGGATTATCAGTATCATCTTAATTCTGGCCAACCCACTCTCATGAGAAATACATTAAATGTATCTTCACTCTAAAAGTATAAAGTCCAGTGCCTTTTTTATTTTTATTTATTTATTTATTTTTGGTTTTTCGAGACAAGGTTTCTCTGTGTAGCTTTGTGCCTTTCCTGGAACTCACTTGGTAGCCCAGGCTGGCCTCGAACTCACAGAGACCCGCCTGGCTCTGCCTCCCGAGTGATGGGATTAAAGACGTGAGCCACCACCACCCGGCAGCAGTCACTGGTTTAATCACCCGAGTAGTCTATGTTATTCGAATATAACACTGTGACCTTGGACAGATGAAGTGGAATCCCACTGCAGTTTCCAATCTATGTGCAGAGACAATGACCCCAGAGAGGCTGCTATGGTGTATATGAAGCAATCACGAAAGTGACTGCTCATCTAAGAAAAACTAATGGCTGCTCCTCTTCCTAGCACAACTGTCTAGAACAGCCAGGTCAACCAAGCTTAGAAATTGCAGTCTCTGAAGTACTTAACAAGCACACTGCTACTTAAACTGCTCTTACGGAAAATTTGGGGAGGAAGTTACTGAAGTACATGGTATTTAGAACACATTCAGTTTATTCTCAGACCCACAAAAGTCTGATTTAAATACAGATAATGGCATCTTCTTAAATTTAGGTTTATGTTCATTAACATGTATGTGTACATACCTGAGTGAATGAATAGCACATGTGTACTGGTGCCTATGAAGCCAGGACGTGTCAGATCCCCTATAGCTAGAGTTACAAGCTCATGTGGGTGCTCAGAACTAACCTCAGGTCCTCTGCAAAAGCAGCAACTTCTCTTAACTCCCAAGCCATTTCTCCAGCCTCAGAATCACATTTTAAAATAATTTAAAATATTTGTGTTTCATAATTTAAGCAATCCAAAATAAATCTAGAACTAAACTTGCATATAAACTTTATCAAATATTGTTTCCGGATCCTAAGACTTAGCTCTTTGTGACATTATATCCACACATTTAAAAAGCATAGAGTGCCAATGTGCTATAATGCCCCAAAGCCAGGTGGTGAGGCAGCACTGACCACACAGCAAGTCTGGGTAACTTGAGCTACAGAAGATCCTGTTCCCACAAGCCCCTCAAAACAAAAAACAAAAACAAACAAACAAACAAACAAAAAAAAAAACATACTAGAAAGTCTATTGGACAGAGAAATCCAGCACAAGTTGATTGTCTCAAGTCCAGCAATCTAGGTAATTCTGAAGGTAGACTCAACATAATTTTGAGCATTGTGATCAAGAATGCTCAATTAGTCATGTCTAGGCAAAAAAACAAAACAACAAAAAAAAAAAACCCCAGCATTTTGGATAAAGAGTAGTCAATATGTACTGAAAAATAAATCCCAACTTACCCAAAATTTAGAAAATTTCAAGATAGCAATTCAAACTGGAAAGTATACTGTCATGAAATAAATTACCTGTAAATGTTTGGGTCCAACAGCAAGGCAGTATCTTTGGGTAGCTTTGATAAATGAACTACTTTAGTTTTTAACTGATGTCGTTCACTTTCATTCACCCACACATCTGGCAGACTATGAATTAAAGAAAAGAAACGCCAATAATTTATAGTTATCCTAGACTTATTGTTCCCGTCTTCACACTCCCCGGCCTTTTCTGACGGGGACACCTATATGCTTCCGCAAAGACAGATGTGTCAGGCCATCTATTCAGGAGCCAGACACAGATTGCAGCACGTTCAATTTGGGGTGTAGGGTGGACTGGGAATTTGTATAGCCTGGCTTCTAACTAAATGAAATTAACAAAAAGCTAACTGTTTCTTACTAGCAAAGGAAAACTCCATCAATCCATGAGCTCAGGAATACAGCGAATATCAAGAGTACCAAGGGGCCTCTCATGCGACTGAGCCCACATGAAAGAAAACAAAATGCATGTATGTGACCAAATTCTGAATTTGAAGACATTTAATCCTACAGAACATTCAAAGTACTATGATATATCTGTATTGGACAATTTCCACAATAGTAGGATTATAAAGGCATTTAAATTTGACATTCTTTTAAAGATTTGTTTTTATTTTATGTGTATAAGTGTTCTATCTGCATGTATGTCTGTGTACTATGCATGTGCCTAGTGCCCTAAGAGGCCAAAAGAGGGTGTCTGGAGTTATAAACAGTGTGAGGTGCCATGTGGGTGTTGGAAATCAACAACATCTCCTCAAAGATCAAAATCAACAAAGAATAAATTTTAAAATATATTTTTTAAAATCAGTATCAAGCAAGGAATGGTACTACATACAAGCCTTGACACAGAAAACAGAAGAGTCAGAACTCAAAATCTGCATGGGCTCCATGAAACCTGGTCTCAAAATCCCTACCCTCCTTCAAAAAAAAAAAAAAATTAGTGTAAGACAGACATAGTAGCTCACATCTATAATCCCATCACTCCCAGAGGTGGAGGCAGGAAGATTATGAGTTCACCGACATTGGGTTATATGAAGAAACCTCATCTAAAACAAAAATCTTCCCTCATAGTTGCATGGGTGTTATCCAGGAACAGCTTTCTAAATGAACTTGACCCACTCCACAAAGACAGTCATGCTGGCTTCGTAGCACGGCCAAGCAACCATGGCAGGTGGTCAGAGGCTGCACAGGAGAACCTACTGCTACCATTTACTGAAGGGACATCTATCAAGCTGCCCCGAAAGTCACACACATTGATGAGTGCTCCTCTAAGCCCTCACCAGAAGCTTCCTGATGAGGTAGGGGCAGTTAAAAAGTATAAAAAGCTCCTAGAACGTTCAGTTGCCAACTTGACAACCCAAACAGTACAGTACAATTCAATTTCTCTTAAGATTCCTTATTTTAATAAGTTAAATAATTTTTACACTCAAGACTTTAAGAGGTAGGGTTTCTCTGTGTAACAGCCCTGGTTGTCCTGGGACTCACTTTGTAGACCAGGCTGGCCTTGAACTCACAGAGATCTCCCTGTCTCTACCTCCCAAGTGCTAGAATTAAAGGTGTACACCACTAACGCTTGGCAAAATAAAATTTCTTACACACAGTATTTCAAATACTTACATGTCTTCAGGCATCCAATGAAGCAAAAGCTTTATCTTTCCAGATTCTTCTTTTCTCTTAGCTATTACCTAGTAACATTACAAAAGAAAGGATAAAAAAAAACTATAAAACACCATTTTTCTATACTATTAAGAACCTGAAATGGCCATACCCTACACAGGAAAGGCACTGTTACCCCAAAATTTGTATCATTCCTGCTTTTCTTTTTTTTTTTTTTTCTTTTTTTTTCTTTTTTTTTTTTTTTTTTGGTTTTTTGAGACAGGGTTTCTCGGTGTAGCTTTGCGCCTTTCCTGGAACTCGCTTTGGAGACCAGGCTGGCCTCGAACTCACAGAGATCCGCCTGGCTCTGCCTCCCGAGTGCTGGGACTAAAGGCGTGCGCCACCACCGCCCGGCGATTCCTGCTTTTCAGACTCCAACCTCTTCCCACTACACTGAAATCCCCACATGGCCTGCACTTACTTGAAAATACCAAAACATATACTCATAATTAAAAATAAATAAATCTTGTTTAAATGTTAGAGCAACTAATGGCTGTCAAGATGGTCATTAACTAATGGCTGTTAAAAGCACTTTCTACAAAGGCTGAGTTTGACCCTTGATCTCCATGGAAGAAAGAGAACCAACTCCCAAGTGTCTTCTGATCTCTACAAGTGTGGACGGATAGAACAAAGAAGAAACAAACAATAAGTAAAGCCAGAAACCAGGCTGGCCTATAATCCCAGGCAGGAGGGTCAAGGAGTTCAATGCTATCCTTGACTACATGGTTAGCTCCTAAATAACCTGGGCTACAGGAGACCCAAAACCTCTCTCTGCAAAGAAAAAGATCTACTTCACAACTGAGACATCTGTCTGCCTGGGTTTCTACTGCTGTACTTGGTGGGCCAATTCATCTTTAGGACTACCTATCTAGACAGTGCATCAAACCACTGTCATATTAGCAGTCTGAAAACCAAGGTGACACCTGGTGTTGAACAGCTCTCCAACATCCATGCACAATGACATTGATGCTTTAGTGTGCTGTCAATCTCTGTACCATGTACCAAATTCAAGTTACAAATTCCCAAATACTGTAATGTTATTCTGAAAACATACCACAACTAAAAACAGAACCTGAAACAAAAAAAAGTTACTTCCTCTGTTATATACAAGCTTGTAGTTGAATAAATGCCCTAATTTTAGACTTGGCAATCAATGATAAACTCAAAAAAGTAGATTTGGGGATACTAAAACGCTACAAATGACAGAACAAGCAGGCACAGTAACCCAACTGGAAACTGGGGTTCTGCTGACCTCTTCTGGAGAAAACTTCTTTTAAGACATGCATTAGCATATCATGTAAGCAGTCTAAACTGTTTCATGACCATTGAGGTTATTTCCTTCAACAGTTAACAACAGGCAAACTTACATTTGCAGTTTGTATTAAGCATTTCTGCTTAAAGTAGAAGTTTAAGATATGTTTTGAGATAGTTATCTCACTATGTAGACCTGGCTGACCCAGAACTCAGAGATTCACTTGCCTCTGTCTCCCTAATGCTGAGATTAAATGTGTGCTTCAATATAAGATTGGCGCAAGCCTGCATGCGTGTGTGTTTTAGCAGGAAGCTGAAGCCTGGAGTTTGAAGCCAGCCTGTGTAGACTGTGACTAAATATGTGCTTCACTAAGTCTGACGTGTGTATGGTCACCTGTGCACTGGGTATGTGCATAAGTGAGCACATCATGTGTGTGTTAGCAGGAAACTAAAGTCTGGAGTTTGAAGCCAGCCTGTGTAGACTGTGTCCCAAACTATCTTTATTATTTATTATTATTATTTAAAGGTTGATTGTACCTGGCTGACCTCCTCTCTAACTCACTTAGCTTTCCCAGGCAAGGTTCCTCAGCTTACACCTGTCCATCACCCTCTTCTCAGTCTAGGCCCTTCTGCTCACATACTTACTGGTTTGTATCACTCATTCCTCAATCACTAAGCATACAACATACACTAGAATGTCCTTAATTTTCCCACATTCTTAACCTTTCTTTTGAAGGAGGAGGACTCATATTCTCTTCTATAGTGAGCCTAAATATTATCAACAAAATGATAAGGATATTTCATTTAATCTAATTGGGGTTATTTACACGCACAATACATATTCAAAAAAACAAAAAAACAAACCCATTAACCGAAGGGGAAAAAACAAAAAACGATGGGGGCATGCATGTGTTCAACACCACATACCTCACACACACTCAATATAAGGTCTCTTCCTCAACTGCTTACCATATTATTTTTAAATAATTTTTTAAGGCCAGGCTTGGTAAAGCACAACTTTGTTTGGTTTTGTTGTTGTTGTCAGGTTGTCAAGCTTGGTGGCAAGCACCTTTAGTCAGTGAACCATCTTACTGACCCCAGGTTCCTTTTCTCTCCTTACAATCCTTACAATCAGCATATAAACCAAAGTTATAAATCTACACAAATTAAAAAAAAAAAATTAGGGCTGGAGAGATGGCTCAGAGGTTAAGAGCACTGTTTGTTCTTCCAAGGGTCCTGAGTTCAATTCCCAGCAACCACATGGTGGCTCACAACCATCTGTAATGAGATCTGGCACCCTCTTCTGGCCTGCAGGGATATGTGCAGACAGAACACTGTATACATAATAAATAAATAAATCTTTAAAAAAAAAAAAATTAAGTGGGGCAGTGGTGGCACACTGGGGAGACAGAGGCAGGTAGATCTCTGTGAGTGAGGCCAGCCTGGTCTACAGAGCTAATTCCAGGACAGCCAGGGCTACACAGAGAAACTCTGTCTCCAAAAACAAAACCCAGTAGGTTCCATAGGATGGGCACAGAAGCACGGGTGAGTTAGAAAGGTGACAGCATGTTCTGGCGATGATTTCATTGAGTAGTTACATCACTCGGTAAGTACTCAACCTCACTGACTTTCCCACTTGCCTCTCATGTCGTGTATCTCTGACTTCATCTCCTCCATCTATACTCACTACCTTGATTTTACAAGCACAGTCGAACCTGAAATACTATAAACAAAGTGTTTTCCTTACTTAACCTTTCAAAAACTGAAGGCAAGGAATCTCATTATAGGAGATGAATGAAGTGAGATGCCAATCTATGATCAATTCCAACAATGAATAATTCAAACCTCTATTTTGTTGAAATAGAAAGCAAAATTTCTAATTTCAATAGCATATTTCATATTTCAAAATGAAAACTAGGCTAGAGAAATGGCAATTGGTAAAGACACTTGCTGCATAAGCCTAGAGATCTGAATGCAATCCCTAGAAACCATAAGGGTAGAGGAAAGAACTGACCCCAAAGTTGTACTCTGACCTCCTCACATGCACTCATACACATATCATGATGTGTGTGTGTGTGTGTGTGTGTGTGTGTGTGTGTGTGTGTGTGTGTGAGAGAGAGAGAGAGAGAGAGAGAGAGAGAGAGAGAGAGAGAATGAGAATACCCACAAACCACAAGAGGGTGTTGGGGGAGGGGGAGGGAGAGAGGGGGGGGAGGGAGAGGGAGAGGGAGAGGGAGAGAGAGAATATGCCCACAAACCGCAAGAGGGTGTTGGCTCCCACAGAGTTGGGAGTTCCAGATGGCTATGAGCCACCTGACATGGTGCCAGGTCCTCCACAAAGCAGCAAGCATTCTTAACTACTGAGCCATCTCTCCAGCACCAATAATAATTTTAAAAGCCAAACTACACATTCATTTTCCCAAGAATTCAAAATGCCAGAAGTCTTATCTAGAGACTGCTTTGCAAAACTTTGCAAAACTACACCAATTTGAAAGTGACTGGAGGGCTGGAAAAATGGTTCAGTGGTTAAGAGCACTGACTCCTCTTCCAGAGGACCCGGGTTCAATTCCCAGCACCCACATGGCAGCTCACAACTGTCTATATTCCAGTTCTAGGGAACTGGCAAAACACCAATGTACATAAAACTTAAAAAAAAAAAAATTCAAAAAAAAAAAGTGACTGGAAAAAGACTAGAGAGCCTCTTTGGCTACTGGCTCAGTGGTTAAGAGTATTTGCTGCCCTTGAAGAGAACCTGAGTTCAGATACCAACAACCAGGTGGCAGTCACAAGTGTTTTGTTTGTAAATCTAGTTTCAGGATATCTGAACTTCTCAGATACCAGATACACATGGTCCAGAGATGTACATGCAGGCGCACACACATACACACATAAGATTAAAAAAAAAAAAAAAAAAGAAAAGAAAAAGAAAGAATGGACAATAAAATGAGTTCCTAGCTAACCACAAACTAAACTGATCTTATAGCTTTGCTTTTCCAAACTGGCTGGCATTCAGCTTTTTCTGGGTTGAAAACCTAGCCCCAAGAAATAACGGCTCTCTATAGTGTGGTAGCCAGCCACAGTTCTTGAAACTGGGTTATACTTGTGAAACAAAGCACATTTAATTATCTCTTCCCGCCTGGTGATTTGATGACCTCCATTATACCCCCACCCCCAACCCTGCCTGTTTTTGGCTTTTGGTACTAGGGACTGAGGATTGAATCTAGGGCCTCATGTATGTTAGAAACATGTTCTATCACTGAGCTATATCCCTATTCTTCATTTTGAGTAACTCTGCTGCCTGGGCTGGCGTTATACTTAATCTGTAGCCCAGGCAGGCTTTGAACCCAAGATCTTCCTGCTTTAGCCTGCAGTGTTGGAATCATAAGCATGCACCACCACATCCAACAAATTTTGTGACTGTAACAAAATTTCCTAAATTTTGAGCAATTTAGAAATATAATTGTGAAAAACAAACATATACTTTTTCCCCCAAAATCTATATAATTTGAAAGAAAAACAGAATACTTACAGTACTATGAAAAACAACACTGTGTCCCTTCCCTAAACTTTCTATATGAGCCGAGAGGTTAAAGCATATGGCTCGGTGTCTTATGGCATCCAGTGTTTGTGCATCGAAGAAATCATGTGGTCGTGCTAAAAGTCAACAACAAAAAGAAAAGTTAAGGGCCGTTTAGAAAACTTCAACAGTCTGTTAAATGCTCAGGTATTTCCCAAACCCAGGAAAGGAGTGCTTTAACTGGAGGGATTAGCAAGTCCTGCCCGGTGTCTAACTGCATGTGTCTTTGTGTTCAGGGTAGAGCTCTGATAAGGTGAGGACAGGCAGAATTCCAATTACCAATGAACACAACAATTCCATCACCCCAGCTTCTCAGCCTCACACTCACGCCACCATTCCACACTCCAGCAGCTTTACTTTTTCAACTTACCATGTGATTTCATGAACATTCTATTTTTATTTGCTATATCTCCACCTGTGCAATAAGGAGATTTCAAACTTACCATGTGATTTCATCAACATTCTATTTTTATTTGCTATCAAAATCTTTCCAAATTTGCAATAGAGGCAATATTATGTCCAAGCTTTCAACCAGTATTTTCTTGATTACAAATAAATGTCCTAAGTTTATGAACAATTTAAGAAAAATTGCACAACATGCATTCATTCTCTTCAAACAAACAAAATGCAAAACAGTAAGCAGTGCTTCCTTCCATCCACACCTGTGACTGGTACTCAACCCATCTCAGAAGCTGGCCTTAGCAGAGACTGCAGGTCAGAGCAGTTTCTCCTCAAGCAGCATATATGCCAATCCTAAACACATCTGGAAACTAAACTGCATCCACCTTCACTTTCTAAGAATGCTGAGCAGGCAGGAAATGGAATCAGGAGATTAAGAGTTTGAGGCCAGCCTGGGCTAGGCTGAGAATGCCTTAAAAAGAAGCAGAAAAGGGACCTGGATTGGTGGCACACACCTATAATCCCAGCACTGGGGATCTCGGTGAGTTCTAGGCCAGCCTGGTTTACAGTGAGACCTTGTCTAAAGTAGCAAAATTGTGTAAGCATTGCTAAGTAACAGGAGTAGTGAATAGATTTAAATGATGATACAGTGTGAAATGAGTAGGCAAGCTCCCCTGGGTTTCCAATACAATATGAAGGAAGCAGTTTTCTTTTTTTTTGTTGCTTTACATTCATGGTGGAGGGAGGTACATATCACTGCCTCGGTGCATGTAGAGGTCAGAGAGACGTCTAATTAATTCTCTCCTTCCACCATGTGGGCTCCAGGGATCAAACTTATACCATCAAACTGGTGGCAGGATGACCTCTGCATCAGCTCCTGCCTCCAGGTTACTGGCCTAACTTCTCTCAGTGACAGACTGTGTTATGAAACTGTAAGTGGAAATAAATTCTTCAAGTAACTTATGGTCGTGGTGTTTAGAACCCAACTAAGACAGCATGCAAAGATATTTTTACTTTAACAGTAGGAAACAATTTAGTAAAAACAAATTTTTTTTTCTTCCTTTGTGATCAATTCATTTGTTGAGTGTAACTTTGTACTAACAGAACTATTTCAGTGTTTTAGAGACCAGCTTATGGGCTGAGACTTGCATCTGCCTTTTCTATACCCCAATCAACCAAGAGTAAAGTGAGGAGAACTCATTGGCTTCCTATTTCACCCTTGCAGGACTCCCTTTCACAACAGTATTCCTTCATTCCTTCCTTCGCTCACTCACTCACCCAATGCACTCCACTCACATTTCATCAGTCCAGATTTATCGACCAGTAGACCCAAAGAATCAAGCATGGTGCCCTACAGTCTCCAGAGTTTCCTACCTTCAGTTCTGTATGACTATCATCTAATTATTTTAACCCTAAACATCAAAGGAGTATTTTATAACCCAGTAATTAAGAATATCATCTTCATGTTCATGCTGCAAACATACAGTTCACACATATTCTACACTTTGGTTGATATTTACTTCTGACATGCTCAAATTTTTCTCAAGTATTTGTAGAAACAAACATTGTCATGTTTTAAACTTTCCTAATTTATAACAAATCAAAGTACCCCTAGTATCTAATTCTCTAAACATATAGTTTATATTCTAAGATCACATACACTTAATATTAATACTCCTTTAGCTTCTACAAACATTTCTCACTAGATACTCATGCTGACAGGCAGGTGCCGTATTTTATTTCCCATAGATATCAACAAGCCAAACTCAATACTAGTCAAACTGGACTTGCTGAAAGGCCTTTTCTACACAGACGCTTTCCAAGTGAACACTTACGTAATGAGCGCCGTCTTTTGTTCTTTAGTTTCCTCCTCTTGTTCATTCCAGCTTTAGAAGGAGATTCTTCTTTGGCCTTTGGCTGGCTAGAAACTTTTGAGGAGTTCTGCTGACTGAAGTGTGTGGGCACATGGCGAGCTAGCCCTCCCTGAGAAGCAAAGCTGGCATTGCAGCCACCAACTACACACTAAAAAGAAGAAAGAAAAGGCTGTCAGGGTTACCACATAGACATGATCAGAACTGAAGGCCAAGGACGTTTTCAGCAGTAAACTACGGCACAAGAGAACTACTGATTCTAGACAGATACATGAAGCATTTCTTTTACAAGTTCACTTTAAAAACAAATTATCCAACAAGTACACCACTTAGCAGTGGCTTGGCTGTTTCCAAATTTAATTTCTCTGCTTTCTCCACTATACCAAGACATAACCTACAGGATCATCTTCCAACAAGAGATGATTTTGAATAAACCATGTTTATAAGCAGGGCAGGAAACTGACTCCCTGATGGTTACTCCAGTTTCTAGATACTGTTATTTATATTGGATCTCCCTATGAAGCCCTAGCTGGACTAGAACTTACTATTTAGACCAGGTTGGCCTCAAATTCAGAGATCCTCCTGCCTCTCCCACCAGAGCACCAGGATTAAAGCCATGCAACACCATCAAATATATAAACTAACCAGCTGGGCAGCCGTGGCACACGCCTTTAATCCCAACACTTGAGGAAGGATGATCTGATATATATATTCCCATCTATCCACAGAATCTTCAGATGCCTCCCTACTTTTCTATACTGTTTTAACAAGTAGAAAAGACATTTGAAAATAGAATTTTAAAAGCTTTATGCATTTGTAGACTTCTATATCTAATCTCTGTTGGAGGACATTCTCATAGATCCAATCTCCTTAGTTTTTGACTTGAAAATAAACTATAAATATGCAATTAGTAAAGTTCAATGCTAAACATCCAAAATACCACCCTACATGCCTCCAGGCTCTTCTATCCAATATACTACCAACCCTAACTTCGGGAAAATTTTCAGCACAGTCTGCTAATTTCCTTCACAAAGTACCAAGATGGGTTCTCACCTGGGCCTGCCATCATACCTTCAGTGCGTACATACCCCAATTCACACTTTCAATGTCTCCTGGAAATATGAATACCCTTATGCATATATATTAAGCCCAGAACATCTTGTGAACCACAGACATGTCTGTGTACAGTAGTGGGAATGAGCAGATGAGTACTTAGAGTCCTATAAAATTAGGGGCAGCCCAAACATTCAACAAGCTACCTATACAGTGCTAATAAGAATGGCACCTAATGTTATCATAGGAGTCTACACTCACTTGCTGGGTGCTCAGTAAGTGAGAAAGAAGAATGACTTGAGATATCAGTGCAAACACATCCCAGGATCCACAATCATACAAGGTACAAGAACAGGGACGAATAAAACCAACTTCCTGCCCAGAAAGGAGATCTATGAATTCAGCAAGACACACAAAAAAAAATGATAACTGCAACAGCAGCAGAGCTACATTCGTGTAATGGGCTGGGTGTACAGGTCAGTGATAGATCCAAGCACAAAAGCTTTGAGTTCTATCCTCAATATTGCAAAAAGAAAAATAAAACCAGCCTGGCAGGAGTGGTCCACGCCTTTAATCCCAGCACTCGGGGGATATAGGCAAGCAGTTCTCTGAGTTCAAGAGAGCCTGGTCTACAGAGCTAGTTCCAAGACAGCCAGAGCTACTCAGAAAAACTCTGTCTCGAAAAACTAAAAACAAAAATAAAATAAATAAAAATAGTAGAACAATCTTATCAATGGGGTTATCCTTAAATAACTTTGTGTTAAATGTAATCAGTTAGTAAATTTAAATTTTCAAAGGTGTCAACAACATATAATTAAGAAAAGATAGCATGGAGCTGAAGAGATGGCTCAGTGGTTAAGCACTGGTTACTCTTCCAGGAGCCAGGTTCAATTCCCAGCACCCACATGACAGCTCACAACTGTTTGTAACTCCAGTTCCAGAGGATCTGACAACCTCACAGATATACATGCAAGCAAAACACCAATGCACATAAAATTTAAAAAAATTATAAAAAAAAAAAGAAAAGAAAAGAAAAACTAACCTATTCAAGATATGATTTTAGCAAAGCAGGATATTCCCTTGCAGGAATGAAATTAGATCAGATGTCTTCCCTGGCAAAAATTCAAAAGACCTTCATTTACACCTGAAATTCAAAACTGCTAGGAGAAAGCACTTCAAAATAAGCATGGGAGGTGGAAAGGTGGGTCAGTTGGTTAAATCTGACTACACAAGCATGAAGACCTCAGTTTGGACCCTGGCCCACCGATACACACCAGGCATGAAGGCATACATCTATAATCCTAACATGCAGACACAGACAAAAAGGATCCCTGGAGCTCATGGAGCAGAGTAACCAAACTGGTGAGATGAGGTTCAATTAGAGACCCTAGGTCGATGGAGACTTAGGGATGTAGCTCAGTAAGCAGAGTGGTTACACTGCACACAAGGCCTTGGTTCAACCCCTAGCATCTCACTTCTAAAAGAGAAGTAGGATCAGGCATTCAAGGTCACCAGCACTAGGAGTTCTGAGCTACAACTGAGCTATGAGACACTAACTCAAGGAAGAAGTGGGGATGAAAAGCAATCAAGAAAAACACCCATTATCAAACTCTGGCCTAGATATGAACATATATGCCCCTCACCCACACACATATATGATATAGGCAGAGTCATTTTTTTTCTGAACAAGACTCTAATTAACACAGGATATAATGCCAAGAATTACAGGAAATCAAAATGCTTCAGCACAGCAGGTTATATCAAAAAAAATCTAGGATATATCAAAAACTATAAAAATTAAACACCACCACGTGGTGGAGGTACATGCCTTTAATCTCAGGCAGAGACAGGCAGAGATCTCTTTTTTTGTTCAAGTACAGCCTGGTCTACAGAGCAAGTTCCAGGACAGGCTCCAACGACACTGAGAAACCCCTGTCTGGAAAAATAAAAACCCTGACAATCAGGAAAATAAGATAATGAACTGTATCCTCCACACATGCTACATAAAATATATACACAGACATACTTATATACACATAAAATTTTAAAAATGTTCCTGTCTGGAGAGATGTCTCAATGCAACAACTGACTAGCACCCACATTGGACAGCTTCAAGAGATCCAATGTCCTCTTCTGACCTCCACAGGAACCTATAGGCAAGTACACGGGTGTAGCCACAGACAAAAATAATAAACACAAAGCTTTCGTGAGGCTTGGTGGTACATGCTTTTAATCCTAGCACTTGAGGTTAGAAGGAGCAGCTCTATGAATTTGAGGACAGCCTGATTTTATATAGTTCCAGGCCATCCAGGGCTACACAGCAAGACCCCATCTCAATAATAATCTCAGAGTGGCCTCAATCTCATGCTGATTTTCCTGTTTTCAGCTTCAAAATGCTGAAGTACAGAAGAGAGCCACTACAGTTGACTCAATAATATTACGCATTAATTAACAAACCATCTAATAGAAATCAACAAAAATTTTAAATGGCTAAAGACTTAAAAAACAGGACAGAGACAGAGCACATGAAAATATTCAGTAGCATGACTCATGGGAGACATAGAAATGAAAAGAGAGCCAGACTTGCCTCACACGCACAGGTCATGGGGTCATACCTCTGGAAAGATCAAAATTTAAAGCTACAATGAGGTAAGATTACTCAAACTTCTTAGCCAAATCACAAATGCTGGTAATATCAAGATACTGTGTAGCAAAAAAACAAAAAAACAAACAAACAAAAAAAAAAACCAAGTGCATGTGTATAATCCAAAGGTGGGTAGAAGATGTCCATAGGCAGCTTAATTAATAGCAAGTAAAGATCAGAAACAATCTACAGACAATGAGAAACAGGAACAAACAGAAACACTGTCGTTTAACCCTTCTGTGGAACCTAACACAACAATTTTACAGAAAGAAAAAAAAATGCTGCTTCATAAAGTTTCGATTAATCTTACCAATGACTGACTGAGTCAAAGAAAAGAAAATGACTGAAAGAAAGCCGAGGGCTCACACAACTGTGGCACGTTAGCAGACACCAGCATAGGACAGTGACCTAGGACAGGTGACAGTCAGACGCAGAAAGGGAACAGAGTTGGGTGGTTAAGAGAGTGGAATTCCACTCTCAACATCTGTAGCTAGAGCTCCTGTGGAAATCCAACTCCTTCTGGTCTCCAAGGGCAACTGCACTCAGGTTCACTGATTTTACACACACACACACACACACACACACACACACACACACACACCGGGGTGGGGGTGGGGGGATGTGGTGGCACACACCTTTAATCCTAGCACTCAGGAAGCAGAAGCAGACAGATTTCTGAGTTAAGGTCAGCCTGCTCTACATGGAGACTATCTCATAAAATACAAAATAATAACAATTTTTTAAAAGGCCAATTTCCTAAAGCGGAAAATCTCTTTTTCCTTATTCACTTTTCTTCACAGTGCCTGTTATATGCACTATTTAGATAGCACTGTTTTACTCATTTATATAATTCCTAAGGAAGGACCAGGAAAAGAGAGCTTGATTTGATGAGTACATGCTATATACATGTGTTTAATTATCAAGCTGAACTCAATCAAAAGAGAATATATTATAATAACGAAAATACAGATTTCTGTAACACAGAAAAACTTCCAAGTTATACTCTATAACACATTCCTAACACCTTTAAAAACAGTACCTTAGCCAGGTCATGGTAGTGTGTGTCCCTTTCATGCATTTAATCCCAGACCTTGGGAGGCAGAGGCAGACAGAGTTCAGTGAATTCGAGGCAAGCCTGGTCTACAAAGTGAATTCCAGCTCAGCCAGAGCTGTTGTTATACAGAGAAACCCTGTCTCAAAAAACCAAAGAAAAAATAAATAAAATAAATAAATAAAAATAAAAACAGCACCTTGCCTATCTCCAGTGGGAGTTGGGCATGGTGGCACATGCCAATCAGATCTCTTGTGAGTTCAAGGCGAGCTTAGTCTACATACCAAGTTTCATGCCAGTCAGTTATATGGTAAGACCATTAAAAAATATATATGCTATTAATAAATAAGTAAACATTTCCCAATCAAAAGAGACATACATTAACTTAATATAGGATATTAATAGGATAATTTGTTACAGCACAAATTAGAACACTGTATTTAAAACAGCTCAGAAGAAAAACATAATATAGGCCGGGCGGTGGTGGCGCACGCCTTTAATCCCAGCACTCGGGAGGCAGAGCCAGGCGGATCTCTGTGAGTTCGAGGCCAGCCTGGGCTACCAAGTGAGTTCCAGGAAAGGCACAAAGCTACACAGAGAAACCCTGTCTCGAAAACCAAAAAAAAAAATATATATATATATAGTTCATACTCAATTTTCTGTAAGGGCAAGGCATGGAGTACATGTCTGTTATTGACACTGAGGCTGAGGCAGGAGTTTTGAGAGTAGCCTGGACTATATTGCGAGTTTCAGGTCAATGGACTATACAGCAAGACCCACTCACAAGAAGTAAAGGAGGAGGAGGGAAGGAATCGCATTTACCTGTTCTTCCATTTAAAAAAAAAAAAAAAAAAAAATTAAAAAAGCTGAATTTTTGAGACATTAATGAAACAATACTAGTAATTATATATGCAGGAAGAAGACAGTACAGAATCAGCAGAGTGGAACAAGATTCCTAAAGATAACACAGCCAGGACAGGAGGAGGGGTCCTCACCATGTTGCCCAGACCAGCTTCAAATTCCTAGTTTCACACACAATACTTCTGCTTCTTCTTCCCAATTCCCCAGGCCTGTAGACATGTGCCTCTGTCTCTGAATGTTTCTAATACCTTCAACTTATTCATGTTTCTCTTTTTAAAATAACTCAAGAATGACTACATTCTTTGACAAAACTCAAAGGAAATTTCTTGCATGATACTCACTTTCATTATGGTTTTAACAATTATTGAACTTCTTAATAGTGATCCTTTAAATTCTGTGACATATGCATGCCATAATTAGAAAACAAAGTATTTTGTTATATTTCAAAAGTCAAAAGAATTCTTCTAGAAACTTAACTCTTTAAAGATATCCCAGAACATGCCAGGTGGTAGTGGTGCATACCTTTAATCCCAGGCAGAGACAGGAGGATATCTGTGAGTTAAGAGGCCAGCCTGGTCTACAGAATGAGTTCAAGGACAGCTAGGGCTATAATGAAACCCTGTCCCAAGAGAAAAATAAAAAGATTTCCTAGAACACATCTTTTTGACAATGACTTTCAATCTCAAAACTGAATTTTAAAAAATCCATTTATATTCTATAGTTTCTTTATTCCATATTAGTATTACCTTGCTAATAAGGCTTATGCCTCTGACAGAGAGACAAGAGACAACAGTCAGACCACAAGGTGGAATTGGCTATATACATGGCTTAACATTATCTGGCATTTGCTGTTTTATAGTAGGGGTTTGTTTGTTTGTTTGTTTTTTCGAGACAGGGTTTCTCTGTGTAGTTTTGGTGCCTGTCCTGGATCTCACTCTGTAGACCAGGTTGGCCTTGAACTCAGAGATCCACCTGGCTTTGCCTCCCAAGTGCTGGAATTAAAAAAGGCTTGCAAGCTACACAGAGAAACCCTGTCTGGAAAAACCAAAAAAAAAAAAAAAAAAAAAAAAAAGGCTTGCACCTCTACCGCATTTGCTGTTTTAAAGGATCCTCACCTAACAGTGAATTTGCTGTTCTTCAAACTGAATTTTATTACCTTTATCTCCAGCTACTTTTGGTATCTAAGCATCAATAAAAATGTTAAAACAAAGGGATCTTTTTCATTCTTTAGAACACACTGGGGACAAGTCTGTGGGAAAATGCTTGCAGAACCCTGTGTTTGTACCTCAGCACTGAAAAGAAATGTTTAGAAGGGTCAAAACATGCTCATTATACAGATCAGCCAGGCATGGTGGCTCAGCCTGTAATCCCAAAAACTGGAGGCCAAGGCAGCAGGGTTGCCAACGTCAAAGCCAGCTTGGCCTACATTAGGAATTCCAGGATCACAAGAACTAAGATTACAGTGAGCCCTTACCTATATAAAAAGAAGGGAGATGAGTTCCCAGTGTGGCCTTATAAGGCTCGCTCACACATACCTTAAAAGGTTTGTCTCCACTGTGTGTCAGCATGTGCCGCTGTAACCAACTCTGACTGGTTGACGGGGTGTTATACACCTTACAACCTTTCCACAAGCAAACAAACACCTGTTAAAAGGAGAACAAGGGTCATCATTTATCTCAGTAAAGACTCCGGTCACTCATAATTTCAAATATCATGAAAATCTTCAACTGATAAAAAGCCACTGACTATGCACTCAATAACAATTCAACTCTAGTTTCCCAATAGGGAGTAGTTCTGCCCTACTCTCAATGCTAGGTCCTTTTCCCTCAGTAAGAAACTAACAGACTCCTCAAGATGAAGATATAAAGAATTTGCTACTTCTCAATACTAGGAAAATATGAAAATGGTCAATAGACATTAACTAGTAGATAAGCTTTTAACATCAAAAGAACAAGTCAAAAATTACACTTTACATAAGTCACATTCAACTTTCTGGGTTGTTTTTTGTTTTGTTTTGTTTTTCAAGACAAGGTTTCTCTGTGTAGCTTTTGGTGCCTGTCCTGGATCTCACTCTGTAGACCAGGCTAGCCTTAAACTTACAGAGATTCGTCTGGCTCTGTCTCCCAAGTGCTGGGATTAAAGGTGTTCAACTTTTATAAGAAATAAAAATTTTGTTATCAAGTGTTTCTACTCATGGATTCCTGTTCTCACATGCTTATTTTTATTAACATTCTGTATTCTTAGACTGTTCTTCCCATTGAGAATATTTTCAGCTATCTTTCTTCTGAAGCGAATACAAGAGTTAAGGGATGAAGACTGATCTATCACTGTAAGAAGTACATTCTCAGCCTCAGGAAACCAAATCTGACTAAGTCTGGAAATGTCCAGCACTAGCAGCCTACTCTTCCCTTACTCAGTGCAATTTCTGAGTATTCCAAACACTGGCAACTGTCCCACACACTGCAGTCTTCCCCTGAAAGAACTGGCACACCTTGCCTCAAAACAAAAACAAAGCTACTTTTGAGAATCTTCTTCCTAAGAACAATTACATACATAATCACTCCGTACTACAGAGCCATACATATAGAACACACCAAAAATATATGCAGACTGAAGAAAATCCATTAAGGGCTGAGAATGCAGCTCTGCAGAGATAATGCACAAAGCCTAGGGCTGAATCCCAGGGAGCACCAAGAAAATAAACAAAAACATAAAACACAGGCTGGAAAGACAGTTCAGTATCCAAGAACACTGGCACTCTCACTGAGACCGGCCTTAAATTCACAGCATCTACTTGGTGGCTTCAGGGAATGTGACATTTTCTTCTATCCTTCTTGGGAATCAGCATGAATTTAACATCCAGTGTGCAGCAAGCATCTCTGTCTATGAACTAATAACAGAAGTCAAAATGGACTCTGTGATCCACTCTGGCTTTTGGTTTTCTCAGATGGAGTTGAGTGCCAATTCTAATGCAAGCTGGACCTAGTGACACAAGCCTAACTCCAGCTCCTTAGCAGATATTGCAAGGTCTGGGACTGCTGTGTGACCCAGCAGTTGGTAGAGTACTTGCCTAACATTCACAAAACCTGGAGAAACTAGGCATAATGACCCATGCCTGTAATCTCAGCAACTGAGAAATAGAAGCAAGGGGATTTGAAATTCAAAGTCATCCTTGGCTACAGAGCAAATCTGAGGCCAGCCTGGGCTACATAAGATCTGATCTCAAAACAGAACTTATTCTAACAAGGCAGCATCACTGTTGACCATCTAAATGACCTAGCCAATGGTAATGCACATAATGTCAGTTAGGCAGACACTGCATTTTAAAAACACTTCCTCTTCCTCCTCACTGATTCTGGTCCTTGCATATTCATCCTATATTCACCCTATGTTTCATAGTCCAAGTTTTAAAAGCTATTAAACCGGCCTGGCAGAGCAGACCTGTAATTGCAGCTGTTCAGCAAGATGAAGCAGGAAGATGAGTACAAAGCCTGCTTGGGCTACAATCAAAGTTCAAGAAATAAATCACAGAGGACTCCCATTCAATACACCCACCACAAAAATGTTTCCAAGATTACTTTTCGATT
Source organism: Peromyscus eremicus (assembly GCF_949786415.1). Taxonomy (NCBI): domain Eukaryota; kingdom Metazoa; phylum Chordata; class Mammalia; order Rodentia; family Cricetidae; genus Peromyscus; species Peromyscus eremicus. The sequence continues at coordinate 148,679,895 of NC_081418.1, read as the reverse complement.
GGTGAGGTGGCTCAGTAGGTAAAGGCACTTGCTGCCAAGCCTGAAAACCCGAGTTCAATCCCAGACACACATAGTGGAAAAGCCAATTCTGGCAAACTGCTATCTGATCTCTACACTCCCCCGCCTGTACACACACACACAATAAACAGTGGATAAATTTCATATAAACATATTTAAACAGATATTTAAAAGGTTACTTAAAGAAAATAAATCTACTGGGTATATAGTGAGTGACATGCCTTTAAACCCATCACTGAAGAGGCAGAAGCAGGTAGATCTGTGAATTTAAGGCCAGCCTGGTCTACATACTGAAACCCTATCTCAAAATTGTTTGGATAGAGCCGGGCGGTGGTGGCATACACCTTTAATCCCAGCACCTGGGAGGCAGAGGCAGGCCGATCTTTGTGAGTTCGAGGCTGGCCTGGTCTAAGAGCGAGATCCAGGAAAGGTACAAAGCTACCTACACAGGGAAACCCTGTCTCGAAAAACCAAAAAAATAAAAAATAAAAAAATTGCTTGGATGGCTTGGTTGTTTGAGATAAGTATCCTCAATGTAGCCAGGCTGACCTCCATGATCCTCCTAAGTCAAGTTCTCATGTGGCAAGATTTTTACAGATCTGCTCTATTAATCTAAAATCTCAAGTGACTTTTTTTTTTTCCTTCCCCAAAACAGGGTTTCTCTGTGTAGCTTTGCGCCTTTTCCTGGAACTCACTTGGTAGCCCAGGCTGGCCTGGAACTCACAGAGATCCGCCTGGCTCTGCCTCCCAAGTGCTGGGATTAAAGGCGAGCGCCACCACCGCCCGGCAGTGACTACTCTTAATTAAAGGAAATGTAGGGCTTTTAGAGGGACCCTGTCTCAAAACAAGGAATCAGGAGAGGGGAAGAGGGAGAAGAATGAGACACAAAAGAAAAGGACAAGGCAGAACCTAAGACTTTGGATACACAATTGTAGCTGTTCACACGTGGCTATGGTTTGCTTTGTTATTTTTTTTAATACTCTTTTTTAAACGTTTATGTATTTCGCCTGAATCTGTCTGTGCACCACATCTATATACTGCCTTTGGAGGGCAGAAATGAGCACTGTATGCCCTTGAACCTGGAGTTTTACAGACAGACGCTAGCCGCCAAGTTAAGTGCTAGGACCAGAACCTGAGTCCTCCGGAAGAGCAGCCTGTGCTCTCAATCACTGAGACCCCTCTCCAGCCCCAGTTATTTGGTTTTGAGGTAAGATCTCACATGTAACCTTAGAACCTAACTAGGCATCATCCTGTCTCAGCCTCCCGAGCAGGCAAATGCCACTATTTCTGACCTTGAAAAACATTTTTATACTTGATTTTTAGAAACACTTCTAGTATAAAATGATTTTATTTTTCTGTGGTTGTTGTTCTGAAGCAGGGTCTCACTATGTAGCCTTGGCTGGAACTTGCTATGCAGACAAGGCTGACCTCACATTCACAAAGATCCAACTCTCACTGCCTCCCCAGTGCTGGGATTAAAGGTTAGCCTCACCATATTCAACCTATAAATCAATTAAGGTTTAGCTATTTTAATAAATTCACAGTCCAGTCTCATGTGATATGGAAAAGCTTATGTATTATTAGGGAATACTGGACAAAACAAATATAGTAACCAACTATACATGCCTATATTCTCAGAATTCAGGAGACAAGAAGGGAAGAAAGTGACACAAAGTCAAGGACAGCATGATTAACCAAAAAGTTCAAGGCCACTATCTCAAAAAACACCCATGCCACTATAGAGAATCCAAAGTACAGACACTTTATGTCTGTACATAAATTTATTTTTGTTATATGTAATTTTATTATATGTAATACAAAAGTTTTACCGCTTTTTTTAATTATACAGAACACTCATGTTTTGTTTTGTTTAGTTTTTTTAATCATTGTGGTTATTCTTTGATACTAATAGTCCAGGGCAGCCTATATATCCCTACCTCAGCCTGAGTGCTAGGATTATATAACACTCAGGTTGCCTCATAACTCTCTAAAGTATACTCATAATTTATTGTTTAAGTAATTTAATCTCTCATATGCTCAACCACACTTGCATATGAAAAGGTCAGGACGGGTGCTAAACAGATGGCTCAGCAGTTAAGAGCACTGGTTAAGAACTCTTCCAGAAGACAGAGTTCAATTCCCAGCACTCAAATGGCAGCTCACGGCTGTCTATATCTCCAGTCTCTGCAGGCACCAGGCATGCACAGAGTGCAACAGCAAAACACATAAAAATAATCATTTTAAGGGGGTTGGAAAGATGGCTCAGCAGTTAAGAATACTTGCTACTCTTGCAGAGGACCTGTTTTTAGTTCCCAGCATCCACAAGGGGGTAACAGCCATCATAGGCATGCAAAAAATATACACAGATACATAAGCAAAATATCCATACAAATAAAATAAATCTTTAATTTTGGGGGGTTTTGTTTGGGAGACAGGGTTTCTCTGTGTAACAGCTCTGACTGTTCTGGAACTCACAGGCCGGCCTCAAACTCAGAGATCCACCTCCTCTGCCTCCCACATGCTGGGATCAAAAGTATGCATCACCAATGCCCGGCTTAAAAACATTTTTTAAAAAGAAAACGTAAGGAAAAGCTACTGTTCAACAGCCAACTAAAATTAAATCTCACATGGACATGACAATACAGACAACTTGAAGCTGGTAGAGGTGGAGATGTCTCTACACTATCCATGGGCTCTTACTTCTCCCAGGGTAAGGATTACAGAGGAAGAGAAAAAAAAGAACAGGTGATAATTTAGTATTTAGATCCTGCTAACTTACTGCTCCAATAAAACTCATCTTTTTCTGTTTCATGATGGCATTTTAATATTTAAAGAAACAAGAAATCTAAAAACATCATTAGGCAATCAAAGTCAGATATTCCCCGTGTACTCTTATGAGGCTATAGGCTCAGTGTCAAGTTTCTTGTCAAGCATGCACAAAGACCTAGGTTCTAGTTCCAGCACTGGGAGAAAACAGAAGTCCTTGTAGAAGATATGTAGACAACTTTGATACAGAAAGTGGTCACCAAAACAGCTATCCACTGATAAGGGGGTGATCTCAAGGGGTCCAGATTGCATCTTGAGATAATGGAAAAGCCATAGAGACAGATAATGAAAACTACACAATGGTGTAAAATTTACAGGGTGCCACTGAATTAAACACTTTAAAACAGTTAAATAAGTTTCCTGAGGCTGGAGACGTGGCTCCCCAGAACACTGGGAAACGGCAGTTATGGCTCATGCCTTTAATCCCAGCATTCGGGAGGCCAGCCTGGTCTACAGAGTGAGTTCCAGGACAGCCAGGGCTACACAGAGAATTTCTGTTTCAAAAGAAAACAAAACAAAACAAAACCAACCAATCAATCAACAACCAAAGAACACTGAGGGCTCTTCCAGAGTACCTGGGCTCAATTCCTAGCACCCACTTGGTGGCTCACAATCATCTGTAACCCCCCAGAGTCTCAGGGGATAGATGCCTTCTTCTAGTATCCATGGGACACTGCACACATGTGATTCACAGACTTACATGAAGACAAAACACATACATAAAATTAAATAGTTAAAATGGTTTATGTTACCCTTAAAAAGGTCATTGCAAAACATATTATTTCAACCAACAAGTATTCATTCTTCAAGACAAAAACTCAACCAGACCAAGACTTGATTCCAGAACTAAACAGGCTGAGGAAGAATAACTGCAAAGAGTTTGAGACCAGCCTGGGCTTCATGGTGCCAGATCACGACATTTGTGAGGGGCCAAGGAGATGTACAGCGTACGCTCTCGCTCTCTCGCTCGCTCGCTCTCTCGCTCTCTCTCTCTCTTTCTCTCTCTCTCTCTCTCTCTCTGAAGGATAGTCACAGAACATTCTCAGAGAGCACAAAACATAGTAAAACCCCATTTTTAAAGGAAAAAAAAAGCTTATGGGCTGGAGCGATAGCTCAGATGTTAAGAACACTGGCTGTTCTTCCAGAGGTCCTGAGTTCAATTCCCAGCACCCGCATGGTGGCTCACAACCATCTGTAATGAGATCTGGCTCCCTCTTCTGGCCTGCAGAAATACATGCAAAGCAGAACATTGTATATATACATAATAAATAAATCTTTAAAAAAAAAAATGTCTGCCGGGTGGTGGTGGCGCACGCCTTTAATCCCACAGAGGCAGGCAGATCTCTGTGAGTTCGAGGCCAGCCTGGGCTACAGAGTGAGTTCCAGGACAGGCTCCAAAGCTACACAGAGAAACCCTGTCTTAAAAAACAAACAAACAAACAAACAAATAAATAAAGGCTTATACACCAATGACTGGTATGCAAAACCATGATGTACATTTCTACATTTCTTTAATCCTTTCATTTGGCATAGCAGCTAACAATTCCTCAAAGATCAGTACATCTTTTTTGGTCAAAACAGGATCACTCCTTTTTTTGGCAACAGGACAAAGGGTGGGGTGGGGTAGGATGGTGTTGAGGATTAAACCTAGTGCCTTTCACATTCTGGACAAGGATTCTACATTGTAAAAACCATGGTAGCACTGGTTCCCAATCTGTAGGTTGGGGACTGAATATTAGCTATTTACATACATATGGTTGGGGGTCACCACAATATGAGGAACTGTATTAGAGTTGTAGCATTAGGAAGATTTTATGTAGTGGTATTTGCTCTGCTCATGACTTTGGGCTATAGGGCCCAAAGGAGGCTGTTCTTCCTGCCATTGTAGGTGACCTCTTACAAGGGAAGGGAGAAGGGTCACATGCCTTTTTCTCCCTGCCCCTTCCTGGGATTCCCTCCTGGTCAGATCCGAGGACTACTTCAGCTGTCTACTCCATTCTGTATTCGTGAGTGTATTTCTTCAATTTATATCTTAATAAATTCTGTTACCCATTTAATAGATTCACATGGATTGATCGTAAGTGGCATCCAATGTAATGGACAAGAATTATCATCCAAAACTTGAGAAAGCTTTTAAAAAGGGTTCTAAAATGGAGCCAAGAGAAGCTTCCTAGTTGGTTCTCTTAGGCAAGCCGTGATACAGAGGCACCATGGCATGCGGGCTTGAGCTATAGTATGGTGGTGGGTTCACAGTGTGTGGGCTTTACCTACAGTATGGCTGATTCTTGCCACGGTACACGAAGGTGTTTCCAAGCCATGCAGCATACTGTATGGTGGATTTAACTTTTGCTAGTACAAAAAAAAAGTGTTGGGGCTACACGATGCTGGGTGGAGGCATAAACCCACTGCTTCCCAGACTCAGCCGTGAGCATGGATCCCAGAGCTGGTAGTAAACATACCTCCACCATGTTGGGAAGTTTGGGGTGGGGGGTGGGGGAGGTCAACAGCCAAAGTCACCAAGCAGCTTAACAGTTAGCTTAACAGTTTAAAATCTCTCCTGGTCAGAGAAGGATTATAGATTCACAATAAAACAGATTCAGATAGAATAAAACTCTGAACAGTTTACACTGTGTGTGAAAAAGTATGTAGGCTTGAGAGAAAGAGAAAGGATATAGATAGTCATAAAAATAAAGTCTTATAAAAAATATAATAAGCCACATAAAGATGGAAATTACACAGTCTGGATTGTGTTGTCTTTGGGATTTTTGTTGTTTTCTTTTTTTAATATTTTTCCCTCCAGAATTGAAGACCGAACCCAAGGCCTTAAGCAAGCGCTCTACTGCTGAGCTAAATCCCCAACCCCTTGTCTTTGGGATTTTTAACTGGAGAGAGACATCTGATTGTAAAGGCTGCTGAGTTAAACCAATATGTATATTGTAAAGGTATCATGACTTCAAAATTTGTGTCTAAGGATATGTTGCTTTGGAAAAGAGGTTCTGCTTTTGTTTCCACAGAAGATGAGAACCTGTGGATTGCTTCCAGGCTAATATGGTTTGATCAACCAAGACCCCCTGAAAGGTTGATAAAGCCTCACAGACTACTACATCCAAGATTTAACTATAATTCTTCATTTTCTCAGGATCCCCACAAGATTGTCAGCGCCCCAAATCAGTAGGAAGTAGCATGAGAAGTTACACCCAAATTCCCAAAATATTGTTTATAAATGCTTTTTTATTTAAAGGGGGTTGATTATAAACACAATCTCTTTCTAAAGAAGAAAAGGGGATATTATAGATATGATAGGATGAAAGGGTAGATTATTGAATCTACTTTTAAAGAGCAACAACTTGTTTAAAATGTTTCACATTTCTATAGATTTCAGTTTATTACAAATTTAACTTTGTTATAATGTATGTATATTTCTACTATTATATCTATATAGCTCATTTAAAATTGTAATATATAGGGCTGGAGAGATGGCTCAGAGGTTAAGAGCACTGGCTGTTCTTCCAAAGGTCCTGAGTTCAATCCCCAGCAACCACATGGTGGCTGAAAACCATTTGTAATGCGATCTGGTTCCCTCGTTGGGCCTGTAGGGATTCATGCAGGCAGAACACTGTATACATAATAAATAAATAAATCTTTAAAAAAAATTGTTAATATATAATTAAGAAATACAGATTAATAGTCATCTAGGATAATCAAACCTAGTCATGTTAGTTAAGTTTTTTAGGTATATAAAGGTATATTTCAATTAGGTAGGTAATCTTCAGACACTTCAAAGACTTACAGAATACGGCATTTAAAATGTTTTTAAAACTTAAGACTTTCTGGACAATGAGACACGTCTGCTCCTGGCAGCACCAATTTACTTCAAAGAGGAAGACAGGCATCGAAGACATTTCCATTTGGAAGTTTGTTGTCTTCTTGGCACAAAATGGCCTGCTGGGCAAAGAACTGCCCTTGCCTCAACTGCTGACAGTATGAACACTGTCATTTCAGGACAAGCAGGACACAAGGAAAAGCGACTACTAAACCTTGCCAAGGCAGGGTAAGACGGTCTTTCAAAATTCCTGCTTCTGAAAATGGTCTGTCAGATATCCTGTAGCCAAATTAGATGCCCCAACGGTGTTGAGTAACTTTTAGGTGACTGTCCAAGCTGCCAGCTGTCTCTATCCTCGCAAGAATTTCGGAAATTGCTGCTTGCATTTTCCGTTTTCTCAGGTATCATTATTTTGCTTCTCAGGTTTTTGATGGAGTTGAAGACTAGATAGTTATGGTTACAATCTTCTCTTATCTTAGCTAGAACATATTAGTAATAGACTTAGAATCTTCAAAGACAGGACAGCTATTGGAATAATCTCCATAATTTGCCATTTATCCATGTTCTGGACATTTAGCATGTCTTTCTTGTTTGATGTTATTCTTGTTGGTTGTAGTTCCACTTTTGTTTATAACATTACCCTTTGTTTTTCCTGGACAATACTTGACAATTATTGTTATTGTATACAATCTGCATTAAGTTTAGAACCTTCTTATTTAGACAGAAAGGGGAAATGTAGTGGTATTTGCTCCACCCATGACCTTGGACTACATGGCCAAAGGAGGCAGTGCTTCCTGCTGTTGGTATGGTTACCTCTTAACAAGGGAAGGGAGAAGGGTCACATGCCTTCTTCTTGCTACTGCCTGCGATGTGGATTTACTCCTGGTCAGATCAGAAGATGACTTCAACTCTCTACTCCAATCTGTACTTGTGAGTGTATTTCCTCAATTTGTATCTTAATAATAAATTGTTACCCATTAAATAGACTCACATGGATTGACTGTTTAATAGTCTTATCTACAATAAAGTAATATACCGAGTCAGGTTCATTTTACTTAGATTATAGAAATTCCAAGGTTTCATGACAAGCTCTGTAATACCATTAAGACACCTGTACCAACAACTGCCATCAAATGATATATCAAGTGAACATAATTTAGAAAGTTCCATCTAATGAGAGAGCTACAGAGATGGCTCAAGAGGTAAGAGTGTTTTTTGGCTCCTGCAGAAGACCTGAATTCTGTTCTCAACACATGGTACACATACATACTTTCAGGCCAAACACTCACACATATATAAAATAAATCTTAAAAAAAAAAAAAAAAAAAAAAAAAAAAGCCAGGCAGTGGTGGTGTACATCTTTAATCTTAGCATTCAGGAGGCAGAAGCAGGTGGATCTCTTTGAGTTTAAGGCCACCCTGATCTCACAGAAAGTTCCAGGACAGCCAAGGAGAAATCCTGTCTCAAAACAAACAAACTAATAATAATAATAAATAAATAAAAATGAAATATCTTGAGTCACTAAAATTTATATATATGGCTACTGTTAAGAAACTCAGGCCTTGGGGCTGGAGAGATGGCTCAGGTTAAGAGAACTGGCTGTTCTTCCAGAGGTCCTGAGTTCCATTCCCAGTAACCACATGGTGGCTCACAACCATCTATAATGAGATCAGGTGCCCTCTTCTGGCCTGTAGGCAACTCTGTATACACGATAAATAAATATTAAAAAAAAAAAAAACCTCAAGCCTTCTCCCATATCTATATCTATATTCCTTTTTCCCTTCCCCTCCTTATTGGAAGTCCACACCCAAGTAGTATGTACTGTTTCTTTAAGGAACTCTACCTCTGTTCCTGCTTTAACTTTTTTTTTTTTTTTTTTTTGGTTTTTTGAGACAGGGTTTCTCTGTGTAGCTTTGCGCCTTTCCTGGAACTCACTTGGTAGCCCAGGCTAGCCTCGAACTCAAAGAGATCCGCCTGGCTCTGCCTCCCGAGTGCTGGGACTAAAGGCGTGTGCCACCACCGCCCAGCCTGCTTTAACTTTTATTCCCTCCCTCTCTCCCGCTCTTGCTCTCCCTCTGTGTGTGTGTGTGTGTGTGTGTGTGTGTTTGACAAGCATGAAGATAATTTTGCAGAGTCAGCCCTTCTACCTTTGCCCAAAATCTTTGGATTTGTACACAGGTAGTTAGGCTCATGATTGGTCACTACTTCTCTTCTTTACTGCATGTGTTTAAGTCTATACTAAAACTGCTGTTTTTTAGGTTTATTTTACGTGTGTAAGTGTTTTCTCTATGCATATGTCTGTGTACCACTTGCACATCCAGTTCCTGTAGTCAGAAGAGGGTGCTGGATCCTCTGAAAGTGGAGTTATTGATGGGTATGAACACTATATGTGTCTTGGGGATCAAACCTAGGTCCACTGGAAAAGCAACAAACACTCTTACACACTAAGCCAACTCTCCAGTCCCAAAACTCTTTAAATTATTATTATTAGCCAGGCGGTGGTGGCGCACGCCTTTAGTCCCAGTACTTGGGAGGCAGAGACAGGCAGATCACTGTGAGTTCGAGGCCAGCCTAGGCTACAGAGTGAGTTCTAGGAAAGGCCACACAGAGAAAGCCTGTCTCAAAGAAAAATACACACACACACACACACACACACACACACACACACACACACACGAAACTATTGTTTATTTTTTAGATTTTATTTACTTTTATCTTATGTGCATTAATGTTTTACCTTCATATATGTATGTGCACCATGTGCATGCCTGGTACCCTCAGAGGTCAGAAGAAGGCATTATGCATGGCTGTGGGCCACCATGTAGTGCTGGGAACTAAACCCAGGTCCTTCACAAGAGCAGTCAGTGTTCTTAACCACTGAGCCATCTCTCCAGCCCTGTTTAAATTATTATTGTGTGGTATGTGGGCTTCTGAGACACAACACTCATGAGGACGACACAGGACAACTTTGTTGAGCAAGCCCCTTCACCCCTGAGCCATTTCACCAGCACACAGAACTTTTTAATGATAAACTTCAACTTTGTTCCATAAAAAGGAAACTTAGTCTAACTTCATTTTTTTCTACATGCCTTTAAATAGCTGAGAATATTCACATAGGATGTGTGCCAATTTAATTCATAGGATCCAAGATTCAATTCTCTCAAACCTACTACGAAATGCCAAGTGATCTCTATGTAAACATTGATCCTAATCCTATATATAGTAGCTAAGTCAAGTGCCAAAAAAGCTTATGCCACAGTAGAATGTAAGTAGCATCAGGCACAAGCTCACAAAAGGCAGTATGGTGGTACCCAACTGCAATTTGAGCATAAAGTTAAGGCAGGATTGTAAATTAAGGAGAGCCTGGGCTACACAGTGAGACTTGTGTCTTAAAAAGGGCATATCTGTAACAGGAAACCAATATGGTTAAAATATGGTAAGATACTAGTATCTGCTTTACTGGATGGGGGACTGGATTTCACTCCAGTGAAAGACGTAAGGTGAACAGAGTTCACCAGTAGACCAAGTGGAAGTATGCTACTTGATTGACTGGCTACTCAGACATACGAAACTTAAGACATCCAATTATTCCTCAGGTATAAGAAAAGACTGCTGACATATTGCATCATTTTAAAGACAATTATTTCTTAAAGATATTTTGATTGGTGGGGTTTGTTGTTGTTGTTTTGTTTTGTTTTTGATAGGGTATCACTATGTGTAGTTCTGGCTGTCTCAGAACACATTATGTAGACCAGGCAGGCCTCAAACTCAGAAATCAGTCTGCCTGTCTCCCAAATGCTGGGATTAAAGATGTGTGCCACTGTGCCCAGCTTTAAAGGAAAGTTGAAAGGCAACCCCACTGATCAAAATGATAAAAAAACACTTCCACAGTTGCCTATTCTAGTCCCTGTGATTCAACACAGGGTCAGTCTCCTGCATCCTACCCAAGCATTCTCTCACAGCTACATACTGCATCCAGTATTTTAAGTAGCAATCTGACTCCAGAAAGTTTAACTCGCTTAAACTATCTTCGGCAATTTTAACCAGATTACCTGAAGATATTAGCAGGCTCTAGGCCAGCCAGAGATACACAATGAATGAAACCCTGTCTCAAACAAACAAAAACAGTGAAGGCATGGCCTAGTATTATCTGTATTTACAAGGTAATATTAGTTTCTGAAAAATGTACTAACTATGGTCAACTAGATACAGTTAAGAATAAATAATTACTCAGGAAGGCTATCCTGGGCTACAGAGTAAGACCCTACATGAAAACAAAACAATAGTTGATGTACTTTGACTGACCTAACTTGGTTGGCTCTAGATATTACATCACAAGATATTAGACGACAAAATTAAATGAGCTCCAGGCAAGGCTCCAAAGTGAGCCTTTTACTAAGCCAACTCTGCAAGGGTATATAGGTTAACACTGACCAATCAGAACATCTTCTTACATGAACTTCTGACCCTAGAAAAGATGTCCAGTCATTGATCATAGATGATGAGCTCCCTTTGCATTACAGGAGCCACATGTACCAACCCTGGCATCATCTCTGAGGCTGGCCAAGTCCGTCATGGTAACTGAGGCTTCGACCAAGAGTCACAGGGATGCTGCCCATTCCCAGATGCTTTCCCCTTCAGTGCCAGAACCTGGGAACTCACTGTGTCAATTTATATTTCTAAGAACTACAGCTTTAAAGGGCTCATTTCTTCAAAATATTATCTAGGAGCAAACTGAAACCCAAAAAATTATATATCCTACTTTCATATAATCCTAGCAAGCAGACAGGAAGAGAATAGAAAATGAGGGGGAATTCCCAATTCCTTTCATGAAGAGAAAAATAAAATTCTACTAGCAATTAATTATAAATGAATACAACCAAAACAGAATGAAAAAAAATGGTAAAACCAACCCCTCCACGCTGACCATCTACGTGTATGGAACGGATGTGGTCTGCCAGGTCTGGGCTAGAGTTGAAGCACGCCTGGCACTGGTCCCAACAACAATTATAGGCAATGTGTTTGCTTGAAGAAGTAGTGCTCCCTTGTCCATTCATCATTGCTGGAGTTGAACGCCCACTGGAAATTGTGCTGTCTACGTCCATTAGAGTACTGCTTATGCTACAAGAGAAGAAAAAGGCTGTTACTCCTAGAAATTTACCAACGTTAAGTATGATCTTACAAATACTGAATTACATACGATATTCTGATCTATACAAATAATGTATACTGACCAAACAAATTTCTCCATTCAACTGCATTGCTTTGAAACTAGCTGGCAATGAAGTACAAGGTAAAAACACAACATGGCCTCAAAATCAAATACAAAGCTAGGTGCCATGGGTACTAACCACAATCCTAGCACTTGGGAGGCTGAAGCAGGACTGCAAGAATTTGAGGACAGCTTTGGGAGAGTGAGAATGAGATCCACTGTGAATAAATCTTAAAGGAGTCAACAGGGTCTGGACGCATAAGTAATGGGAGAACATTTCTTAGCATAAGCTAGACCCTACAAGTCAAAACCCTGCACACGCATGCGCGCGCAGAGAGAGAGAGAGAGAGAGAGAGAGAGAGAGAGAGAGAGAGAACGAGAACTGAAGTTATCAAAACCTAAATAAATCTTCTCTGGTCCTTGAGCAAACTAAGAAAATGGAATTTTAAAAACTGCACTTACTGAAACTCCTGAACTAAGCTGCAGTCAGGAGAGAAGGCCTTCAGCATCCCCTGAACCTCCCACATCCTGAGTCCTCAAGGCCTTAAGACCTAGGAGGCAGACACACTCCCAGATGGACCCTCCTGATCAGGAGGCATGCAAGGCACTAGCCAAACCTGACCAAAAGGAGGGAATTGAGGCTCCATTCACCCACTGACAGAAGCTGGAAATGGAGCAGGGGGAAGAGCTGTGTGGCCCAGCCCACCAGCTCAGCCTGGATTTCTACCAATACCAGTACCCATTGCTGACATTTTTAAGGGTGCCGTCAGGTTCACTTCCATGAACTGCAAGGAGTCCTGTGACCCCAAGCACTGTGGGTACAGCAGGGCAGCTCTCCACAATGCTGAAGGCCTTCCAGGGACTCATTCTCTGCTTTGACACCTGGGTACCAAGACAAGGATGGTATGGCAGATAACCAAGCCCTAAAGATTTTTTAATCTATAGGGAAGGCATCCATTACACCTGCAGAAATGCATCCTAGGGGGCTCCAGCTGAGTGATTTCTGCCTGTCGGCACTGACCAGCGAAATCAGATGGAGGTGAGCGGTAGCAATTTTGGCCTTTTTCCTGGTCACCTGTAAACCAGGCTAGCTATCAGATCAATATGTAGTACAGCATGACCTTAAAATTAAACTTTTCATGACTCTTTGGCCTGCACCCAACTAGTGCTGGGTAACTGGCACTGCCTACCATGAACATTCGTCCTTTTATTTTTTACACCTTTATTTTTTTGAGACAGGGTCTCTCTATATAGTCCTGGTTGTCCATGTAGACCAGGCTGGCCCGATAAATCAAAGATACTCCTGTCTCTGCCTCCCAAGTGCTGGATTAAGTGTGCCATCACACCTTTTCTTTTTTTCTTTTTTCTTTCTTTTTTTTTTTTTTTTACTGTATGCAAGTTTTTTATTTTTTACTTTTTGCCTGTCTGTGCACCACTTGGTGCCCAAGGACACTAGTGGAGGGAACTGGAGTTATAGGTGGTTGTAAGTTACCATGTTGGTCCTGAGAACTGAACCAGGTCCTCTAAGAGTACAAACCAATGCTCTTAAGAGCATTGGTTTTCAGTCCCTTTTTAAATTTTGATTTTTGCCAGGCATCAGTGGAGCGCACCATTAATCTCAGCACTTTGGGAGGCAGAGGCAGGTGGATCTCTGAGTTCCAGGCCAGCATGGTCTATAGAGCAAGTTCCAGCCAGGACAGTCATGGCTACACAGAGAAACCGTGGGGGGGGGGGGGGGGGGTAAATTTTGTTTTTGTTTTCTGATACAAGGTCGCACTCTGCAACCAATCTGACCTGTAACTCAGAGGCCATCCTGTCTCAGTCTCCCTGGTGTTGAAATTAACTGGCTTTTGCCTCTAGGGATGGAGATTTATTTACCACTCATTTTGTGCCTGTAGCATGTTTTTTTGGTTTTGTTGTTTTTCAGGCTGAGTTCCACGCCCATAACTCCCAGATATTCTATGGCTTTTGAAGTGACTTCTCAGGAACTTGCTTGAGTTTCCAGATCTCTGAATGGCAGGTACTACAATGAAGGTATTGATAGAAACAATATACATTTATTTGGGGGAGACACAACTTGCAGGGTTGTTTCTGTCCTCCCACCAGCTCGGATCATCAGCTTGGGGGAGGCACTTTCACCTGCTGAGCCACCTTGACAGCCTCCACCCCCCAACTGAGACAGTCTTGTCATGCTACCCAGGCTGGTGCTGATTACACTTTCATTTTAATCTCTATCCAACAAAAAGACTGAAATGCCCATCCATTTTCCTTTGTGAGATCTTGCTAGGTAGCTCAAGCTCTTCTGCCTCAGAATTACAGGTGTATACTACCATACCCAGCCTAGTCACAACTTTTAAGATGTATGTTTTCAGTTTGTGGGTAGTGGTAACTGGTTTGGTTTTGTTTTGAGATGGTCTTATTGGCCCAGGCCTTGAACTTATGCCCCTCCTCTAAGTGCTAGGATTCCAGTTACACCATCACACCTGGTTCCTCACATTTTTATTATGAAAAAGCTCAAAATGGTTATAGAAGCACTTGTCACCAAACCTGATGACCTGAGTTCAATCCCAGGACCCACGTGGTAGAGAGAACCAACTCCAGCAAGTTGTCACTCTGACCTCCCTCCACATTCGTGCCCACACACCCAAGTATGCTAGTACATATGCATGCATACACAAATGTGTTATGTGAATGCACACAATACACACATGCGTACACACGCGTGTACACACACACACACACAGGCACATTCACAAAATAAAATGTAATAATTTTTTAAGAAAAAGAAAGAAGAGTGGTGGCATACACCTTTAATCCTAGCACTTGGGACAGAGACAGAAGGATCTCTGTGAGTTCGAGGCCAACCTGGTCTACAGAGTGAGTTCCGGGAGAGCCAGGGCTTCAAAGTGAAGCCTAGTTTGGAGAGGAAAAAGAAA